>NC_089839.1:272084647-272403259 GCF_035609145.1 Eleutherodactylus coqui | reverse complement strand
GGCTGCCCGGTCACCAAATTTATTGCCAATAGAACATGTATGGGCCCATCTGGGACGCCAAGGTTCAAAGTCTATAAGTTTACATGATCTGTAGGCTCAATTACAGCAAAAATTGAAAGATACGCTGCAGGACACTAAAAAGAACCTGTATGCCTGCATCCCCACCCATATTATGTCTTACATCCAAGCTGGAGGGGGCCCAAGGGGTCATTTTTGTACAATAAATTATCCATTTGCTCTGACATTGTAATCACAAGGACACGTAGAAAGCTGCATTCGATTCCAACAACAACTTCTAGGGGGGGATTTTCTCTTTTTTTTTTTTTTTTTTTTACAATGAGTCTATATGTTTCTATGAGTATGTATTATACGTTTAGGTTATATCTCTGGATCAGGGGAGGTTGTATGGCCAAATCAAGAATCCATATCAGCAAAATTCCTGTAGGTGCTACCAGCATTTAACTTCCAATGGAATTTAACAACCTGTTATATTCACAATATGCACCTTCATCTTGGATTACAAGTCTGGGGCTTCATTCAACTTGCGGTAAAGACACTGTTGCAATGCAAATGCATCTGTTCTTTATTGGAAAGTTGGAAGTACATGGTTGGAAATTTTGTGACAGTCACAATATTGTTTGTGACTCTTTTATAGGGAACAACTAAAATTAAGTCAAATTCCCAGAGGGGCAATGTTGGGTTTAAAGAAATTTCAAAAATCTCACAATTGTGAACTACGGGGTCCACTTTATAAATTTCACTCTCAGTGAAGAAACCCGTGTGGAAACGCACACACCAGCAACTGGTTGGTTAAAATTAACTGTTCGGGTGCGAGATCTATTTCAATACTCCTTAGGGGTGTGTCAAGACAGAAAAATCTTTGCTATCTTTTTTTCCATCTGGATTGCTTCTTTTTTCTTGCTTGGACATAAATACCTTGGAGGTGTGACAGGAGATAGGAGACAGATCATATTAGAGAAATCAAGTCGCATACATTATTGGTGGTCACATGGTTTATTTTTTAGAGATGAGCGAACGTACTCGGTAAAGCACTACTCGTCCGAGTAATGTGCTTTATCCGAGTACCTCCCCGCTCGTCCTGAAAGATTCGGGGAGTGCCGCGGAGTGGGGAGCTGCAGGGGAGAGCGGGGAGGAACGGAGGGGAGATCTCTCTCTCCTTCTCTCCCGCCCGCTCTCCCCTGCTCCCCGCCGCAACTCACCTGTCAGCAGCGGCGCTCCCCGAATCTTTCAGGACGAGCGGGGAGGTACTCGGATAAAGCACATTACTCGGACGAGTAGTGCTTTACCGAGTACGTTCGCTCATCTCTATTTATTTTAATGAATAAAAGTTCTATTTTAGGTTCAGAACTTTGAGAAAGTCAAATTCACATTTCATGTTTGACTTCATGTCAGCCAGTGCCCATATAGTCCCAACCTGTCTGGACATTGAATCCAATTTTAAATTTACAATAAAAGATGAATTTCCTCATATCTGTGCTTCTCTTCAATATCTGAAGTTTGCCCATTGCAACAGTTTTTCTTAACGCAAGACCCAATTCACACACAAGTGACTCGGTCAATATTTAGCATGAGAATTTGAAAGCCGAAATTAGAAGTGGGTCTAAACTAAGATGTCCAAATCCTTCTAAGGGCTCCTGCACATTTGTGTTTTTCTTGCGCGTTTTTTCCACGCGATTGTCAATGGGAATTTCTAATCTTAAAAACACATCGTACAAAAAATTGCATAGCACTAACTCGTGATGCGTTTTTAGCAGTAGAAATCCCATTGACAATTGCTTGAAAAAAACGCAGCGATAGCGCGTGAAAAAACGCACAAGGAAAAACGCAAGTGTGCAGGAGCCCTAATTATACGTTTTCTCAGTTGGGTCTAAATCCCAGTATATGAAGAGAGCTATACAGGCTGCATACATCTATATTCATGCGATCTTTCCATAGATCTTGGCCATCACCGACTCACCAAGCCCCCCCTCCATTCAGCAGTAGAGCAATCTTCTTTTTTCATACTACTGCTGGATGCTACATAACTGCAGGAGAATATAAAGGCCAACTCATCCCCTTATCTCCTACTCTCCTGCACAAATACAGCCCTGAGAGCCGAGGAGGAGGTGGGCTATGTGTTACATGCAGCAGCGCAGCCTCCGGCTGTAGTATGATAACTGCGCTGCTGGGTGGAGTTTTGAAGGGGGGTGGACTGCAGGGGGCGTTGTCACTTTGTGGAGCCACAGAAGAGGCACTTTGTGGAGATCACAGAAGGCACATTATTACTTTATGAGGCCACAGAGGGCATACTATTACATTTTGAGGGACTACAAGTGCTATAGGGGGTAGCAGCAGAACAGAGAGTGAGCAGAGATGAGCCTTGGCCTCAAGTTTTTGTGACAATCTTGTTCAAATAGAGGAAAAAGAAATTAAATGAAAAACTGATAAATTAAATAAATAACTGATAACTACAAACAGAGACGTAAAGGCTCATTTACACTGGGCGAGTGTCGGCCAAATGATGCCCGACACTCGTCCCTGTATCCCCGTGCCCCAGTGGAGCTAGCACAGCTGGCTCGCACATGGAGCCGCCAGCAGATTGGCGGTGCAGTGCAGGAGATTTCTCTCCTCTCACTCCCTCGCCCCTCTCCATTTACATAACACAGGCGCCATTCGCAATTGAACGGCGGCTGTTTAAGCTGCATGATGAGCGATGAAGATCATTGCTCATCGTGCAGATTAAACAGCCACCATTCCACCATACTCGCACCATCAAAAGATAGGCCATGCATGGCTACAATGCCCACATCTAGGGTCCGTGCTGTGTGAAAGGATAGCACCTGACCCATCTTTGGTGCTAGCTGCGCAGGAGTTTCCATTGACTCCTATGAGAGCAGGAGTTAATGGAAATCCCAGCGCAGGAAAAGAAGATTTCTGCCGGTCAAGGAAATACCCCACTGCATACAGCAGGACATTTAAAATGTGCTGCCCTGAAGCACATTTTAAATGTCCCACTTGAAACTCTTGTTTGTCCCTGTGGGGATGAGGGGACTCCCTGAGGGATTCCCTTAATTCCCACGGGGAGTAACAAAAATTTACAACGGGACATTTAAAATGTGCTTCTGGGCAGCACGTTTTAAATGTCCTGTTGTAAGCAGCGGGATATTCCTTCAGCTGGGGGCAGTAGGGAACTTCCTCCACCTCTCTCCCCAAGTGATTTCCCTGTAGCGGGGAGAGAGAGGGGTGTGTGGTTACAGGGCTTCCCCGAGAGAGTGGTAGGAGGGGGCAGGGCTAGAGGGATCCACCCTCTAGCACCACCCCTTCTATCTTTGCTGTGAGGAATCCCTGTGAGAAGCCCTATAGCCCCTGCCCCCTCTCTCTGCGCTATAGGGATATTCCTCAGGGATCCCCATAGCAGGGTTGAGACAGAACAAGGCTATGAGTTAATTCCCCATACCAGGGAGAGAAAGCGGGGCTATAAGGGATTAATCCATAGCAAGGAAAGAGAGTGGGGCTATGGGTTAATCCCCCCATAGCCCTGCCCTCTCTCCCCCTGCTATGGGGAAACCTGGAAGCCCTGCATGGCTTCTTCTCTCTCTCCTCCTGGAGCAGCTGCCCAATCACGTAACTTTTAGCACAGTATAGGGGAGATTTTTTCACGCACCTGTACTGCGCTAAAACAGGCTTAGGCTGCATTCTGCATTTACACACAGTGTGGATCACAAATGCTGCAAAAGCCAGTCAATTGCAATTGAAATCTCTTATTCTGTGCAGCCAGCACATAATTGTATCTGTTACATATAACATAAGACTGTAAACATATGTGCTGATACCAATATAACATGGTACCCCAATAATTTTAACACACCCACACTTTTTTTTTTTAAAACAGTCCGATTTTATTCTTTAAAACACGAGTCGATAAGACAACTACAATGAGCTTAGCTTTGGTCTTCAGTGGTTGTGCTCTATTGGTACAGAACTTCCATAGATTAAAAAAGGCACACTGCTCTATTGTAAAATGTGCACGTCCATAAAACATCAAGTCTGTCGTACTATAAAACTGCACAACAGTACTTGTGTCATGGCTGTGGACAAAACCGCCGCTGCCTGAGCCGGGACCGGAAATTTAGATACAGGTACATAGACAATAGGCACATGGTGGTGAGGAAATACAGTATCACACAAATGCTGATGTCCAGTCGAGAGAATCCAACTTCCAGCATCCTAACCCAACGCCCTTTCCAGTTCACACCCTCATTCTGTAATGCCATACCATAAACAGAGTTTGCATCAACCCCTCTTTTAAGCAGGCGAGCTTTTACTGCGTCTGGGTCAAATTCGGAATCAGGAAGATCCAACATTCTCTCCGGTTGAATGACATATCTGTTCTTGTGAGAGTTGGAATCCTGTAATGTTCTACGGGGAAACATATGAACGGAATCCAAATCCAAAATGTCTTCTTGCTTCTTTTCATCTTGTAAAGCTGCATTGGATTTCATTTTTATTATGGTGGGCGTGTGATTTGGCTTTCCTTTAGCAACTGTAGCTATATCTCCGGGTTCTTCTGCCTTAACTGGGGGGTTTGTGACATCCATTACGGTCTGTCTTTTCGAATCAGTTTCTTCATCTTCAGCCGCCCTTATGGTTCTGACTCTACTTGTAGCTCTTCTCTGATTTTCCAAAAGGACCGCTTCGTCCTCCAAGTAGTCATGTGATAAATTGTTCTCAGCAAAGTGTTTTTTCATAAAACTGAGTACAGCAGTGTCTACCCAGGTTACATTATCATCTACCATTTCCTGGCAGTCAGGACAAAGTTCTTTAGGGGGCCACTGAATTTTTGGAAACTTTGGATCTTCGGTTGAATCTCCTAAGAAAAGGCGGTATGTGGTTAATGTAACTAGTCCAAAACCAGAAAAAAAATTAATAGAGCAAAAAGCATAAAAGATAATGTTAATCAGGGCTTGTGTACCATTCCTAGTGCTGTATTTGTGGCTTGGCTTAAATCGGGTCTATACAAAAAAGGATACCTAGGCATCCTTTAGATATTAGAAATACACTTTGGGGTTGTCTAGGATAAAAATTAAATAGTTGACTTTGTTTCCAGCAACTGTGCTACTGTTGTCTATGGGCTGAGGCTGGTATTGTACTGAATAGGGGAATGGTTTTGATATGAAACATCCCATACAGAGAAAAGTAATTGTTCTCAGTATGAGAACCAGGTAATCTTGTAGATATGATACCCTTTAACCCCTTGAGTGGCAGGTTTCCTACCACCCTGTCGTTCCCACCAGGGCAGGTTTTTTAAAATGGTCTAATCATTGAATTTCAACTAATTTTGCAGTTGCGTCTCAAGAGCCATAACTTTTTCATTTTTCCATTGACATGGCCATATGAGGGCTTGTTTTTTTACGGGACAAGTTGTGATTTTTTAAACAGGAGGGAGGAAAAACAGAAATGGGGAAAAAAGAAAAAAAGAGGCCATGCCATTAAGGGGTTAAATAATGCATTAACTTCCTTCTCTGGGTCATTACGACGCATGGATACCACATGTGTGATTGTATTTTTGATTTTTTTTACAAAGTAAAGGGAGACAAGTGTCTTTATAATTTTTTTTATAATTTTTTAATTTTTTTTTTAAATTTTTTTTTGTCCCTTTAGGGGACTTCCACAGGGACCCATCAGGACCCCTGATCACATTCCGGGGGTCCGATGGTGACAGCTCTTTACATGCTGCAGTGACAGCCCTTTACATGCTGCAGTCACATAGACTGCAGCATGTAAAGGGTTAACACAGCAGAGATCGGAGGTTTTCTCTGATCTCTGCTGTAAGAGCTGGTACCTATCTGTCCTCTGACAGCTAACAACCAGCTCTCCCTGCCACAGAGACCATCGGCTTGCTTCTGACAAGCCGATGGTCTCTATGGCAACCTGTAAACAAAGCAGGAGATTGCCGACATCTCGGCAATATCTTCTGCTGGTTTTTCAAAGTCCTGCACTGCTCTATGTGGGTCTGTGCAGGCAGAGCACACTGTCACAGCTTGTGGCATTGTGCTCTGCAGCTCCCATAGTGATACATAGCCCGGAAATCTTCCGGGCTATGTTGCTATGAGCAGTGGAGCTCGTCCCGGAAAATTTCCGGGCGTGCCACTCAAGGGGTTAATGGCTAACAAAAATACATGATGCTACAGCGAGCTTTCCAACCTACGCAGGGTTCTTCCTCCGGCATAATGGAATAGATCTAAAGACGCATTTATATAAATACATATACACATGATCACATGGGAGGGCACAAACCTATTACAGATTCTGGGAAAAAAGGCACATTACTATTTTAATCCTGCACAACTCTTAAGGCTGTCGAATATAACCCCAAGACAGCACGCCCACTGTCTTGGGGTTATATTCGCCTCTGGTCTCTCCTTTACCCCCTACATCCAATCTCTGGCCTGAACACGTCAGCTGCACCTCAAGAAGATCGCAAGAGTCCGCCCTTTTCTCACCGTGGACATGCTAAAAAACGCTCACTGTTGCCCTCATCCACTCTCGGCTTGATTATTGCGATTCGCTGCTGATCGGCCTCCCCTGTGCCAGACTCTCCCCTCTCCAATCTATCCTGAACGCAGCAGCCAGGCTCCTTTTCCTGTCCTGTCCAGTGACTATACTGGCTGCCTATTAAATACAGAATTCAATTTAAACTCACTACCTTCACCCATAAAGCTCTCCATAAGACTGACGGGCCCTACACTGCCTTCCTCATCTCAATCCACCACCCAGTCTGCGCCCTCCGCTCTGCTAACTAATTCAGTATAGACGCGCCTTTAATTTAAACCTCTCATTTCCGCCTCAAAGACTTCTCCAGAGCAGCACATGTCCCTGACTCACAATACTTCAGGCGTGCTCTAAAAACGCACTTCTTTAGGGAGGCATACCATATCCCCTAAAGCAAACCCCTCAGTGCTCCGCCTGATAACATGCTCCCTGTCCTACCGACTGCAGTTCCTGCTAGCTGCAATCAACTGCCCCTGCAGTCATACCAATTCAGCCACTATACTGCTTAAGTCTGACCATTGTCTACGTGTATAGCACCCCTCGCTCTCCAGCCCCTTTATCTTCTGTATCACCCCATTATTACTATGTAGGGTCGTTGGAGCAGGACCCGCACCCCTACTGTTTCCATCAACTGATTACGACATGTAACCGTGTTTTTGTACTTTTGTACTTTAGTCCTTCTGTATCCCTCCTGTTTTTGTAAGCGCTGCGGAATGTTATTATTTACACAGGTAATATGAATTGCACCTGAAATTCTCCAATGCTGCATGTCCTATTTTCACGCGAGACTCACATAAAAATAGGACATGCAGTGATTTTTCAAACTCGGACCGACAGTCCTAGTGAAAAATCTCTCATGTACATGAACCCGTTTAAGATGGATGGGTTCTTGTCCCATACGAGTTCCATCTATATCACAATCCGATAGAACTCACACAGGAGTATCGCCCCATGTAAATACACCTTAATTTTGGATATTTAGTATGCAGTTTTTAATTATTACTGACATTCAATTGCTCCTTAGCAAAAGACTGAACAGTTACATTGATATTAAAGGGGTTGTACCAGAATTACAATTTATTTGCCGATTGGTGGGAGTCTCACCAATAAGATCCCACCGAGCCCGAGAACCACGGTCCAGGGTCTCCCCGTTCTTGTCACTGCAGGGATGCTTCTTCTACCTGCAGTGATGTCACCTTAAATGGAGCACTGGCTGAGCGTGTGCAGTGCTGTCCATTCATTTCAGTGGGCTACCAGAAATATCTGAGCACTTGCCTCTCGGCTATCTCCAGCAGACCCACTGAAAAGGAATGGAGAAGTCGCTCAATTCAACCTGCTCGCTGCAGTAAGCCCACAGTGAGAAGGACGGGGGATACAGGATGCTCTTTCCTCAGAATAGGTGCAATCAGCAAGTGGATAGGGGGTAACTCATAATTCAGGTACAACCCCTTTAATCATACATATTTACAAATAATGGACTTTGCAGGTTATAGCTAAGGGAGCAACAAGCATTTTAAAGTGTTCAAATAAAAAAAAAGTTTTAATTGCCATTGGTAGCACCCTAAACACCACGATCAGAGAAGGACTCAGAACCCAAAGTGGCCCTAGAAAAAAAAAAATGACGCACTACGTGGCCTCATGCTTTGTAGGTGGGACAAAGCAGCAAGTGGGGCAAACTCAAGTAGGCAGGTGGCAGCAAACCGCCAGCCACAGCCACGTTGGTAGGAAGGGAGAAGCCTTGTCTCAAGTCCCGTAATCGCACTACCTGGAAGTCAGTAAGAGGCGCAGACCGCAGCAGCCAGGAGAGTATAAAGGCCCATTTAAACACAACGATTACAGCTCAAAATTCGCTCAAAAGCTATCTTTTGAGTGATAATCGTTGTGTGTAAATGTGCCCATTTTTCACTGTTCAGCCGAATGATGGAATTCAGTTCTGCCTAGAAACCATCATTCGGCAGAACAGCTGATAAGCAGGAACGCACACTGTGTTCTGCCAGGGAAGAGCTGATAACAGCTGATTGCTTGGTCTCAAGCTGTTTTGAGCTGTCAGCCCCATCAGCCGATCAAAGCGTAAGTAATCAGGGAACAGCAAGTGGTGTGTTTACTGATTAAAGCTCTCTGTGGCTCACACACTGCTACTTATAGGCCTTAGTACTAAGTTTATGCAAAATGAGCGCTCAAAAGCCATCTTTTAAGTGATCATCTTTGCAGTGTAAATGCAGCTTAAGTTGTTTTTTTTTCTTTATTTTACTGAAGAACTTGGCCCACTGGTATTTCCTGCAATGGAGTCTATGGCCAATCCAGCCCCGCCCATAATGTAAGTTTAAGGATTGGTATATGTGATGTGCCGTGTCTGCTACACACTATACATTTTAGTATTCTTCCTGGTCCATTTAGTACTTACCTGCCAGTCTCTTATTAACCCGGTTATGACTGGCCCACAGCCATGTGATGGATTCCTCTCGAGAGCGGACACTGCTCATCGACTCTTTAGCCATTTCCTCAAAATGCTCAGCGCAGTGCCTGCAGCCAAAGAAGTAGCGGACATAACTGCGCATGGCCCTCAAAACCTCCTGTGGATCTTAACAGAACAAAAAAAAAAAAAGGATTTTAGACAAAAAGGCAGAACTTCTTCTAAATCTTTTTGCATTCGTGGGAACATCAATATCATGGACACAGTGGAAGTAGTATTTTATTAATGTGCATGCAAGATGGTATTTTAATAATGAGCGTATTGTATGCCTACCCTTGAACACAGATGGATCTTCAATTAACCCCTTAATGACCCCTTAAGTGGACACGTTTGACAGCCTCTATCGGTGGTCTATGCATAAAGGGAGATCGCCCGGCAATCTCCCTCCACACATCGTGGGTGCCGGCTGTTTCATACAGCCGACACCCGGCAGCAACAGCTCCGATTGACCACACAGCTGATCGGAGTTGTTAACCCTTTAAATGCCGCTGTCAATTCTGACAGCAGCATTTAAATCTCTCAAACGATGTTCAGGTGTTCCCGTACGGACCCCTGCGATGAGATCACAGGGAGCCGTGCAGGTGTCATGGGAGCCGGCAGCCTTCTGAAAGGCCACAGAGCTGTCATGGCAGAATGTCTATCAAGCTATCCCCGTGGGGTGGCTCGATAGACTGCCTGCACGATCGCAGTATGATGTAATGCTATGGCATTACATCATACTGCAGGAGCGATCAAAGCATCGCAAGTTGTTGTGCCCTCTGGGGACTAAAAAAACATCTTAGATAAAAGTAATCATGTAAACGGTGTGGTATGTCCGAATACAGGAGTAATTATGGACGCTAGTTGGAATGGGCACATGGGGCAATGAAACTGGGTATCCCATCTCCCCTCCTCCCTTGTTTTTTTTTTGGGGGGAGGGGGATTTCTTGACCCCAGTGGCAGGGATGGGGTGTAAAAAGTGGTGCTCTGTGAGGCTTCGCAATCTTGCTGCGGTGCGGCGGTCTCAAACAGAAGGCGCTCAACAAGCTGCTCCTGGAACTGCAGGAAGGCGAACGTTCCCGGGGCTTCTTGTAAATTACATATTACAGATAGAGGTTTGAATAAAGCCGGGCTCACACGGACGTATGCAGAATCCGCTTGCGGAGGCCCACAAGTGGCCGCCTAATGTACTGCGCATGACTGCATACTCACACAGGCGGTCATGCGCAGTACAGACCTTTTCTTGTTTATATTTCCCACACCATCGCGCCATACACAATGTAGTTACATATGGACTGCAGGTATATCTGCGACCATAGAGCACAATGTGAACGGAATTATGTAATCCAGTGCATTTGATTGTTCTGCATATTACCGCGGATCAAACGCATTCTGAATCCACAATTTCTATATGGTCATGTGAGACTGGCCTAAAGTAGATCACTACCTTTTTATCACGTGACCGGGGACCGCTCAATGATGCCACAGACGGTCACTGCTATGGGCTCTTGGCTACTGCTGGTACTCGGGAGCAAGGACATTTTAAATTTCCTGCGCTGCCCGGGACCTGTGTATGTGTCCAGCATTCTGCCGGGGCGCATGCGCAGAAGGTCCATGGAGGAGTATTGCATCGGGGTTCAAATGGGGAGGCCTCCAGTAAGAAGTTTCATCTCATCGCTTTGGTGAGGGGAGATGAAACTTCAACGTTTTTTTTTTTTTCCTTAACTTTTACGTGATCGCCATTATCCATTGGATAACGGCAATCATGTGACCAGGATCACTCACCGCGGCCCCCATGAAATCTCCAATCTCCTTGCTACGTTTGGTAGCCAGGAGCAGGGAGATTTTAAATCTCCAGGACAATCCTTGACTTTTGCGCACGCGTCCGCCATTATGCTGTCGGGCGAATGTGACGTAGCTGGGAAAGGTACGCGGATAAAGATCCCATCGGGGAACAAATCCGGGGACCTTGGTTATGTAATTTCATCTCCCCTTCACGGTTACAATCTGTAAAGTGAGATGAAAGTAACTTTTTAACCTTTTTTTTTTTTTTTTTTTACACTTTTTAACTTTACATGATCACTGTTATCTGATGGATAACGGTGATCTTGTGACTGGGAACTACAGACAGCGGTCCCCGGGGACATCTCCTTGCACTCGGCTATCTTTGACAGCTGGGTGCAGGGAGATTTTAAATTTGCCGGGCTCTCCCGACTTCTGCGCAAGCGCTCCACATCGGTGCATGTGCAGAAACCCGTGACAGGTGCAGATCACCGCGGGACATCACGGAGGAGCGGGCTGAGTATTTTCAGCTGCACTCATGGATCTGATCCAGGAGGGCAGCTGAAACTAAGTTTTTTCTTCACTTTTCCGTGATCGCTATTATCCATTGGATACCGGCAATCATGGGCCCGGGGACCGCTCACTGCGGGTGATATCTCCTGCCTCCCGGCTACCTTCAGTAGCGAGGAGAGTGAAAATTTGACAGGGGTCCCAGCCTTCTGTGCATGCAGACATCGCGGAGGATGGGGGTGAGTACATCTCTCTGGGAACAGACAGCATGGAGCTGTCACGTCCCGAGCCTGCAGGGCTATGTTTTTACATCCCTGGGGATTAAAGACCACTAAATCAGGACGTAAAAAGGCAATGGGGTGGTCACTAAGGGGTTAAAAGTGGGGATGGAAAAAAAACAAAAAACACACACAAAAAGGGCTGCAGTGGGAAGGGGTTAAAATAACCATAATCACACTCACTGATATATTCAGATTCAAGCTCTGCAGCTCTGACTGTTAACAAGTGGAACAGTGTCCAGACAGAACATGGAAAGCCTCGAAATTCCGGCTTGGAACCCTGACACCAGACATAGTTGACATGAGGAGTCAGCACAGCATTCTGTTCCTAAACACATGGTAGAGAACAAGGCACATGTGATATCCGGTATTAAGGTTCAGTATCATCCTTAAGCTTCGGTCATGTCCACCGTTGTGGTACAGTATTTTTCATGCAGAATGCAACAAAGCCGAAACCAACTTACCTGATCTTTGCTATTTACAACATCTGCCAAATCCTTATATAACACCATACTTTTCCTTCGTTCATACAGCCACGAATATAGAGATTCCAGCAGCGTGCTCAAGTAGGGGCGAGCAGGAAAGTACTGTGATAGAAGTAGAATAGGATCACATCATAGCAAAATATTCACCTCTCCATGCAAAATATACAGGAAAAGTGACAGAAAACAAACAGCAAACGTAAAATGGAAACACAAAATAAGTTTACTATTTTTTCATAAAACCTAGGCTTCAAGAATACAAAAAATAAACAAAATAAACGATTTACTTAGTTTTACAATCAGTGAGTAAAAACTAGACAGTGCTGGGAGATTAAAATAAATAGTGGGGTCCCTCTAGTGGCCACTTTACGTAAAAGTGCAGAATGATTCAACTATGCATCAATAGGTCTGCTAAAATATAAACCTACCCCGTTTCCCTGAAAATAAGACATACCCTGAGAATAAGACATAGCATGATTTTTCAGGCTTTTTGAGGATGCTTGAAATATAAGCCCTACTCCAAAATTAAGCCCTGCTAACAGTTAATTAAAAAAGTCAATTTAAATAGTGTCCAGGCAGCTATACATGTAAAAAAGTTACACCTTTTTGAACAAAAATAAATATAAGACACTGTCTTATTTTCAGGGAAACATGGTTGTTAATAGGGTATTCCTAGCTCAGCACTTTATCTCCTGTCCATGGGATAAGGGATAACTTGCTGATCAGTGGTGGTCCGACCTTTGTTTCCACTTCAGATTCATAGGGGTCCCAAACAGTAATATATGAAATGCCTTGAGTGATCTCACTACTGATGAGAGCAATTCCTTTCATATTCCAGCTCCCTGGAGCCCTGTGTAGTGGGGTATTAGGGTTGATTACAGTAACACCTACTTGAGTATGGCGCAGCACTTTTTATTAGCATGGAGATGTGTGCTGAAGTGAATCGGTTCTTTCTTACTACATCAGGATATGACGCGGTTGAAAGCATACCCATTATGGTCCAGTCTACAGAATAGCTGACGCAGATCTGCATATCCCATAAGCATCTTAAAAGTTACAGGCGCTTCATTACCTTGTTCAGTGCGGAGACATAATTAATCAGAGCTTTGAGACGATCTCCATTGAACGTGCTGTATCGAGCAATCTCCACTCGCAAGGAGTAATGGATAGAGGATTCAAGATCCGCCATGTAAATAGCAGAACTGCAAAGAGAATAAAGAACAGGGGTTTTTACCCAAAGTGATAGAAAATATTGTAAAGTAAAGCATCCTCTTACTGTTCTAATTAATCATCGAACGATGCAAAACTGAACAATAATCGTAAAGTTGGCCAAGCATTGACCGACGAACCATGCAGGCATGAAATGATCGTTCCTGGTTTGCCAGTTGTTTCGTGTGAAAAGAAATCAGTCGTTCGCAGACCAAGAGGGGAGGGCAATTATTAATTGCAGAGTGTAAACACTCCCCGGACAGACTAAAGAAAGACTGAACCAGCAAATGAGGAAACAAATTGTAACCATTATCTCTACGTGTAAACAGACATCATTTGCAAGCAAACTACTTGTTCCGAAGATTAATCGCTGCATGTAAAAGGACCTTACCGAAGTCCCTGCCTGTTCATAAAGCGATCATTGGTGGAACAGTACAGCCTACTTATAGGAGGCTTCTAGACACCCTTAAAGTGAAATTTTCACCCTTTCAGCATCATTTTCGCAATCTAAAATACAGCACTCTGCCGTAATTAACTTTTGTGCTTTATTTTACTGACCCAGAGCTCCAAATCTTCTGCATAGATATACATTTAAAACACAACACTCTGGCTAACTACTGAAGTCTGGAAGGTTACTGCATACTGCTGAACTCTATAATAACACAGTATGCATAAAGCTCCCTCTAGTGGCGGATGCAGGCAGAACGTTAGGTTTTTAGATCTAAGTCTATGCAGCAGGTTTGGAGGTCTGTATCCCCCCCAAAAAAGGACTCTGATGTTTTGGCCAGGTATGGTTGGATGAAGACCTGCTCTCCTGACCTCCCTATCCCATTTGGCATCCTACTGTGCAGCATGGGAAAATTAAGAAGAAATAATCTAAACCCCCTATCCACCCTGCGGCATCTTTTATAAAGCAGCATGGCCTATATTATACCTGCCGCCATACTGCGATTACTTTCATTTTGGCAAATACGGATCAGTATTTGCCCAGTAGAAAATAAAAACAATACAGAGGCAAATACTAATGGAATACTGCTGACATACGGAGGTTACGTCATCTCCAACACGTCTAATATACGGAGGTTACGTCATCTCCAACACGTCTAATATATGGAGGTTACGTCATCTCCAACACGTCCAATATGGCTCCGTATAACAGACGTATTTAAATATGCTCTTCTGAAACCGGCCCGACAGAAAGAGGATTTAGTTTACAGTCTTTGGAAGAGTTTAGGTCATAAGAGCTTTATTTTAAAGGGATTGCTAAACTATATATTCAGCTTCGTTATGAAGACATTTTGAAGGAGAATCTTGGAGGGCGTCTAATTTAGGAACAGTATTATCTCCTACTACGTACTGGACAAAAAAATATATAAACCCCTAATAAATGGCTTTTTCTCCTTCCACGTTGTAAAGCGTGGAAGGAGGACCTGGGCAAGTACTTACAGACACAACGTGGATCTCTCATAAGGCAGCGATTGCTACAGGGGTTAAAGAAACCAGCTGTGAAAGTTTATCTAGGTGTATCGAGTCCCTGCAGCCCCTCAGAAACAATATTAAACCCAGAGTATAAACAAGATCCTAAAACAAAAATTATGCAAATTTTCTAATATTTAATGCTTCTATTAATCGCAGTTTCTTCTTGCTGTCAGTAAATCGGTGCAGACCCAATATGTCTCATAGCGGAGATGCTAAACTTGTATCCAATCTAGGCAAATCTCAGAGCTAAATGCATCAGCAGCACAAATGTCTGCCAGCAGTTCGCTACAATGTATAAGATGTATCTGCATGAACCCTCCTAAGCAATGTTACAGAGCCCTTTACGTGGCTCGATAATTGGGCAAGAGCGTTCCCAGGAGCATTCTTTTGCTAGATGATCATGCCATTTAGGGGGACGCTGACCACCCAATAAAAAGGAACAGACTCTTGATTGTCGGGGTGAACGTAAACGGGTGAAAAGGGTGAACAAAAAACCGAAACGATTGTTGGCAGCAGTACACCTTCCCATACGAACAGGGGATGTGCTGCTGACAATGATGAAACCATGGGGGATAAATGATCGAAAAAATGCTCGTCCTCTAATGATGTCTGAATTGGCCCATGTGAAGGTCCGGTAGACTAGCGGTACACTAATCCTCACCAGCACATTGTTTAACCCCTTAGTGACTGTTGATACACCTTTAAACGGCCTGCATTGGCAATCTATGTATGAAGAGAGATCGTGCTGCGATCTCCCTCCATGCAATGCAGGTGCCGGCTGTTTTTTTTATTTTTTACAGCCGATACCCGGTGGCAACAGTTCCGGAACTATTAACCCTTTAAATGCCGCTGTCACTCCTGACAGCAGCATTTAAATCCCCCAAATATCGCAATGAGATTGCAGGGAGCCATGCGGGTGTCATGGCAGCCGATATAACGCTATCGGGCAGGCAGTCTGATGTAATGCTATGGCGTTACATCATACTGCAGGAGCGATTAAAGCATCGTATGTTCTTCGTGTTGTTCCCTCTGGGGACTAAAAAAAAAAAAAAAAGTAAAAATAAGATCAATAAAGTTTTACTATGAAAAATAAAAAATAATAAAAGTTTTTTAAAAAACCCGCTTTTGCCATATTTACATTAAATAATCTAAATAATAAAACAAAAATAGATATTTGGTATGGCTGAGTCCGTAAAAGTCTGATCTATCAAAGCCATGCATTTACCCCACATGGTGAACGTTGTAAAAAAAAAAAGTACGCCAGAAATGCGCTTTTTTGGTCACTCTGTCTTAAAAAAAAATTTTCAGTACATTATATGCTACACTAAATAGTACCACTGAAAAATACAACTCATGTCGCAAAAAACAAGCCCTGATAGAGAGACGGCGATGGATAAATACGTTTTTTGGTAAGAATGGAAAAACAAAAAAAAGCTTGGTCACTTAGGAGCTCATGTAAAGGAACCTTAAAAAAGTAATAAACAGGAAATCAAATCTGCACCTAATATTCCAGGAGTGGTCAGTATGAGCCGTGCAACGCAAGACCTGGTTATATAGAAGTGAAGTAAAGTTTACAATGAGGCAAGCAGGCCCCCTGAGAAGCCCTTTATTCGTACCTGTTTACAGTCCTCTGAACCACTGTGTCATCAACAGGGTTTGCAGACCATCCAATGAGATTCTGGGTGACCCTCTTCACCCCAGGAAGCGCCCGTACCAAATCTCTATATTGTTCGCGAGACTCTACCTTCCTGTGAAAAACAAATGAGTTGAGAAACATCCGACGTAACTAATTGGATGATACATGCGGCTAGACTGCCGGATACTCACGGGTTAATTCTACTAATAGATCCATTTCTACATAGAATGAAACCAGTTGGGAATAAGGTCACCTTGAACCGCTCTACCAGGTCAGTCTGGTCCTGGAGGACTCTACGTACAGAGACCCCCTGATACTGCACCATGTCCATAGCCACCTGAGAGAGTAGAATGCATCGTCAATTAATCCAACAACCACAGGTAGGAAAATCTACAATAATCCTAAAGGTTCATGTAGAAAAGAATATTGTAATACACTATAGTTGGAGGCTCAAACCAAACCAATCACTCATCAAGGAGTGGAACAAGATTCACACCATGGGAGGCAAGCTGTGCGGTGCATATTAATAGCAAACGCTTTTTGGAGTGGGCATAAGTTTACAGGCATGAGCATTTCTCCATAGACAAGCGCCATCTTGTGGATTATGGAATATGCTACACCACTCAGCGACTATGCCAACTGTCTATTCTGGACAACAGGCGTATTTAGGTTTCCAACTCCATAATTAAAGTACAGTTGTGAGTGGAAGCAATGCCCGGTGTGACCTCAGAGACAGACTAAGGGTATGTTCACACTTAGTGGAAACGCTGCAGATTTTCTGCAGCATTTCCGCATCATAAAAACACGTTGAAATCTGAACCACTGGTGTGTATTCTGACGAGGGATCAGCTGGGTAACCATAGTAGCTACAGCGCCCCCCACCCTGACCCGCCTCACCTCTTGCATCACCTGACCAGAGGTGCAGTGCTCACTAGAGGCTGACAGCCAAAAGGTGAGGGGTGGGGGGAGGGGGCACAGTAGTTGCTGAAATCAGCTGCAGATATGCAACCAATTCCTAGTCAAAATCTGCACTAATGGTTTCGGATTCTGACGCAATTTTTGAGGCAGATTTTGTTGCTGCAGGAAATGTGCAGCATTTCCGCTGAGAGTCGTCATAACCTTCCAGGGATTGTTTCAGGAGGCAAAAAAGTAGCAATTAAATAGTGGTCGATCAGATGCAAAATACAAGGGCAACTTGAGTCCAACAGGTTGCATGCTGCTCCTACCCTGCAGCTTTGCATCATAGAGAGAAAGGGGGTGGATATTTACTGAGTCATGAATTAAAATATCCCTATTTAAAAAGGTCTAGACAGGCATCATCAAATGCAAGGAAGCGCAATGACACCAAGTGTACTGAGAAGGATGGTGGTGAAATTCGAACAAACAGGAGGCTTGGGAGCCGGACCTGGAAGAGGACAGAAGCCAACGTCTAACAACAGACAGAAGAAATTGCTGCAGCTGTTGTTGAGGGGTCTATGGAGATTTTGCAAGGGACAAGCAGTGTACTTGGTTGATTCAAGACAGTTAGACATAAACCGTGCAGAATTGGTTTCTTCCACGTGGATCACTTCCGCATGTCCTGAATAGTATTACCACCAAGTTTGGTTCAGTTACGCCCACTAGAGGTCTTTCTCTGCATTTCTGAATAGGGATACTTTAATCATGAGCACCCTGCATAAGCCCCATTATATATTTTCCCTGCCCAGTCTTCATGAGACAACCTCTTATTCCAATATGACAGAGTACTACAGGATGAAATGACCTTTAGTCTTAATGTGCGGTTCCTACCTCTCTTGCCATGTACTCTTTAGGTTGTTCAAAGATCAAAACTAGGTAGGCTTCATCGTTATTCTCAAAAAAGTAGTCAACCTCAGGGGCACTAAAAGAGAAGTCCATACTGATCAGTCAAATATCACATTCCTTGTATTATATTGTACCAATTAGGGCTTATCCAGTGTGAGCTTTTTCAGTCTGCTAGTCATGCTGCCCCTGGGGATGTCTTTATGGGGGGAATTTTATGGGTTTTGACCCAATGTAGCAACACATTGTGAAGCTGATCATGGCAGAGTCGCAAAACTGAAAGCTCTGTAATCAGCGATTTACAAGGGAATTATCCCAGTTAGTGATTGAAGCATGGCATGGTACCCCCTGAGATCTAACAATGTTGGCTCCTTTCTGTGGGCGTTCATGATTTTCTCAAACATTAAGGCTGGGTTCTCACGGGGCGGATTCTCGGCGGAAATCTCGCGATTTGGCCACAACAAAAAAACGCAAGATTTCCGCTGGGAGAACCTCCGCTGCAAAACCCGCGGCAGCTTTTAAGCGGCCCGGCCGCTCGCTCTTCCACTGCGGCCGGCGCTCCCATAGAGGAGAGTGTGGCCGTAGTGGAAAAAAAAAAAATGGACATGTTGCGGTCGGCAAATCCGCCCCGTGTGAACCCAGCTTAAAGGCTACATACTAGAGATGAGCGAACCTACTCGTTTAGGGCGTTTTTGCACTCGAGCACCACTTTTTCCGAGTAACTGACTACTCGGACAAAAATATTCGGGGAGCGGCGTGGTGGAGCCCCGGGGGGTAGCAGTGGGGAACAGGGGAGAACTCTCTCTCTCCCTCTCCCCACTCTCCTCTGCAATCCCCCGCTCACCCCCGGCGCACCCCGAATCTTTTCGCCCGAGTAGCCGGTTACTCGGAAAAAGCGGTGCTTGAGTGCAAAATAGCCCTAAACGTACGACAACGCGGTTTGTTTTCACAATATAGTGTCTTTTTTCTAAACCCCTTAAGGACCAGGCTGTTTTGTACCTTAAGGACCAGACAATTTTTAGGGATATTACCCATGTGGTGGTTTTACTGCCCTATTTTTTTTCCTTTTGCTAACAAAATTATGTTTGCTGCCTTTTTTTCCCCGTGACATATAGGTCTATTTTTTAAAAATCCTTTTCATTGACTTGTTTTTTTAGTTTTATAGGGGGTTGGGGGTAAAAAGCTAAAAAAAAAAAAAAAAATTGATTTTAACATTTATAGTTTTTTTTTTTGTAAATTAGTATATTTACGCTAAAATAAAGTATGGGAATGGGTTCCTCATTTTTTTCCGGACGTTTTGATATATAATATGCATAGTTTGGGATTATAGGCTGTATATAGCGACAGTTTTGGTTGGCGTCGGCTTTGGGTTATTTTCTCTCTTATGTATATATTGTTGTTTTATTCTGTAATTTTGTTTTACTTATTTATGTAATTCTTTTTACTATCTATGTCCCCCATGATGTCATGTAAGGCCTCTGCGGGACATTCACATGTTTTTTTTTTTTATTTGACATTTTTCCACTGTAGCTGAGGCATCAATAAGGAGCCCCAGTTACAGGGTGAAACATCCCCCTGTAGTGAAAATAGTCACTGGCAGAGCTGATTAGGGTCTTTTAGGACCACGCAGCTCTGCTATCCCAGGGAATCCCGGCCGTCACGTGACCCCTGGGCTTGCATAGTGGAAGAAATACTTCCACTTTCACTTCTTAGTAAATAGCGCGAAAGGGTTAAACCCACTCCCCCGTGTTATTAGCTTTGACTAACAGCTGACAAACCGTCCTGCTTCTGATTGATTGCAGAAGCAGAAGGCTTTAATCCCTGCCGTGATTTTACATATGGCTGGGCTTTAAGTCCGGGACCAAGCATTTTCCCTGCATAATGGTGCTCATGTCTACCCACTGTGACGGGAACTATAACTTAGCGTTATTCTAGTGCTGCAGTTCTTAAATTCTGAGGATGCCAGCACCTCAAATGATCAGGAAGTGATGGCATATTCTAGCTATATACCATCAATTATTATAATTGGAAAATCTATATAAAGGGAGTCTTTCACCTGCTTTTAGTAACAATCGGTGCGTGTAAATGGGGATTTAGCCCTATAACCTAAGCTTATGGGTTGGAAGTAGATAACTTGTGGAGTCAGAGGACGTGTTATACCTACCTACCCAGTCGTTCCCTCGGTGTGAGCACTGAAAGTAGACACTGTATGCATTGAGCGGTGCTGCTAAGTAGTCCTTTTGTACTAATTTTACGATGGGCGGACTATTTAGCAGTGCAGATCAATGCATTCTGTGGCGGGCTTAAGCGCTCACACTGAGGAAAGGTAAGTATAACACCTACATCCCCTAACTCCACAGGACACCTACTTTCAGGCCATAAGCTTAGCTTATAGGGCTAAAGCCCCATTTATACACAACGATTATTGCTCAAAATTTGTTCAAACGATGGCTTTTGAGCGATAATTGTTGCATGTAAACGCTTCCATCTTTTACTCTTCGAGTTGAACGATGATTTTTAGGTGAGCATAAAATCCATCGTTCAGCTAAAGAGAGATAGCAGGAACCGCATGCTATGTTCTCCACAGGAACAACTGATTACATTGTGTTCAGCTGACAAGCGGCAGCCTGTGTGAAGACAATGCAGCTGAGTCCAGACCACATGCTGAGATTTGCAAACAGCTGCAGGATGCTCATTTACATGTAAATGAAGCTGATAAAGTGCTAATGGGAATTAGTGCCCATTAGTACTTTATGCAAAATGATTGCTAGAACTGGCAATCTTTGAATCGTTTGAAAGATTGTCTTTGTGTGTAAATGAACCTTTGGAGTAGGTGACAGTCCCTTTAACTGTGGTGTTAACAGAGCTTTTCAACTGCAAATTTCTAATCTGTACACGAATACTGATTGGCTGTAACATGAAAAGGACAGTTCAAAATGTTCATCAGATAGGGTATAAATACATGTGTCTATTGTTCAGCTGCAGTCATACCTGATTGGCTCAAGAGGAGGACACGCAGGGGGTGGAGACTCCTTATGTGCTTCTAGGTTATCTATTATGAAGCGTCTCAACTGTTTTGGTTCACGATCAAGCTCTGCAGAAATGAGGTGGATGATATGAGAGGGGGAGATACAGGCAGAGTTTAGATGGAAAAACAGCGATGAGAGGAAAAATGGTCATTGCACTTTGAATAAACCTAGGCTGATAGGATAGTCAATGTGAGTCAATGTGGGAACTAGAAAAATGTAAACATTCAACAAAAAAAATGTCATTTTTGCACTGGCCACTAGGGGCCTCCCTTCCTTCTAACATGCTGTCCACTGCTGCTAAGTAAAAAAAAACTGTCTCTGAGACAAAAAAAATGGATTATAGGAAGTTGGAAAGGCTGTTGACCCATGCTGTCCACAAACGTTTATGGAAAGGAGAAAGCAGAGAAGGAGAGAGCATCTGGACGGAAACAGAAAAAGAGAGATTCACATAGATAAGCTAAGAGCACAGCTAATAAGGAAGAAAGACTTGTGAGGAATTAGACTTCAAGCTTGGATTTCAAAAAGGCAGATTTCAATGGACTCAGAAAGAGGGTAGGAAGGATCCAATGGATGGATGGGATGTTCTTAACGACAGAAACATCCGAGAAGGTTGGGAAATATTGCGAAATGAGATTCTCAAGGCACAATTGTTACTCTCAATAATAGGGAAGAATAGGAGGCATTTAAAGAGACTAGAATGGATGAACACAGAACTTACACACATGTTAAAAAGGCAAACAAAATGTTTGGTTTAATCACAGCCAATCACAGCATGTGCTCGATGAATGGCAAAGTGTCAGCCAATCACAGCTAGTGCTTCCAGGAGGCGGGGATTTTTAAATCCCTGGTCAGAAGATGAAGAAGAGAAGCAGTTCCGGGATCTGGGGAGAAGCTGTGGCGGCGGACAGCGCTTCTAAGGTGATTTAAGTCTTTTTTTTTATTTCTTTCTGCAGTTAGGGCTTAGATTATACTGGGACAGTATGATTTCTTACTGTCAGAGTTGCATCACATTGCAAGAAAATCATGTTTTCGTGCGATGCGATGCAACAGGGAGGAAGACTCCATAGAGAAACATGGGCTACAAAGCCTCGTGTGTATATCGCCAGACCCGTGAGGTTTTTGTGTCGGGTTGTTGCATGCTACAAAACATCGCACGTGTGAAGGAACCCATAGGAAAGCATGAGCTTCTCATACATAGATTTGTAGCAACGCAACAAAATCACGCAACTTTTTTGCCCGTGTGAAGGAGGCCTAAAACTCTGATAAATGTCCCTTGATGTCCTTCCCTTCCACATAATATCAATGATAAAGACGACTGCAGTTCACTTACTTTTGTACTTGATGGCATCTGATGGTTTTCTTGTGTAGGTATTAAAGAACTGTGGGGGGGAGGACAGGGTTACTCAGGCTTTAGACTGCACAGAAAAATTGAATCTGTTTATATATAAATGAAACTGTAGACAAATTTTGTAATAAGACCGACGACAATCAGGAAAGATGACATAAAAATAGTGGAGACCGTTACCATTAAAGTGGGGTATCCTAGCACTCCAAATTCATTGCACGACTTGCTGTTGGACTCCTGGGCGCAGTCTAACACACCGAGATAGATCGCAGGTCTCCAATCTGTATAAGGAAGCAGTGTTACATTAGCCGCAGGCTTCACTGTGAGGAGCACAAATATTAGCAGGTTTGGCCACCATTATAATAGGACCGGGTAAGGAGTTCATATCAATCGGTAACTGCTACTTGCGTACAAGATAAGGCATTATATATTGTGCCAGATTTAGTTAAAGAATAATACTTTTCTTCCCATTCAAGTAAACATATGGGAACATGGAGGTTCTCCAAGCCAAGGCATCTCAAACTTTTTCTAGTCTTAATAGGCTGTTGATAGAGTGCCCATGCCAGGCCAGAACCATGACCTGGGGCAGCAGGACCTTCTGCCTGATCAGGAACTCTTAAACGATGCCCGTTTATCTTCAATAGCGGTTGGCTGAACACTTGCTCATCTGTCACCCATTTTGGCTGCTTCCTTCGTACACATTAATATTTGATTCAGATAAAACAATCGTGTGTTTTACATGGAGAGAATGGAGAAAGCCGCACCTAGGCTTCTCTGGCCGCAGCTTATCTCCAGGAAGAAGAAAAGGAACATGTGCTGAAATTCAACATTCTTGATCCTGCTTTCCCACACCATCATCAATCAGGAAAAAGTCAAGATGCCCCCATATTCCATTTGATATGGCCACATGACCCTAGCGACGTCCTCTACCCCTCAAGTTTTTATGCTCTTTTTATTCTTACACTACTTTGCTGCTAGATTACCATTTTAATAATTGCTTCATTTTGGCTGTACCTTTGATTTCTTCTATTTTAATGGTTTGCAATCAAATCTCTAGTTTTGTTGTCTTCTAGTGTGGCCAGTTTCCAGTTTCGTTGATTGTTAAAGCCAGAATTTTGCCTCTAGTTTCGGTGGCTGCTTCTAGTTTCACCGGCTGGCTGTGATTGGCTGAGAGGGCTGTCACTCAGCCGATTCAGCCAATCAGGGCAATCTCTTGCTGGGAGGCTGGGAATTCAATCCCCGTCACTAGCAATCGCTGCTTTGCCGGCTTGACAAGTGCCCAGCAGCCGTCCAAAAGTTCTAAAAGCAGTGGTGGGGATCCCGACGGTACCTGAGAGGAGAGTATTGATGCCACCTGCAGTCCTATGTAACACCACAGATAATACAGTGATAACTCTTAGGACAAATAATGCGGTAGATGTGACCTGCAGTCCTATGTAACAGCACAGATAACGCGCAGCTCTACATTAGGTCGCTTTTTTGGTATTAAAAAACATTTAATTCTCTATTAAAAGTGGTTTGGCGTGTTTTTTGGAATGCCTAGAACAAACAAATTGGATTTACATTGGATTCCTATGAAAATAATTACCTCGAGTTTCATTGGTTTCAAGTTTGGCCGATTGCTTTTAGATGGATTACCAATGAAACGAGAGGTTTGACTGTATTTGCTTTATTCTAAACAAGCGAAAGTGGTCATGTGACTTGATCACATGACACCTCCTACCGCTAATCCCGCGGCTTTTAAATATCCTGTAATTTCTTATTTAAGCCAGATGAAGGTGCCAATGTGGCGCTGAACCATGCTGCTTCACTAAACAGTATTCCTGCACTTCTCTGCCTCTTGTCAGGTGCGCCTAGACCCCCTTCTTCACCGTAGGATTATCTACAGTTTTACGGATGAGCCTCTGCTTGTTCCATTGGGGAGGCTGCTGCTGACGTATGGGGCTGTAACAGTATTAGAAGAACTGCGTAGTATGTGTACCCAAGAGATTACATGTGCTGCGGGCTCAGGGAGGTATGTGAAGAGTCATTTAAAGGCTACGGCCACCTTTGGGACCATTTTATTATAAATTAATGTTATTTAGGCATTGTTCACATTGGAGTTTCTGTTCTCTTTCGATTTCCATTAAAATCCAATGCCATTTCAACCCAAATAATGCCAGAGAGCATAAGAAAATCCAGACGGACTCCATTATAGTCCACGCTGTCCATCTGCTGCAGTTCAAGTCCGGTATGTGCCAGACCCACCACTTCCGGTTTGACCGTTGCTGAGCTCCTAGGATGGAGCTGATCAACCTATTTACACATTGCAACTGGGAGCAAGCCCTAAACCGCGTGTAGTTTGTGGCAGAAAAGCATTTCTGACATAGGGTTTTATTTAAAAAAATTTTGGTTTTTGTAACTTCTATATAATCACTGTATATGCAAGCTGCAGAAAGCCTTTCACTAGCAGTGCTGGCAGTGAGCTTGTCTGATGGCCCAATCTCCAGCTCCCATGAATGGTCTTCTAAACTGATTTATGACCAAAATAATCAGCTTAGGTGGTTATTCAGAAGTTATTAGAAAATACTACAAAAAGCCCTCTAATAGGAATGATTGTCTTTGCCGAAGTCCCTTTAACAATTGTGCCGCAAAGCCTGAGCCATTAGGCCTTGAGTTAATAAAGGCTGAACCATATCCTTGTAATCATGGCACACATTTGCTTTGCCCTGGTTATCCATTAGAAGTTACAAAATTAGATGAGAGGCACATGAAGTTTGTAAAAGAGGTAGAATCATGAGGCGAAGATAACCTGTTGGCAGTCAAGGAAAGCAAGGACTCAAGTAACTACCTGCTCCACCTTCTCACAATCATAGGGTGTCATTTCATGAACACCCAGAGTCCCGTTTACTAGGAATAACACCCCAGGAATGGATCATGTGGTTGGGAGGATAAAAAGTTCATCTTAAGTAGTGTAGATCATAGATGTGCCAAAGCACTGTTCTTTGTACACAATCTAAATGCAACCCAGAAACCAGCCCCTCTGCAGTCAGCCCACCCATGGCTTGACCACATGTGGCCTTTATCCTTCTCTTTCGGGAGACCCTTGCTTCACTCCTTATTCTGGTGGTGCTTCCTTAGAAATTGTTCTGGTATACTTCCTTGAACAGAGTCCTGCACGCTGAGCGAGTATTTATGTATACGGGGGGCTATTTACTATATTCTCTTGTTACATACATGCTTTGGATTACTCATGTAACCACCGTTGATGTATTATTTTTTTGGGTGGTCTTTCCCGGCTACAGTAGTGTGTTAAAAAAGGTTTTAATATGTTTAGTCTTTTTTGGTATTCATTTCAATAAAATTTTGCATAGGATATTCACTCATTTTCTAGAGTTCTGCCGTTACTTTGCTTGCAGCCCTTTTTTCTTCTCAGTTGTGTATTTTCCCCATTGATTTCCATAGGTTTAAGGCTGAATTCACACGGGTGTATATCGGCTGGGTTTTCACGCCCAGCTGATATGCACTGCCCCTCTGAGCATTGGTTTACAATGCATAGTGCACATGGGCGTATTTCCACGGTGTAAAAGCACCAGGCCAAGATAGTGCATTTCAGCTGGGCACTTCTACGCCGGCAGCAGCTGCATGGACTCATATGGGAGCGAATGACAGCTGCCGGAGAAGGGAGGGAGTTTAACAGCGTGTCTGCTAAACTCCCACCCCCTTCCCTGCTCCTCTCCGCCTCTTGCCGGTTGTTTGCAATGGGAGGGGCAGGGGCGTAGCTAAGGTCTGTTAGCTGTGGCAAGGGGGCAGGAGCTTAGCACACTAGCTCCAACCCCATCCTGCCTCCTCAGAGCTAAATTGTCCCCCCCTGCCCAATGCCAGCGTATATGTGCCGGGCCAGGGCCGTCTAAACTTCGCGCCGGCAAGCGAACGTACAAATGCTGACGCCCGTGTGAATCCAGCCTAAAAAACAACAGCAAAACAGAAAAACATTGTTTTGGTGTAAATAAATAGCGCTGCAGAATGTGCCAATTGTTCCATTACACAGAAACTGAAAGCAAAACAACAAACAAAAACACAAATCAAATGGAAGAAAAAAAAAATACAAGAAACTGAACTATTTATTTCCATTTTAATTCTGCATCTCTGCTGTAAAAACGATGGAAAGCCCGAACACAGGCTGAACGCTAGTGGGAATGAGCCCTAAATGGGCTAACATGCAGGATAGTGGGGAAATATATAATTCCCATAGCAGCCCTGCAACTTTATAATCAGACACCTCCAGCCGCCCAGGGACTTTCTGCAATTCTCTTATATAGGAGACAGTAACTCCAAGTTGAAGCTTCAGAATAAGTTCAGGGTTGTGACTCACAGTCTGGCTGTGTGAACTTATGCTAATGCTGGGGAGGTGCACCAACCCAACCGGTCATTACAGATTAGCTCCTTCATACAGGTAATTGTACACAGGATGTGCCTTCCTCTAATTACAGCTCTATGAGGGACCTTTCCCAAAAACTACAGAAACACAAAAAACGCTGGAGGGGCAGAATGCCACGAACCGGGATGTAGAACCAAAGATAAGAGGTCAAATGCACAGCAAGGCGCAGGGATTCTATTCTTTTTCGGTTTAAAGCCCCATCAAACATCTATATAATATATACATTGCAGGTAGAGGTTGAAGGAGTTGGCTACTTTTGCTATGCAGTTGTATACAATGTAGTATATGGCTTATGCAGTGCCCAGCTGGATAGAAAAGCCCGACAGGAGGTGCGTTCAGTGGGGGGAGGAAAGTATACTGACAGAGCAATCTATAAGATGCCAGAAGGACTTTCTTGGGATCCATAGTGGTGCAGGAAGCCGTGTAGTGTGTGGAGCATTCCCTGACACATGTGACATGCATGTGCTGTAAATGCCATAAACCAGAAAATAGACCAAAAATGAATAAATCCTTTAAAACTTGCTTAACACTTCAGTACGAGTTCACATATATTTGTACAGCATTGTTTTCCAAGTCCGTCCTGTCTATACAGCATAAAGAAATATCTTACTTTAGCGATAAACTTGACTAATCCATGTATAGTTTTTTTCCTCTTGATATACGTTTTTATGATGATATTGGCCACTAGTGGGTTAAAATTATTGAACATGTGACTAATTAGATGCAAGGGGTGTGTGTGCTTTTTACTCACCGCGGCGCAACGTATTTGCACGCATGTCTGCGCATAGAACTGTACTTTCTGCGCATGCAGGGCCAGTACACACGTGTGACACAAGTCTTTCTGTGGATTAAAAGGCTATTAGCTTCAGATGTGTTTTTTCGCCCACAGTGTTTCACGCTTCCTCTTGCGGATCTGCGCACCTACCATAGACTTCTATGGAAGCCTTTACTGTACAAAACGCAGAAGGACAGTAGGTCTGATTTTTTTCCTTGCGTGCAAAACATGCTCATAGAAACAAACCCATCGAAATCAATGGATTCGATTCTCCGTGCTGTGCGTGCGTATATTTTATGCATGCAAAAACATATGCAAATAGGCCATGTGGGGAAGTCCTAAGGGCCAAGTATTTGTGGTTGAAAGCCTCCGTTTTTATCTTATGCTCCTACATTAGTGGTATTTTTTTTTATCAAGGTGGAATAAAAAAAACACAAAACTTATTTATCTTCTGAAGGGGTGGAAGAAGTTTCGTAACTTAACTGCAGATCTCCCTGTTAATACAGGTAGGTGTACAAACGACCAAGCAAGTCAAACAACCAATGGAAAAGCGTTTGCTCATTCGTCGGTGGATCGTTGATCCTTTTACACGTTCCAAAAGGTCAGGCAAATATTAAGAGGAAATGCAAGCATAGCCTCGAGGATATACCGCCTTTGGAGAAAAAATAAATAAATAAAAACTTTATGGCTTATTCAGACGTCCGTATATCGGTCGGGTTTTCACGCCCGGACGATATACGCTGTTTTTCTTTGCAGGGGCAGGGGGAAGAGGTGGGATTGGCCAGGCGCAGTGCAACGAGCTCCCACCCCCTCTCCACTATTTGCAATGGGAGGGGGCGGGACTCAGCTCTGCCCCCACCCATTGCAAACAATGGCGAGTGGCAGAGTGGAGGCGGGAGCTCATTGCACTGCTCCTATCCTGCCTCCTCCCCCTACAGAGAGGGACAGCGTATATCGGCCGGGCATGAAAACCCAACTGATATAGAGACGTCTGAATAAGCCCTTACTCCACCCGCCCCGTCCAGTAAAGGAGCCCTATGCTGAGCTGTACTGCAGTGTAGTGGATATGACCGATTTGCAGCACTTTGCAATAATCCAGAATGAAGAGAACAGCTGATAAGTGGTATCGGCCGATTAACTAGTTCTTTATATACAGTAAAGTGGCATTTGCACCGTAGACATTTACAGCATAACCGCAGGTTAGTTGGAAATACCCCTTGATTTTACTGAAACGCTCAATATAATACATGAAACCTCCCCGTAGTCTTAATTTGCAGCGAGCGGGTCCACCCACTGTAAACAGTCAGGACTCACGTACATACATGTGCAAACATTTGCTTTGTCAGTTCTCTGAATCTGCTCTCGTTTCATCACAGGTCTGGGATCACAGGGCTTCGTTCCAATGTACAGTCCACCAAGTATGAATGAAAGCGGTTTTGTCCAATTCTATTTGTTATCCATCCGTATTTTTTAGCACACAACATTCTTTCCCCCAGAACTGTACTTTAAAGGCAACATAATGACAAACTGAGAAGTTGTTCCAAATGGGCTTGTCCTGCGCCCAACAAAAGGAGGCTTCCTGGATTTATCAGAATATGCAATAAATGTAATGGGGGGGTTTCTGAAATTGTAAAGTTATCCAGGGAACGGCATGTAAAAAAAGGAAAAATGAAAATAGTCCTCACCTCGTTAGTCCCACAGAGCCAATGCCGTCACTCCACTCTCCTGAAGCTTCCGTAGTGGTCACATGTCATTCATGTGACTTCTGCACCCAATCACTGGATTCGTCAATCCTGTCATGTGACAGCCGAGGCCAATAATTTACTGCAGCGGTCATGTGAATGATGAATGGTACGTGGCCACTGCAGGAGCTTCCTGGACTGGATTGTGGTGGTGGGAGCAGAGTGACGGTACTTTTTAAAAGATGATGTGAGCACTTGGGGTTTAGTCACTTCATGGATCACCATCTCTGGGGCAAGAAAGCTGCCAGACACGTATGAAGTCACTCCAACACAATGGATTTTAACATTGATCAGGAAAGAGCCAGGACATCAAGGGCTACAGAAACCTTGGAACAGCGTGAGGCTCGAATTCTAAAAGAGAAAAACAGAGCCAGCACATCAAGGCATTCCCACTTCTTGCTGGAAGGTTTCCATATGATTCTCACGAGGACTACGATCAACAGACGAATATTATTGGAAGAATGGACCAAATTCACTCCGTCAAGATAAATCAATCTAGGAGGAGTTGTCTTTTGCTGCAGAACTCAGCATGCAGTTACATCTCAGGCAGATATGCAATAACTATGGTGTAATTAGATGAACAGTTGTCAACCGAGTCCCTAAAAGTGGTTCCACCCTCAGCCTATAAAAAGGCTCCCGGAGGCTACTCTAGTGTCGTGGAGCTATTTATCCACTTGTGTAGAGCTTGTTGACCAATAGACGCCTCTATGACACAATAGAAGAGATTTTGCCCAGTTAACAGAGTTTGAGAGGGGGCGCATTATAAGAATGTGAGAAGCTGGATGGTTGTATCAATGAACTACCTGCAACGGAGTGGAACCAGGATGTCTTCAGTGATGGATCCAAATGTAGTTTGGGAACGCACGACAGCAGTGTTCGTGTCTGGAGACCACTGGTGGTGTGATGGTCTGGGGGGCCATCACATACGACAGTTGGTCACCCCCAATAGTGGTACGAGGGACAATGACAGCTCAGCGATATGTTCAGCACATCCTGCAGCCACGTGTGTTCCTCTCATGGCAGCTTCTAATAGGCTTCCACAGGATAATGCTCGGCCGCACACACAAGGGGGTCACAGGAATGTCCCCACAACATTGTCACACTTCTGTGGCTGCCCAGTCGCAGGATATATTGTCAGTAGAACATGTATCAACGTTACAATCACACATAGAAAGTTTTTCTTTAAATTCCGACAAGTTCTTCTAGGTGCTTGATGTTGTTAACAATGAGTGTATATAGTCAGGCAATGCAGAATTCTCAAACTAAAACTTTGATTTAGCCATTTAGTGGTTTTTCATACGTTGCTATAAAACATTTATATCAATTCATATAATTAAATGTGGATTAAATGCCAGAAGGAAAGACATCGTGAATCCTATGAAGAATACAGAGACGATTTCCTCCGCAGAAGATTTGATCCCATTACCTTGGGGTATAAACCTGGCAGGACGACCATATTACAGTTTCTAGAACTAGAGCGTTATATTTCACTAACCTGGTAATTATTGTGCCTATGTTTCCAACCAAATACAGTTTGTAACCAACTTGTTCCATTCCACGCTTGCAGTCAAATCCATCCCAGACGACACAGGAAATACTTTCCTTTCTAAGAAAGTTATCCGTCGGCAAGTAAAAGACATTCCTCGGGGCATAGCTATTAAATAGATGTAACCTTATACAACAATATCACATGGTTTATTCCAGACTTGGGTTCTGCTAAGTCCATTTTCACAAATTTTATTATTTGCCACACTATACTTAAAAAAAAAAAAAAAAAAAATTATATGTATATATTGTTTTCTGTTACAGAATAGTTCCCTTAAGCTGCATATTTTTGTTTGGTCTCAAAGAATTTTTGGAAATATTGCAGTTTCATTTCATAGATACATAATGCTGTTCTCTGTAGCAAACCACAGACATCCCTAAAGTGGTTACTTGCTGTTCAGTAAATCCCCTATACAGCTTCCGAAGAGTTGGTTCAGCAAGAAGGAGCTGCACAAAAATGTGGCACAGCGAAAGAACCCCTGTCCAACAACTCTGCTCAAGAGCCAGCACCTACAATAACCCACGTTACAGGCCAAGCCAGGGATCCTCCAGGACTCTAGTGATGGTCTCTGGCAGCGGCCGGCTTCCCTCTTCCTCCTGAAACACTGAAGCTCAGCCAAGCACATTGCCCATGCTTACGGGGAAAGTTGTCCAGGACAACAAGCAAAGTAAATGTCCACGTCTGGACACCATTACAGTTTAGAATTAATCTACATAAAAAGTTGGGTAACTTTTGAAATCGATGCCATATCCTGTACCGCTCCCGAGTTACAACTTGTGTCTGCGCACAGTTCCAGGTTTCACAGCTGAAATTTCCCTGCTTTGTAGCAGACTCAGGATGGATTCACACAGGCGTATGGGTTTTTAGCCCAGCCGATATATGCTGCCCCTCTGATGCATTGGTTTAAAATGCATCAGTGCACATGGGGGTATTTCCGCAGCTTTGGCCCCACGGCTGGCCAAAAGGGTGCATTTCCGCCAGGTGCTTTTACGCCAGTGGCGGCTGCATAGACTCCTATGGGAGCCTATGACAGCTGCTGGAGAAGGAACGGAGTTTAGCAGCATGACTACTAAACTCCCACCCTCTTCCCTGCTCCTCTCTGCCCCTTGCCGGCTGTTTGCAATGGGAGGGAGCACAGGCGAAGCTAAGCTATACCCCCTGTGCTAACCTCTCCCATTGCTGGCTGCGACAAGGGGCGGGAACTTAGCACACTAGCTCCCGCCCCGTCTCCTCCCCTTGCTGAGACACAGCGAGGGGGAAGGAGGGGGGGGGGGGGGGGGGGGGGAGAACAGCTTTGCAGAGCTAAACTGTCTCCTCCCACCCAACGGCATTGCGGCCTTGGTGTATATGAGCCTGCCCAGGGCCATCTGAACGGGCGTACAAACGTTAGATTTAGGCGCCCGTTCACACGTTTTTACACCGACGGCAGGCAAACGTAAAAATGCTGATGCTCGTGTGAATCCAGCCTCAGGCTGTAATTACACGGGTGAGAAATTTATGTGTGTTCTTTCCAATGCAATATGGGTAGAACTCGCACGAGTAAAAAAAAAAAAATCCATTAATTTGAATGGGTTCATGTACATAAGCAATTTTACAGTTGGATCAACGGTCTGAGTTTGGAAAAAAAAATTGCAGCATATCTTATGTTGGTGCCAGTCTCACACGGTAAGAGGGCATATAATGTGCGGAGACCAGTACCTCACACAGCCACTCACATCATCCACGTTAATACAGCCTTAGGCCAGTCTCACAGGGGGCGTAACACAGAGATTAGAAGCCATTGATTTCAATGGGTCCATTCACATTTCCATAGTTTGTGTGCGCATTTTGGTTGTGCAGAAAAAAAAAAAAAGAAAAATTAGAACATGTTCTATTTTTTGCGCGTTTGCACACCAAAAGTCCACATAAAAGGCAATTGAGGGTGTGTGTGTAGGACGGAGGGGGGGGGGGGGGGGCAAATACACATGCAATACGCAGAGATCTGTGAAACATTGCATAATTGCACTGGAAAAAACACATCTGGAACTAATTGGCCATTTCAATCAATGCATTTTTTTTGCTGTGTGCTAATGAACATGCCTTGTGTGGGCAAAAAAAAAATTCTATAAAATATCCTGATGCGCACACAAAAAAAACGACCTATTCAGTGCACAAGATCCTGTGTAGCAGACCTTGGTGAATGCATAGAGCTTGCTCTGGAAGCTAAGGGAGGAGTAATTAATCAGGCATTGTAACAATTAATCATAGAAAATACCAAGAGTCCATTCATGCGGGTGTATTTTCTGTCCATATTTTTCACTGACTGGATACGGACGGCATATGGACCCACTGAATTAAATTGGTCTAGTCACAATACGTTTTTTACACAGACCAATGCTGCGTGTTAAGAAAGTGGCATGTCCTAAATCACGCATTAAAGTGTATGGATGCCTTAGGGAAAAAAACCTGCAAACGCGTATTAACATCCATGTTCACAGCGTTTTCTTTGCGCATGCCATTTTCTGTAGGTTGTGACAAAACTGACATCACTTGAATCTTCTTGAGTTTTGCGTGCGTGGAAAATAGATAGTGCGATTGTTCTCAGTAAGAACAACCAGGTAATCTTGTAGATATGATACCTTTTAATGGATAACAAAAATACATGTTACAGCAAGCTTTTGGGTCTTCTATCGACCCTTCATCAGGCTAAATGGAATTTGTTTGGATGGGGCACATATATAATATGCAATAGCAGAGACGACACCTCTCTTGATCTAAATAGAAATGTTCCCACACATAAATTTGAGACTGTTCTGTACTCAAAACTTAAGACACCAGACAAACTGAGCTGAGACAAATACTTAATCAGTCCACTGAGCTCAGGAATGTGACAGTTTTATGATACGTCTATAAAGCCCCCCAACAGGACATTCACTGCACAGGATCAGGTACACAACATCTACAACAGCTCTACTGGCTAACATGGTACCAAACCCCACTTTTGAAAAATGGATATACAACAGGGACATAAATACACAGCAAAAACATGTTACACGTACATACACACGCTGTGAAAATGATGCGTTTTTAACAGACCAAGATTACATACATCCGTGTTTAGTTCAACTAAACTGTTAGATGTATCTGCGGACTAGGAGGACTGCGGGCTCTAATACAGACGGAATTTTACTACCCGTGGAGAAAAATACTCTACAAATACAATAAAAGAAAAGTCTGTCGCCGAGTAAATATTTGTAAATATTTAGCCAGGACTAACATTTCTGCTGTGATTTTATAGGGACTTTGTAACCAAGGTAAAAATCGGTATGCTCATAATCTCAATGCTGTTTAAACAGCGATTCTCAGGTTTGATATCTCCGCCATCACTGCGCTCCTGGTATATGGAGATAGTGCAGGCATCCCAATGACTTTTCCCATATTTGCCCCAGTGCAAGTGCGGAGATTTGGATGATAAATTCCACAAACATCTCTAATTTATAAGGAACAATTATCGATACAAGTTCTTTCAAAATGTGCAAACGCTATAAACCATTGTAAGAAGACGGTGACCGACACAGGAATTCTCTGAATTGCCCTCTAAACCTCAGCGTCACACACCGCCATCTTATGCCCTGCACCAAATAGAACAACATTTCCACACATGTTGGAAATTCTGCAAAATTTGCCGTGAATTTCCCATAGTGGCATAGAAACCCACAGTCTCCTAGGTCATAGTGCCAGAAAGGGGTGGCAATAGGGGATGTAGTCCGTGCCACCCGCCTGGTAATTAGCAGCACATGAAGAGTTTCAGACTTTTAAGAAAAGGTTTATAATCGATCAAAAAGTTTAAAAAAAAAAAATTGAAGAGAAGCACCTTTTTTTTTTTTTTACTGCTATAGGTGATTTTATGAATGCAAAAGTGATAACCGTTTCCCTTTAATTCAAGAGACACCTGGGATATTTTTAAAATGTCACAGTGCTCATAAAAAGGTAGGACTCCTAATTCAGACTAAACAAGCTCAGAGGCTCCATCTCGCCCAGGTCTGGCCTGGCATCACTATGCTTAAAGTTAATTACATATTTAACTCCTTCCTGTACATATATGGCGTAGCAACCCGTAAGTTCCCGCATTGCGCTGGACATGTACAGCAACGAATACCGGGGGGCTTAAAGTGATATCACGACTAACTCACAACCGCGGTTTTGCTACACTCCCCGGGATTGAACTTAGTTCTGATCCTGCTGATTTAACCCTTTTAGATGCCGCTATCTATGCAGACAGTGGCATCTACAGTGTTTGGAGAGTGCTCGCTCCTTTACCCTATTGGCATTTCTGCCGTGGGAACCATCAGCACCCTGTGATGCCGTGCCTGTGAGTATTCCTGTTAGTGATGAACTGATAATACCTTGAACACTAAAAGATTTTTCAATATATTGTATACAGTGGTCCCTAGTCTATTGCGGGGGTTACATTCCAGAGACCCCCGCGATAAGGGAAAATCCACAAAGTAGCGGCGTTATATTTACACAAATGAATCTGTCGGGTGAACTGCCAAACAACCGCAAAAGAGAACAAACAGACCGATGCTACGATCAGTGAGCCAATCAGTGCCCAGGATACAGAACACATTCAATCAGCCAATAGTGTGCCATGTACAATCCCGCGTTGGCAAGCGCTAGTGGCGTACTGTGTTTCCTGTATGTACCCAAAAATTCAGCAATAACGCAATGAGCTATCGTCCATAGACAGGAGCCCTACAAGAAAAAAAAATAAAAATACACGGTCAGAATTGGTACGATGGTACCAATGAAAACTGCATCTTACCGCGCAAAAAATAACCCCCCACAGTGTTAGCCCAATGGAAAAAAAATTAAATAAAAAAATTGACAAGGTGTTCTAGATTTCTGAGGCCTGTGTTTGAGGCATGTTACACACTAGGGCACGTGTGAGATATTTTTAAGACGTGCTGATGTGGTTAGAAATATTACATTTTGTTTCTCATTTGTTTTCCTGTAACACAACAGAAGCTATTAAAATTGAAAATCTGCAAGAAAAATGAATTTTTCGCATTTTTCCAGCACTTTGCTTTAGTTTCTGTGAAACACCTAAGGAAATAACAGATTTTGTTAATGCCGTTTTGAATACTGTGAGGGATGCAATTTTAAAAATGAGGAGGTTCATGGTGGTTGCTAATATATCGGTCTCTCAATGTTACTTCAGAACTGAATTGGTCCCTCCAAAAAAAATTTGATTTTTGGATATTTTCATTAAAATTTGAAAAATTGCCCCTGTATTTATACACTTTCAGAAATCCAAAGTAAGGAAAGGGATGTTTTCAAAATGTAAAACATACAGAGCAGATATGGTAAATATTAGTAGCCATTGTGTGTGGCATGATTATCAGTCTTACAAGCAGAACAATTCAAAGCTTGAAAATGGCAAATTTTTCAAAACTTTTCTGTTCATTTAGGAATTTTTTATATAAATAAAATGCAACATAATCGATCAAAATTCACCACTAACAAAAGTACAATGCGTTATGATAGAACAATCTCAGAATCGCTTGCATAGGTAAAAGCATTCCAAAGTTACTACCACTTAAAGGGACACGTCAGATTTGAAAAATAGGGGTGGGGGGTATGAAAGGCCAAAACTGGCTGCAGGGGGAAGGGATTAATGCTGCTCCATTTAAGGCGTATAAAGTAGCGAAAACCCCACTCATTTCAACTTAGTGCATTTTACATGTAAATTCATTTAAACTGAAGTATATTTCCATCTTATTAGTAGTGAGGCGCTGCAAGCACTGTGCATTTAAGAGTTTGGGGTAGTCCTGAGCGGTGGGCTCTCCCACTGGTGGGAAGCCTTCCCCAGATTACTGTGTCTGTGAACTCCCTACTACTCAGGTTGTATAGGATTCGAATATGCCCAAGTACATCATGCTTTAAAGGAGTTGTCCGGCCACACAGGGTAAAAATTTTTATAATGCTGCTGCTTTCCTTTCAGTAAGGATAGGAACAGACAGCATACAGGGGCTCAAACCGGCCAGTAGATCAGCTGCAATGTCAGTTTCTTACCTTAGACTCTGATGTTCATTGCAGCTTTCAAAGATGGCGCCTCTGTGCTGCCTTCTCACATGCCCTGCGCTCTCCCTCCTCTGTGTGCACGCTCCCGATGGTAGTAAGAGACATGAAAAGGCAGGATTTCCCTCAGCTCACGTGCTAGCCCTGCCCACGACACGCCCACCTCTATTGAACTGCTCTACAGTCTCTCCCCGCCCAGGCCCTGCCCCCTGCTAAAGTAAAGTAAAACATTTCCCCACACACACATGCCCTCATAGTGCCCCTCTCACAATGACCCCCCCCCCCCCACTTCTGTCAGCCGGGTCCATGCACATACACATCACTGCACCCCCCCCCCCCTGCACACATCCATCCATCCATCGATCTCTCCCTCTCCACCCCCCCCCCCTTCCCCCGGGACTTCTGTCAGCCGGTCCGTGCACACACACACACATCACTGCACCCCCCCCCTGCACACATCCATCCATCCATCCATCCTCCCCCCTCCCTCGAGAGCCCGCCCCTCCTCTCATTCTTACCTAGGAGTTGAAGAGCCAGCAGACACGCCTCCCCTGCAGGCAGCTTCCCAGGCTGAAGTTTTTCTGCACATGCGCAGAGCTGTGCTGGAGAGGCGCGTCCCCGGTCGTTCCGACAAGAAGAGGAGAAGAAACTTGTCGGAACCAGGAACCATGGCAACCGAGGAGCAACACGGGGGGGGGGGGGGCGCAACCCTAAAGGTAAGTGAATAACTTCTGTTTGCCTAATTTACAATGCACAATGTATATTACAAAGTGCATTGTATTGGGCAAACAGAAGTAATGAGACCTAATGTTTATGGCCGGACAACCCCTTTAAGTATTGTAGACAATATCAGAAGTCAAATCCCTATTTGGGGTAAGAGGGGTCAAAAAACTGTCACAAGTCTTTCTGGATTCAGTCTTAGTGTTAAAAATGGCCAAATAACATATCACTATTCACCTGCTCAAATATGGGATTCAAAAGTGATGACAGGTTCCCTTTAAGGCCTGCCAAACTTCCTTGACTTTTCTCCAGCCTCAGTTCAGTGGGAATTGTTCCCTGAACTGAAGACTGAGCCAAACTAGTTGCTTAGGACTCACTGCTTGCCAACCCACTTGATAAACTGTTAGGCAATATACCATTTACTATTGGTGTCTTAAGGCTGCTTTCTCACCAAAAATATTAGGATCACCAGGGGTCTGATCGCTGGGACCCCTACAGATTAAATCCCTAGAACTCCCTAGTGAATGGGGTGGTAGGTATTGGGCATGAGTGACCACTGCCCCAATGTCTATAGAGACAGCCGAGTGCAGCACTTGGCTGTCCGTTCCATATAAGTATACAGAGAGGTGGCCACCCATGCACACCGCCTTTCCATTCACTAGAGGGACTGTGGATGCGCCCACTTGTGATCCCTGAGGCTCCCAGTGGTCAGACGCCTTGTTGTCATAGGTTTATCATCTAGCCTATAAACAGCCGATAATCTTTGGTGGCATAACCCCTTTAACTTTATTTTCTATCGAGGGCTAGTAAATTTCTTACCAATCTGCCACCTGAAGGGCCAAATTCCCTCCTAGAGAGCACTTACTGGTTCCTAAAGACTATAGTATTTTTTTCCATCCTTGGTTTACTGAGTTAAAACTATAAGAAGTGCAGTACTGGGACATCAGCCATATTACACCCGGTCTCTTAAAAAGGTCCATAGAAGATTCTTCCATGAATCACGGCTATAGGCCTATCACGGACTACAAACCGCTTGTAAGTGAAGCCCATGCTTTCCTATGGGTTCTTTCAGGGTACAAAATATCTCATGTGAAAGAACCCATTGGAAACCCTGGGCTTCACATACATGTGCTTGTAGGCTTGGAGCGATTTTGTTGCCCGTGTGAAAGAGGTCATATGCACATAGATGGGTTCAGGTGCAGCCAACTTCATAAGAGCGTGAAACAAAGCAGGTATTCTTCATACTAGAAGAAAACTTTCATGGAGGCACATCATACTACAGCAACTTTGCACAATTTTGTATTCTTAGGCCGCCTGCAGACGGGCGGAAATTTCGCGGCGGGATTTCCACCGCTGGAAGCTGCCATAGGATTGCGTTAAACGCAATCCTATGCAGTCAGCCGCGGTTTGGCCGCACTAAATCGCAGATCCCCGCACAGAAACTTCACTCACCGGCCGCCGGCTGCCTGGCAGCTGGCACATGAAAGAGCCGGGGCCACGGGAGAGGTGAGTGCCCGCGCCGCTCTCTGCAGGGGCTCGGGTCAGGTCCCGCTGCGAGGATTCTTGCAGCCGAATCCGACCCGACCGTCTGCAGGCGGCCTTATAGAGACATGATCTGTATTGTAAATGGCTGTCAGAGCAAACAAAAAAATGGAAAGAGGACACCGTTTAAACATCTACATCTGTGCCGTCATGGGGAACTCCTCCAAGTAAGGGCTTATAATACAAGAACATGGACTTTGTCTTGCGACGTTTAAGTAAACAATAGCGGTATTAAAGGGAAACTGTCAGCATGACCGCACGTGTCAAACTGCCTAAAGCTACGGATTACGGAGGTATATTTGTTTGCAGATCTCCCCCGCTTGCAGTTCTTACAGACATCATACTTCAAGAGATTGCCTTTTAAAATTTACCATGCTGCAAATCTTGGCCGACCGGTCCGGTGGGTAGACTGAACCATCTCTGCTGCCTGGCATTCCTTCTGTAGCCTCAGACTGTGCGATGATCCAAATTTCGTACATGTGCCTGCAGATCCCACCCCAGATGATGCACAGATCAGTAGGTTCTTTTGTATGCAGATTCAGTTCAGTCATCTGTGCATGCATCGGCAAGGATCCCACTTCCAGGAAGACATGTCCCTGATCAGCGGTGCCGCAGGGATAGGGGGTGTCATCCACAGCGCACAGTCAGAGGAGGGGTTATGGAAGGTATTCTGGGCAGCCGAGATCTGCATGCAGCATGTGAAAGTTTAAAAAGCAATTTCTTGATATGTGAGGTCTGCAGGAAATATAACCAGATGAGATTGGGAACCAACCTCAATGATTTGTAGCTGTGAGTGAGCTGAGAGATTCCCTTTAATAGCGCTACCTGCTGTCAGTGTTCACAGTGTAGAATTAAGGTCCTTTTAGACGAGCCAATTGTTGTTTGAACGAACGAGTGACGTCATCGCTAGCTCGTTCGGCCGCACATCGATGACTCGTTCAAATGAAAAAAATAAATAAATAAATAAAATCGCTCAGTCTTTCACATTCCCCACATCAGCGAATGAGAGGGAGGAAACGAGCGACGGTTAACTGAACGATAAGTGAATGAGCCAACCATGTTTTTTATGCCTGCCTCAAACGGACTAACATTAACCCTTTCCAATCCACTGTCTGACGTCTAAAGACATTCTAATTTGAAGGCTGTACAGCTCCAATGTCAGAAGACGTCCGGCAGGGTATTCTTACTGTATATTACTGGCCGCTCTGTTGTCAGGGGTCTCTCCAGCATGTCACATAATGCAGTACTAGGTCTAGTCAGCAGATGGCGCCATTGTATAATGGCAGAAAGAGAAAGCCCCCTAGGAAACCCTGAATCCAAAATTGAAATTCCAAAGGGTTAAGTGCATGATTTTCGTTTGGTTGTTGGTGCACATTTAGACGGAACGAGTCGCTTAGTTTTTAAAAAAATAATAATCGTTCCGTCTAAAAGCACCTTAAGCCATTGTTCAAAATCACATAATAGAGCCCAAACAGTAGTTGCAACAAAAAACTAAGTGTGCCAGTCACAATGCCAATGAAACGCTACACTTATCTTCCCCACAGCTTACTCCTAACAGGAACATACCCGAGCAGCCACTCTGCATTCAGCATTGCCTCACTGAATCCCGGACACCTGCTTGGCATGAGGTTAAGTAGCCTAGAGCCAAATGAGCCAATTGTGACTACTATGGCTATAAAGTTGATGACTATCTGGATGGATTAACAGGGCAATGGTGAACGTTTCTTTTTTTTGGGGGGGGGGGGGGGGGGGGGGGGATTTTTTGTTCACTTAAATACATATATTTTGGGCCGACAATTTTTTTGCAATAGGGTTTGAATTTGCTGGAAAAACGTTACAGCTCTTGATGTATTTTTTTGAGCCAAAGCCAGAGGTTGATTGAAAAAGAAATGGGAACTAAAAAGGTATGTTCAGACTGGACAGGTCTGCAGCAACTCTGCTGAAGATCCACAGTAGTAAAGATTCCAATCACTTCAGAAGGGTCGGTGACCCGGGGGTTATTCTCATTGCCAGATTTGGAGTTGGTAAGACCTTTTTTTTTACCTTAGATGAGGAAAATTGTGTTCTACCTCCTTGGGTCTCTGCCTTCCTCTGGATCAAAAGGCTGAACTAGATGGACAAAAGTATTTTTTTCAGCCCAACATAATAATAATCTTTTACTGTATAGCGCCAACTTATTCCGCAGCGCTTAACACTAGATTACACAAAATAGTGCAGCTTTTGTTGAAGATTTAGTTGTGGAAAGTCCATCCCCTAGGCCGCTTTCACACGGCTGAGAAAATCGTGCAAGATTTATGTGTTGTGAGACGCGATAAGAACCTTATTCTTTTGAATGACAGAAAGTAGCCATATACTTACTGATACAAGAGGGCCGGCATGAACACCACATCCCTCAATATGCAGACAGCCAGACTGACAAATGGAGGAGCCACGGCACAGGTGAAGGTACTGATGAACAACCACTCACACACCTTCCTTATATTAATGGAGGCTGCATAGAATGTCAAGCCACATGGTACATGTAGTGCACCATTCAGGCTTACAACCTATTAATGACACCATATTTCCATCCAGCGGGCTGCCCTGCACCCCACAGATGAACCACAATAGCATCCTGGGCTCCTCCAGAGATCAAAGCCACATTGCATGTCTCCAGATGGTCCCATACATGTTCTATGGGTGATACATCTGGTGACCAGACGGCCATGGACGTGTGACAATGTTGTGGAGTCATTCCTCTGATACCCTTGTGTGTGTGTGGCCGAGCATTACCCACAGGAAGTCCTGAACATATTGCTGAGCCGTCATTGTCCCTCGTACCACTACTAGGGGTGACCAACTGTCGTAGGCGATGACCCCGGACCATCATATCAGCAGTGGGGGCAGTGTGCCAATCCACAGCACAGGCCAGATTGAGACGCTCAGTTTTAGGTCTCCAGACACACACTGCTGTCACCTGTGCCCATACCAAAACTGGATTAGTCACTGAAGACAACCCAGTTGTACTCGATAGCAGTTCAGTTGCACATGGAGATGATGGTATATGGGTGTCAAAGACAGGCACCATGAGACCAAATGTTCCTCAGTCAAGAGCCTGAAAATGGTTCCAAAAGACACAGGGACTGTAACAATGGTGCCACCTGTCTCTGGATGGGCGAACATGAAACAGTTGGAGCTGCTAGTGCTCGTCATGCTACTGGTGGTCTGTCGAGAGCGTCCCGAGTCCAGTCGCCTTATGTGCAAGCCCTCACACATCCTCTGGTCTTAACATACAGTCTGGTCAGAACGGCCCAGTTCGTTGATACGACCATCAAGCTTCTCATATTCCAATAATGCGCCCCCTCTCAAACTCTGGTAAGGGGGTGAAATCTTCCATAGTGTCTAGTGGTCAACAAATGGAAGAAGAGGTCACTACACACAAGGACCCCTTAGGAGAGCTTTTTTTTTTTTTATAGACCAAGGGTGGAGCCACTTTTAGAGCCTCAGGTGACCAGACCGTTCATCTAATCATTTGCATAGCTGCCGGAGATGTACCTGCATGCCAAGTTTTGCAGCTAAACGCCATCTTCTTCTAGGTGCTTGATTTTGTAAAGTAAAACAAATTTAAAAAAACAAAACACTATATATAAACACACATGTACTGCAAAAAAAGACTTCAGAATTCACATTGTGCAGCTCTGTTTTGAGCTGAGAGCTGCAAGGCAATGACAGAGCGGACAAACCTCCTAGGATGGAGAACGCAGCATGCTGTCCTGCAAAAACAACTAGAAGAGGAAAAGCCTCAGCACATTCTGTATCCCAGAGCAGCAGGGAGGACTGCATATTTATAAGAGCGGCTCGTCTACGAGGACTACAGAACTAGGCCATGTTCTAAGCATACAAAGAAGTGACTGGGCAAATAATCCATTTGAAACCTGGACTGGTCTCCGTCTAGGGCCCAAACTCTGTTTTCTTCAAGTGTGGAGGAAAGGTAACAACAAGCACTCGGAATAGCAATATATTGTGCCTGCAATTTTATTCTAATTGGTCTTTACAGATGGGGTAGTAGTCGAATAGCAGGATTAGCACCAACGCAGGGGGTACTCCTTGCCTGTAGAGATGCTAGCGTCCCTGGAGTCAGACTGGAAATAAGGGAGATGGAACAATACCTCTGCAGTGCCACCTATTGGAAAGCAGCATTCCGGCAAGTCAATGTTAGACTCTTTATACAAGCTTTGTAACAATGACTGGGAATTGAAAGCCAAGCCAGAATCCAGCTGTTTCCGGGTGTTTGCCCCTCATCAGTATGCATTAGGTTTCTGACTTGGCTACCAGGAGGCCGGTGATGTGGGTCAGGAACGCTATATTTTTTTCCTTAGGGAGAGCATCTTGATAAGTCTTCTCCCTCACTCACCCTGGAGTCGGACTGGTGCATGTGCAGTTCGTTCGGCCCAAACTACCTCCACCAGCTTGTCTGCCATCCACAAGACAAGGAGGTTCATTAGACTAAGTCTCCTTCATCCATTGCTCCATGGTCTGGTTCTGAGGCTCACGTGGCCATTGTAGGCACTTTCAGCAGAGGACAGGAGTCAGCATGGACACTCTGACCAGTCTGTGCCTAAACAGCCTTATACAGACCACCAATACCCAAAATACCAAATACTTCTGCTCCAAAAGGGGCAAGAGCCTGAACGATTATAAGTAAATAGAGCAACTAAGACTAAAGAAAATATATATTGACCTCAAATAACATTTTCTAAAAGTGTATGAGTAGAAAAATTAAATAGGAATCTCCATGAGGAACAATGAAAAAAAAAAAGTATATATATTATATAAAACCTTTGCCCTGATCTGACGTAAGGTTAGGCTCTGTTCACATTTTCGTTTTTAACAGATCCATCTACAATCCCATAAATGCATTTTTTTTTTAAAAAGCTGCCAACCTTAAATAAAGGAAACAAAACACATTTTTTCCTTTTAAAGAAAAGACCCATCCAAAAACCCCAAACATTAGGGCTTCTTCAAATAAGCGTACGCTTCAGTGCAACGTATTTACGCAGGTAACGAGATTGCTTTGCGCATGTATCAGTGCATTATACTGTGCCTGTTATATGCGCATCAGACACCCCCTGCTGTAATTTAATAATATAGTAATCTTTATTTGTATAGCGCTAACTTATTCCGCAGCGCTTTCAGGCACGGATAAATGCCCAATGAGGTCCAGATCTGTTCTCTTTTTCGCAGAATTGCACAATTGTGTACCTCCCCTAGACTTCTATGGGGCCCTTTAGTGTGCAAATACGCAGAAAGATAAAGCAGGTACTATCTTTGGTTTTTAACACAACCGAAATGTGTGCAAGAAAAACCGTTAATGGATTCTATCCTCTGTGTATGACTCAGCTCAAATACATTCATGTGAAGCCGCCCTTAACCCCCATTAGTATAATTTTAGTATCTGTTTCAAAGGATCCGTTTTTTGAGTGTAAATAGATTTTTTTCCGCACTTCTTTCTGAACGTGCAGAAGAAAATGGATCCATTAAATGGATCAAATAGATTTCTGTTTTCATCCTTTTCCCACTTACAACATAAAAAAAGAAAAGAAATTTCCTTTTTTATTTTAGTAACACCCCCCCCCCCCTCCCCCAGCAAACTACAGTATTGTTTCCGTGAAGTAAACAAGAGGCTGATGGAACGGGCAGAAAGTAAAACCCCTAAAAGCTCCATTGAGAAAATGGGAGATTAAACTGAAACATTTGTTTCCATTTTTCTGTCTGTATGCCTAAACAGAAGTTCTCTATTTTGGAATACAGACAGAAAAATAGACACAAATGTTTCAGTTTAAACCCCAAACACAGAAGTGAAGAGATCAGAGTCTTACAAGCTTCCTGCGCTTACAGCATTCCCATACTGAGAAGTTATAAAACCTCTCCTTCAACCTTCGGGAAAGAAAACGAATATTTTGAGTTGAAAGTCTTAAAAAACAAGGCCGATGCTGCAGATTGCGTTCAGCAGGGGCCACAACATTCCTCCAACCCCGCTGTGAGCGTCAGAGAAGCCTGGAGTCAATGAACGGTAAAACAACCCTGTTGGCCCAATAAGCTGTGCAACTGAGTCAGATCATTTCATAATAACAGAGTCCCATAAATAGGTGGTAGCGGTACAACAGCACATGTTCTACAGAAATACCCCAACCAATATAGTCCGCGTGCGCAGATACGGATTTATCGGAGAGCATTTCTATGCCCACATATGGAAAGATTCGGGAATAATACGCCAAGCAACCTGTTTTCACAGATGAACCGCTTAGGATACGTACGTTTCAGAATCGAGTCGGATCATTTAGGTACTGGGACACAGACGCCTGGCACAGGGACTGAGTAGAGAACGCATGGTATCAGTAAAATTGGCTGATCTAGGGCCAGAATTTAAACTCTGGTTCTGCAACATATGATAACTCATGTATAATGCCAGAGTACTGCATATCATTAATCTGGGTATTGCACATTGTATAAGCAATCTATGGCACGGGTACTGTAAATTATAATAACCCATTTATGCCAGTGTACTACATATAATAATATCGGTCGGAGTACTATGGATTATATAACACAACTATGCTCCGTTTATATCTGGGTATTATATAGTACTTGCCCCATCTAGGTCCAGGTACTGTTTATCATAAAACCTCTACCTCCAGGTACTACACAATATTTATAATAAGCCATCTATGCCCAGGTACTGCATTTTATTTAATCCATCTATATCCCGGTTACCACATACAATATAACGCATCTATACCCAGATATTGCATATTATATAACTAATCTCCACCCGGATATGACAAAACATAAGCCATCTATGCCCGGGTACGCCACATTGTTAGCACCAAACCATCTGTGCCCGAGTGCTGCATATTATATAATCCATCTATGCCTTAGCTGCATGGTCTCGGAATCCCATTTATATCCGGGTACTGAATATTATATAGCCTATATATGCTCAGATGCTACACAATATTTACACTAAGCAATCTGTTCCATGTGTACTGCATATAATATAACTCATCTATGCCTGGATATGACTGCATGGTATATAACCAAACTATACCAAAGTACTGCATATATATTATATAACCCATCCAAGCCTTAGTACTGCATATAATATAACCTATGCCCAGATACAGCATATTCTACAACCCATCTATGTCCAAGTACTGCATATTATATGACAATATATGCCCGGGGACTGCTTTTTAGAATAATCCATTTAGATCCCAATATTGCATACAATATAAACCATCTATACCCAGATACTGCACATAATATAACCCATCTATGCCAGGGCACAGCATATTATATAGCCTGTCTATACCCGAGTACTGCATACAAGACAACCACCTATACCTGCATAACGAGTATTACAAACCCATATATGCTGGGATACTACATACAATATAACCACAAATACCCAGGTACTGCATATTATATAACCCATCTACACCCGTTTACTGCATATAGCACATCTATGCCTAAGTATTACATATTATAATCCCATCTATGCTGGGGTATTGCATATTACATCACCTATCCATACCTGGGTACTGCATACAAGGCAACCACCTATACCTGGGTAAACCATATTATAAACCCATCTATACTCAGGTACTGCATATTATAAAGCCATCTATGCCAGGGTACTGCATACAATATAACCACCTATACCTGGGTAACGCATACAATATAACCACCTATACCTGGGTAACGCATACAATATAACCACCTATACCTGGGTACTGCATATTATATAAAACACATCTATGCCAAGGTACTGTATACAATATAAACCATCTCTAGCTGGGTACTACAAATAAAACAGCTATACCTAGGTATTGCCCATTATAAACCCATCTATGTCAGTGTACTCCATACACTATAACCACCCATGCCTGGGGACTGCATACAACATAATCACCTACACCCAGATACTGTATCTCTTATCACCCATCTATACCCAGGTACTGTATCCCATATCACCCACCTATACCCAGGTACTGTATCCCATATAACCCATCTAGATACAGGTACTGTTTCCCATATCTATACCCGGGTGCTGTATCTTGTATCACCCATCTATACCCAGGTACTGTATCCCATATCTATACCCGGGTGCTGTATCTTGTATCACCCATCTATACCCAGGTACTGTATCCCATATCACCCATCTATACCCAGGTACTGTATCCCATATCTATACCCAGGTGCTGTATCTTGTATCCCCCATCTATACCCAGGTACTGTATCCCATATCTATACCCGGGTGCTGTATCTTGTATCCCATATCTATACCCGGGTGCTGTATCTTGTATCCCCCATCTATACCCAGGTACTGTATCACATATCTATACCCGGGTGCTGTATCCTGTATCACCCATCTATACCCAGGTACTGCAGATATAACCCGGGTATTGCACATCACAGTCCCGTCCTGCAGCCCACTCCTCGCACGTCCTACATGTATCTCACCCTTCACATCGTCCGCTAGTTTCAGCCAGCTCGGCTTGAATTTGCTGCAGTGGCCGCACCAGCTGGCGAAGAACTGGGCGAAGAAGCAGCTGGAGGAGTTGAGCAGCAGCGAGCGGGCGCCCTTCTCCAGAGACACCAGCGGGTCATGCTCGTCGTAGAAGTGAGCCTGTCCCGGCAGCAGCACCGCGGACAGTAGCAGCCACACGCCGAGGACACCCAGCACCATTCCCGGCATCCTCACACCTCTGAGCCCGAGCGTACAGGAGCGACATCCCGGGCAGAGGTAGAGGGGACCGCCCACACACCGCAGGCGGCAGAGCCCCGAGCCTGACCCCGCCCACACACCTCATGCGGCTGAGCCCCGAACCTGGCCACGCCCACACACCGCAGGTGGTTGAGCCCCGAACCTGGCCACGCCCACACACCGCAGGTGGTTGAGCCCCGAAACTGGCCACGCCCACACACCGCAGGCGGCGGGGCTCCGAACCTGGCCCCACCCACACACCGCAGGCGGCTGAGCCCCGAGTTTGGCCCCGCCCACAAATGCCCAAAAGGCGGAAAAGTGCGGTGAGAGCCGTATGAGGGCAGCCATCAGTAGCGGTGATCGAGACCCCCCCCCCCCCCAACCCCCCATGCTGGGGATAGTTAGGGGTTTATGCGCAGAGAGCCCCTCCACACCCGGGCGGCCGGCAGCTCTCCTTATTCTGGGCAATGTATCCAGAAATCACCGGAGACTTTAAATATTACTGACTAATAAAGAATATAAATGTTAGAAGTCTATAGGTGAGCGGCGGACGGGTGATAACCGCTGAAATACCCCCACACGGCTAGCTTTACCCACAGAAACCAGGAAAAAAGTGCCCGCTTTCTGCCGTCTGTCCGGGCGTACTGTCCGCTTGTCCTCCATGATACATGTACTGTCCGCTTGTCCTCCATGATACATGTACTGTCCGGTTGGCCGCCTTGATACATGCACTGTACGGTTGTCCGCCATGATACATGTACTGTGCGGTTGGCCACCATGATACATGTACTGTCCGCTTGTCCTCCATGATACATGTACTGTCCAGTTGTCCTCCATGATACATGTACTGTCCGGTTGTCCACCATGATACATGTACTGTCCGCTTGTCCTCCATGATACATGTACTGTCCGGTTGTCCTCCATGACACATGTACTGTCCGGTTGTCCTCCATGATACATGTACTGTCCGGTTGTCCTCCATGATACATGTACTGTACGGTTGGCCGCCATGATACTTGTACTGTCCGGTCGTCCTCCATGATACATGTACTGTCCAGTTGGCCACCATGATACATGTACTGTCCGGTTGTCCTCCATGATACATGTACTGTCTGGTTGGCCGTCATGATACATGTACTGTCCGGTTGTCCTCCATGACACATGTACTGTCCGGTTGTCCACCATGATACATGTACTGTCCGGTTGTCCACCATGATACATGTACTGTCCGGTTGTCCACCATGATACATGTACTGTCCGGTTGTCCTCCATGACACATGTACTGTCCGGTTGTCCTCCATGACACATGTACTGTCCGGTTGTCCACCATGATACATGTACTGTCCGGTTGTCCACCATGATACATGTACTGTCCGGTTGTCCACCATGATACATGTACTGTGCGGTTGGCCACCATGATACATGTACTGTCCGCTTGTCCTCCATGATACATGTACTGTCCAGTTGTCCTCCATGATACATGTACTGTGCGGTTGGCCACCATGATACATGTACTGTCCGCTTGTCCTCCATGATACATGTACTGTCCGGTTGTCCTCCATGACACATGTACTGTCCGGTTGTCCTCCATGATACATGTACTGTCCGGTTGTCCTCCATGATACATGTACTGTACGGTTGGCCGCCATGATACTTGTACTGTCCGGTCGTCCTCCATGATACATGTACTGTCCAGTTGGCCACCATGATACATGTACTGTCCGGTTGTCCTCCATGATACATGTACTGTCTGGTTGGCCGTCATGATACATGTACTGTCCGGTTGTCCTCCATGACACATGTACTGTCCGGTTGTCCACCATGATACATGTACTGTCCGGTTGTCCACCATGATACATGTACTGTCCGGTTGTCCACCATGATACATATACTGTCCGGTTGTCCTCCATGACACATGTACTGTCCGGTTGTCCTCCATGACACATGTACTGTCCGGTTGTCCACCATGATACATGTACTGTCCGGTTGTCCACCATGATACATGTACTGTCCGCTTGTCCTCCATGATACATGTACTGTGCGGTTGTCCTCCATGATACATGTACTGTCTAGTTGGCCGTCATGATACATGTACTGTCCGGTTGGCTGCCATGACACATGTACTGTCCGGTTGTCCTCCATGACACATGTACTGTCCGGTTGTCCTCCATGACACATGTACTGTCCGGTTGTCCGCCATGATACATGTACTGTCCGGTCGGCCGCCATGATACATGTACTGTCCGGTTGGCCGCCATGATACATGTACTGTCCGGTTGGCCGCCATCATACATGTACTGTGCGGTTGGCCACCATGATACTTGTACTGTCCAGTTGGCCACCATGATACATGTACTGTCCGGTTGTCCTTAATGACACATGTACTGTCCGGTTGTCCTCCATGATACATGTACTGTACGGTTGGCCGCCATGATACTTGTACTGTCCGGTCGTCCTCCATGATACATGTACTGTCCAATTGGCCACCATGATACATGTACTGTCCGGTTGTCCTCCATGATACATGTACTGTCTGGTTGGCCGTCATGATACATGTACTGTCCGGTTGGCTGCCATGACACATGTACTGTCCGGTTGTCCTCCATGACACATGTACTGTCCGGTTGTCCACCATGATACATGTACTGTCCGGTTGTCCACCATGATACATGTACTGTCCGCTTGTCCTCCATGATACATGTACTGTCCAGTTGGCCGCCATGATACATGTACTGTCCGGTTGTCCTCCATGACACATGTACTGTCCGGTTGTCCTCCATGACACATGTACTGTCCGGTTGTCCACCATGATACATGTACTGTCTGGTTGTCCACCATGATACATGTACTGTCCGCTTGTCCTCCATGATACATGTACTGTGCGGTTGGCCACCATGATACATGTACTGTCCGGTTGGCCACCATGATACATGTACTGTCCAGTTGGCCACCATGATACATGTACTGTCCGGTTGTCCTCCATGATACATGTACTGTCTAGTTGGCCGTCATGACACATGTACTGTCCGGTTGGCTGCCATGACACATGTACTGTCCGGTTGTCCTCCATGACACATGTACTGTCCGGTTGTCCACCATGATACATGTACTGTCAGGTTGTCCACCATGATACATGTACTGTCCGCTTGTCCTCCATGATACATGTACTGTCCGGTTGGCCGCCATGATACATGTACTGTCCGGTTGTCCTCCATGACACATGTACTGTCCGGTTGTCCTCCATGATACATGTACTGTCTAGTTGGCCGTCATGATACATGTACTGTCCGGTTGGCTGCCATGACACATGTACTGTCCGGTTGTCCTCCATGACACATGTACTGTCCGGTTGTCCTCCATGACACATGTACTGTCCGGTTGTCCTCCATGATACATGTACTGTCTGGTTGGCCGCCATGATACATGTACTGTCCGGTTGGCCGCCATGATACATGTACTGTCCGGTTGGCCGCCATGATACATGTACTGTCTGGTTGGCCGCCATGATACATGTACTGTGCGGTTGGCCACCATGATACTTGTACTGTCCAGTTGGCCACCATGATACATGTACTGTCCGGTTGTCCTCCATGACACATGTACTGTCCGGTTGTCCTCCATGATACATGTACTGTGCGGTTGGCCACCATGATACTTGTACTGTCTGGTTGGCCGCCATGACACATGTACTGTCCGGTTGGCCACCATGATACATGTACTGTCTGGTTGTCCTCCATGATACATGCACTGTACGGTTGGCCGCCATGATACATGTACTGTCCGGTTGGCCGCCTTGATACATGCACTGTACGGTTGGCCGCCATGATACATGTACTGTGCGGTTGTCCTCCATGATACATGTACTGTACGGTTGGCCGTCGTCCTCCATGATACATGTACTGTCCGGTCGTACTCCATGATACATGTACTGTCCGGATGGCCACCATGCTACATGTACTGTCCAGTTGGCCACCATGATACATGTACTGTCTGGTTGTCCTCCATGATACATGTACTGTCCGGTTGGCCACCATGATACATGTACTGTCCAGTTGGCCACCATGATACATGTACTGTCTAGTTGGCCGTCATGATACATGTACTGTCCGGTTGGCTGCCATGACACATGTACTGTCCGGTTGTCCTCCATGATACATGTACTGTCCGGTTGTCCACCATAATACATGTACTGTCCGGTTGGCCGCCATGATACATGTACTGTCCGGTTGTCCTCCATGACACATGTACTGTACGGTTGGCCGTCGTCCTCCATGATACATGTACTGTCCGGTCGTCCCCCATGATACATGTACTGTCCGGATGGCCACCATGCTACATGTACTGTCCAGTTGGCCACCATGATACATGTACTGTCTGGTTGTCCTCCATGATACATGTACTGTCCGGTTGGCCACCATGATACATGTACTGTCCAGTTGGCCACCATGATACATGTACTGTCCGGTTGTCCTCCATGATACATGTACTGTCTAGTTGGCCGTCATGATACATGTACTGTCCGGTTGGCTGCCATGACACATGTACTGTCCGGTTGTCCTCCATGATACATGTACTGTCTGGTTGTCCACCATGATACATGTACTGTCCGGTTGGCCGCCATGATACATGTACTGTCCGGTTGTCCTCCATGACACATGTACTGTCCGGTTGTCCTCCATGATACATGTACTGTCTAGTTGGCCGTCATGATACATGTACTGTCCGGTTGGCTGCCATGACACATGTACTGTCCGATTGTCCTCCATGACACATGTACTGTCCGGTTGTCCTCCATGATACATGTACTGTCCGGTCGTCCGCCATGATACATGTACTGTCCGGTTGGCCGCCATGATACATGTACTGTCCGGTTGTCCTCCATGACACATGTACTGTCCGGTTGTCCTCCATGATACATGTACTGTCTAGTTGGCCGTCATGATACATGTACTGTCCGGTTGGCTGCCATGACACATGTACTGTCCGATTGTCCTCCATGACACATGTACTGTCCGGTTGTCCTCCATGATACATGTACTGTCCGGTCGTCCGCCATGATACATGTACTGTCCGGTTGGCCGCCATGATACATGTACTGTCCGGTTGGCCGCCATGATACATGTACTGTGCGGTTAGCCACCATGATACTTGTACTGCCCAGTTGGCCACCATGATACATGTACTGTCCGGTTGTCCGCCATGACACATGTACTGTCCGGTTGTCCTCCATGATACATGTACTGTGCGGTTGGCCACCATGATACTTGTACTGTCCGGTTGTCCTCCATGACACATGTACTGTCCGGTTGTCCTCCATGATACATGTACTGTCTAGTTGGCCGTCATGATACATGTACTGTCCGGTTGGCTGCCATGACACATGTACTGTCCAGTTGTCCTCCATGACACATGCACTGTCCGGTTGTCCTCCATGATACATGTTCTGTCCGGTTGTCCGCCATGATTCATGTACTGTCCGGTTGGCCGCCATGATACATGTACTGTCCGGTTGGCCGCCATGATACATGTACTGTGCGGTTGGCCACCATGATACTTGTACTGTCCAGTTGGCCACCATGATACATGTACTGTCCGGTTGTCCTCCATGACACATGTACTGTCCGGTTGTCCTCCATGATACATGTACTGTCTGGTTGTCCTCCATGATACATGTACTGTCCGGTTGGCCGCCATGACACATGTACTGTCCGGTTGTCCTCCATGATACATGTACTGTCCGGTTGGCCCCCATGATACATGTACTGTTCAGTTGTCCTCCATGACACATGTACTGTCCGGTTGTCCTCCATGATACATGTACTGTCCGGTTGGCCACCATGACACATGTACTGTCCGGTTGTCCTCCATGATACATGTACTGTCCGGTTGGCCACCATGATACATGTACTGTTCAGTTGTCCTCCATGACACATGTACTGTCCGGTTGTCCTCCATGATACATGTACTGTCCGGTTGGCCACCATGATACATGTACTGTCTGGTTGACCTCATAGGCTAGAATTAGGGTTGCCACCTTTGTTGCACAAAATTACTGTCCAAGGCCATGTGATTTGGGGCGTGGCTTATCACGACGCATGTTTTTTTTCTCCTTTACTCTAGTGGTCATGACTAGTAACTGCAATGTCCTCAGTGGTCCCAAGAGGACCCGTGTCCCCAGTACTGGCCACAATAGGAACAGTGGCATCAATAGTAACAGTGTCCCTAGTAGTGCCACAATAATAACAGGGTCCCCAGTATTGGCACAATAGTACCTGTGTCCCCAGTAGTACCACAATAATAGTATCCCCAGTAGTGGCACCAATAGTACCAGTGGACCCAGTAGAGCCACAAATGGTAGCAACGCCCCCAGTACTGACCACAATAATAACAGCGCCCCCAGTACTGGCCACAATAATAACAGTGGCACCAATAGTAGCAGTATCCCCAGCACTAGTATTGTCCACAGTAGTGCCAACAATAGTAATGATGCCCCCAGTAGTAAGGGTCCCTCTTTGTGCCTTCTCCATCCTAAACCTGCAGTCAGGCAACAAGCTTGCACTATCCAGTATGTCGCTCCCTCTCTCCAGCTGCCGCCGGGCGGATTCTGTAGTAATCAGAGGCTGTGGCATACTGGATGGTGCCGCCTTGCTGCCCCGCCGGAGCCGCTCTCAACTGACAATTAGTTTTTACAAGCTATTAATAGAGCCAGTAAAAAATAAATACCGGCACCGACCCTCCCACCTAATCACCGGCCAGGTGGCAACCCTGACTATAATGGGTCCATGTCCATGAAATACACAGGGAGCACGCAGACATCTGAATAGGGGCTCATACACAGGAGCGTATTTACGCAATATTTTTGCTGCATGTAAAGTGTTGAAACCCCATTGATGTGAGAAAAAAACCGCAGCATGTCATATTTTGGTACATATTATGGACCGAAATAGGCCATTGAAGCGAATGGGACTGCGCAAATAGTCAGCGCGTATGGAACATGTGTATTCACTGCGTAATCGTGCATCAAATTAGGGGGCTTTCTTGAAGTTTTTTTTGTGTGTGTAAATACGTAATGATTACACGCAAGATAAACCATGCAGGCGGCGTAAAAATGTACAACGCACAGGACTATATTTGGTCTATGAATACGCAGCGTATTCATGGGAATATAACTCCGCCTGTGTGAATGAGCCCCAAACCTGAGGGTGCAGTTACAGGGGTGAGTGCAATATCCGAGAAACTCAGACTAATATTACACTTGCAAACCCCAGATTTTGTACATAGTAACATAGTATGTTAGGCTGAATGAAGACAATGTCCATCTAGTTCAGCCTATTTCAACCTCCTTGTTGGTCCAGAGGAAGGCAAAAAAAAACCAAGCAGCCATTTAGCTCATTCGGAGGAAAACAATTCCTTCCTGACTCCATAATGGCAGCCAGACTAATCCCTGGATCAACATTTGAGATCATCAACCCTGCTGGTTATTTAATGTCTATATCCTGTAATATCCTTCCGCTCTAGAAAGACATCTAGTCCCCTCTTAAACTCCTCTATGGATTTTGCCATCACCACCTCCTCAGGCAGAGAGTTCCACAGTCTAACTGCTCTTACAGTAAAGAACCCCCTCCTGTGTTGGTTGCTTTCCTCTAGGCATAGCGGATGCCCTCTTGTTACCATCACAGTCCTGGGTATAAACAGATCATGGGAGAGATCCTTGTATTGTCCCCTCATGTACTTATACATGGTTATTTGGTTGCCCCTTAACCATCTTTTTTCCAGGGTCAATAATCCCAGTTCTGATAGCCTCTCTGGGTATTCCAGTCCTCCCATTCCGTTTATTAATTTAGTTGCCCATCTTTGAACCCCCTCAAGCTCTGTAACATCTTTCCTGAGCACCGGTGTCCAGAACTGTGCGCAGTATTCCATGTGGGGCCTGACAAGTGCCTTATATAGTGGGAGGATAATGTTCTCCTCCCTCTCCCTATACCGCTTTTAATGCACCCCCAAGGCTTTATTTGCTGTTGCAGTAGCTGACTGGCATTGATTGCTCCAATTAAGTCTACAGTCCATTAGTACCCCCAGGTCTTTTTCCATCTCACTTTTCCCTAGCAGTACCCCATTTAGTGTATATTGGTGACATCCGTTTCTCCTGCCCATGTGCATAACCTTACATTTATTAACATTGAACTTCATTTGCCATTTTTCTGCCCAAGCCCCCAGCTTATCTCGGTCCATTTGTAGCCGCACATTGTCCTCCGTTGCATTAATTATATTGTATAATTTTGTATCATCTGCAAATATTGATATTTTGCTGTGCAGCCCCTCTATCAGGTCGTTGATAAATATATTGAACAGAATGGGGCCCAATACTGAACCCTGTGGCACCCCGCTAGCGACGGTGGCCGAATCAGAGTACGAACCGTTTATTATCTTTCCTAAGGACAGGTCATCTGTATTATTCTCCCTGGAAAACCCCTTTAATTATCGCACAGTGAAAAAGTTCTGCAGTTTTTACGTGCAAAAAGTGTTTACGTGAGGAGTTAGAATGAGAGGTTGTCATTAGGTGTCCGTGCCCACACTTGTTCTACAGGGACTATAAATTAGAGCCGTTAATAAATCTCATGTAATTACAGTAGTCGTGACATATGAATAGAATTTGCTTTGGCAAACGGTTAATTCAGTCCCTGGCAATAATCACCCACTGCAAGCAAAGTAGACCAAAGGGGAGTGAGAACTGTGCAACCAATACGGGGAATGTTTCAGCCGAAAATTACCTATTGTCTTTGTCAATTTTTTACCTTAAGCATGTTTGGTGAGTGTTTTTAAAATTTTCCTTCACTAGGTATAGTAACCCCTTACGGACCAGGGTGCTTTGGTTACTTTTTAATGATTTTACCCATGTGGTGGTTTTTCTGCCCTTTTTTTTTTTCTTCAGCCACCAATATTATTTTTGTTGTGTTCTCTGACATATAGGGCTATTTTTTAATATTTTTTTTACATGGTTATGTTTGCGATCTTTCATCCTGATACAGCAGCTGGTCAGTGTCTTCTAGTTTCTCCTGCCGTTGGTTGTGGCCAGAATTGTGCCTTGTGTTCTCTGTGGCAAATGCCACATCTGCCTCCATCACAGAGCATGTCGCTTTTCTCCAACCTTGGCCACTCTGCACAAGCCTCTGGCCATATAAGGTATCCTCCAGGAGGTGCCCGAGCAGTCAAGTCTTCATAGTGTGCTGAGATATCTACTGTTCTGTCTGCTCTCCTAGTTTCGATCTGTGCCTGTTCCACTCAGCTTTCCCTAACTTCTCCACTCCTGACCTTGGCTTGTTTATTGATCATAGTCTGTCTACTGCATGCCCAAAATGAACTACCACCCTGACTCCTGCTCCCTCTACCCCCTTCTCGCAGCTGGCCCATACCATCATTCATAACAGGCTGAGGTTCCCTACAGCAAAGACTAGATCCCGACTGGTTGGGTTAAAGGGTGAACACCAGAGGACTCCCAAGTGCTGTTCCCAGATCTAGCTCAAAGCCAAATCGATTGTTTGGCACAGCAGGTCCACCTCCGCTGTCTTGACATATCTCCACTGATATCCATAAAGAAGGTAGGTGAAGGGAGATATCATTCACCTCTTCATCTTCAACAGAGCTCGCATGTCTATAGTTTATAGCGTTTATTCATACAACAATGCTGTTATTGAGGCAACACCGAATATAAAAAGCAGGGTAGGAATACATCTTTTCTTACTATTTGTCCTCCCTTTTTAGTCTTTGTTCCAGGTTTTATTATCATCAACCATACCCAACGGCACCGTGTGAACCCGACGGACAGCTATTGTGTATGCCTTGCCACGTTCCTCTTTTCTTACCACACCAGTGAAGTCAGTTTGATTACTTTTCATCATTATCGTTCCACCTCGTGCCTTTGTCAATAGTCAGATGAAACGTCATATTTTCAACCCTTCCCTCAGGCTTCCACTTTCAGACCTAAGACACAGATTATGTCATTGAATGCATGTTGACGGCTGTCTCGGACAATCAGGGTGCTATTGTCTGATCAATTAGGAGCTGTCAAAAGGTGCCTGAATTATAGTGGACACAGGAGCATGCCGCTGTAGGATTGTGTGCTAACCCAGTGGTTGCTCAGACTAAACATGTACATCATAAGAGAACATGTGGAAGGAAGCCAGGGCCAAGAACAGGAGGTCCATGTTTAGAAGTGACAATTATTGGTCAGATTAGTTCCTTGGAGCATAAACCATTTACTATTGATCTTAAATCAATTGTGATTACCTAAAATTAGTCGTTGTTTATTGTTTTTAAGATTGACACTATTTTTTTTACGTCATTGTATGTATTCTATTAAAGAGACTCTGTCATCGAGTTTAGAGAGGCTGTGGGGGTCTTAATTGAAGCTTGAGTCGGAGTGGAGTTTGGAGTCGCAGAGGCGGGCCGTGCCAGCCTCTCCCTGCCCAGTGCATGAAGACTGACATCGCTGTCCCTATACACAAGTAGGAAGAGGACCAGTTAGTCTTTATGCAGTAGGCGGAGAGACTGGCACAGCCCACCCCTCCGACCCCAAGCTCAGCTCGGAGTTGAACTTTAACCCCTATTTTGGCCATAAGAACGCAACAATTTTTTGCGGATTTTCATCTCCACTTTTCAAAAGCTATGACTTTTTTATCTTTCCGTCGACACGGCCGTATGAAATGCTTGATTTTTGTGTGGCGACCTGCAGTTTTTATTGGTACCATTTTGCAGTATATATAATGTATTGTAAAACTTATTTTTTGAGAGCAGGGAGAGAAAACATGAGTTATGCCTTTTTAAAAACAATTTTTTACAGCGTTAATCATGCGGCATAAATGACGAGATCCATTTTTTTCTGTGTGTCAGTACAAATAGGACGATGGCAAAATGATTACTTTTTTTAGTTTTTTTTTCACTTTTGCACAATGAAACCCCTTTTTTTTTTAGAATGTTTTTTTCTACATCGTTGCATTCGAAGTCCCATAACTTTTTTACATTTTTCCATGGCGGGAGCTCGGTGAGGGCTTGTTTTTGTGGGACAAACTGTAGTTTTGCTACCATTTTGGGGTATGTCCATTTTTTTGGAGCACTCTTTGGGAGGCAAAATGAACAAAGTAAAAACTATACCAACTGGTGCAGCCATCCCAAGCCTGATAGTGACGTCACATGGAAAAGACTAACATTTTAGTATTTCAAATAATGCAGCACGTCGTGTAGTTTTCTCCATCATGTCATTAAGCATTGGCGCCAAAGTGTCGGCCTCTCACAGCCATGCTGCCTAGCCTCATGTTTTGTATTGCAGGAACTATACTTGAACAGCTTAACCCTTTCCAATCCACTGTCTGACCTCTGAAGACATTACGATTTAAGGCTGTACAGCTCCAATGTTAGAAGACATCCGTCGGGGTTCTCTTACTCAATATTGCCAGCCTCTCTGATGTGGGAGCCTATCCAACGTGTCACCTCATGCAGTACTAGCCAGCATATAGCACCATTGTATAAAGGCAGAAAAAGAGTAAGCCCTCCCAGGAAAACCAGGATACAAATTGGATTGGAAAGGGTTAAAAGAAAAAAAAAAGGGGGGTTACACGGCCTGCTGGACAGGAGCTTTCAATTCTTCATGTAGAACTTTATAGGCAACATGTTCCAATGTTGTATTTGCCTCTTTTTCTGCTCTTTCAAAGTATTTTTGAAAGTTTTATGAACTAAATACTTGTTGGGTCAATGATGACTGTATGCATATCTCACACATTGGTTTTTTGACTTTCTCAATGCATCCCATTTTCCTTGTTTTTTTTATTATTTGACACAAGTATTAATGTGTGCTCGAGATATAAAAATGATATTGAGAGCCCAATTGATGTGTACAGTAAACTATAGAAAAACCATTATGGCAAACCACCTATTAGCTACATACTGCATGCATATCTTTAAGCACTGTTCATATTTTATTGCTCGCTGTGCTGCAATCTTGCAAAACACGTTTAACCGTGTTCTGAGATAAGTATTACAAGATGCCTTATCAAAAAGAAAACAGGATTAATAATACTTAAAGACTTTAATCTGCCTTGTAATTTTTCCCCTGAGAACTGATCCCACCCCGAAGTTTGTATTCATAAGGGAAATCCTAGAATTAATGCAGCTGGGAGTAAAGAGCCGCATCTAAGTAAAGTAAGGCTTACTTTGTGGTCTCTGGGTAGCAATAGAGACAAGCCAGCCACATTCCACAGGGTAAGGTCACACATAGTGCCTGCTGGCTGACTAAGGTAGGACCAAAGGCTGGCCCGATAGGCGGTTTTATGAGATATTAGCAGAATTAAGGGCATGATGTTGCAGGTGAACAGTAGTTTTACCTGCATAACTGCACTGCCATTAACCCTCCCCCACTGCAGCCATTCACTGTATGGGATAAATATTCTTGATATTTTAATAGTTTAGACTTTTATCGATGCGGCTAAACTATTTTATTTTGCTTTTATGGTTTAGATTTATGCGATAAACAAAAAAAAGGGTTTTCAGAATAATAAAAAGCAATTTTAAAAACTTTTTAACTTTATTTTGTTTTTTTTAGTCCACTGTGGAACTTGAACATGTGATCTCTTCCATAATACACTGCACTACTCCTGTAGCACAATTCCCAGATCTCTTTCCAACTGAGAAGCTGTAGGACATGATTAGATGTCGAATAAACACTCTGGTGCAAGACACACACATATGCACCCCATTCTTTGGAATAGGGTCATGCACATGAACAATTGTTTCCCGCATCGCAGTGCGGGAAAGAATAGCGGCATGTCCCATGTTTGGGCGCTCTTTCGGAATGCCCCAGGCATTGTTTTCAATGGGAAAGGCTAAAACATTGCATGGTGTGTGAGGGGCATGAGAGCGCGATGTGAGGTTTCCCATTGAACACAATGGGAAAGACTAGACGTTCCTTCGGCGCAGCTTTTAGTGATGCGATGCATTTGACACAAAAATGCATCGCATCTATGGGTAAATTGCACGTCCCCAAATGCACATGGGCGAGCGCGATATCGGGCAGTGAAATTTGGCCGATGTCGCAATTAGCCTAATGAAGGCAAACTGTGGATTAAGATGAATACCACATAGTCCACATTAGCCCAGGACAGTATTGAGCACTCACTGAATCGAGTCAATGGTGCGTTAACGACTTTATCACCCAACATGGTGGCCCCACTACTTCCTGATCATCGAGGTTATTGGGCCACAGGACATGTATGATGGTTTGAAATTAAAATCAATTCTTCAGAACTAAATTCTCTGTGTCCCCAAGTTTGTCCGATTTCAAGCCTTTGCCTCAAAGAGAAAACGTTATGCTATGATCAGTGTACAACTGAATATAGAATGGAGTGGATGTTCACTGGGAATAGGTATTTGAACACACGAGATTGGCAGCCATCATTCTAGGATAGTTCCTTTGCTGGCTAAGTAACCTTATCAATGCCACAAATATTTGGTGAGTCACCGATGGGGGAAAAAAAAAAGAAAGGGCAGGGAAGCTAGCGTGAGACCTAACAAGAGGACTCCCACTCCCCTTCCTCTATCATCTTTATCCAAGAAGCACTCTTTTGAAAAAAAAAGAGCAGAAAGGCCTTTTACGTGGCCGACGATCAGGCCATGAGAAGGTGCAGCTGATCACCCGATGAATGGGCAAACACTCCTTCTAGTGATCACATCTTTCATGCAGCACCAAAACCCATCATCATCATCAGCACATTCCTGGGTAAACGGGGCACATACAGCCGACAGCACGACCGATCCTTTGGTCCTCAAACATTCTGAATCGGTCTATGTGAAGGCCGGACAAACTAGCGCTGATCTAAATCAACTGGCACTTATTACACGGCTTGGATTGAGCCATGTAAGAGTCATCTAAATTATTATTATCGTTTGATAGATTTCAATCAGTACATCATATTACATGATCCTTATGCAAACATTTCTTGATGAGTCAGATGTACGGATATCACAGCTGGTTGATGTACAAGGCAAGTATGAAGAGCTGCGTATCCCTATAATGTACAGCAAGAACTGACAACTCATGCAACTAGAGATGCAAAAAAAGGCTTATCCAGGGGATTACTAGCCACTGCACTGGTCCTTGGCTGCAAATCTGACCACCATGAGACTAAATTCACACGGGCAAGTGCGATATTGAGTCGAGGAACTTAGCCTGATATAGTGTTGCAGAGAGTCTGTTTAAAAATCTGTGAAATTTCAATTTTCATGCGCGTGATAGGATTGCAAGGGTTTCCCATTCACAACAATAGAAAATATCACACAGCATGTGAGTGCAAGGGCATGCGTTTTAAGGTCCCATTGAAAGCAATAGGCGAGGCATTGCAAGGGAACTCCCAAAGACAGAACGTGCTGCGATTTTTTAATTCCTCGCAGTGATGCTGCAAAGAGCTTTAAAGGAAGCCTGTTTACATGAATCCATTAAAAAAGAAAAAAAAATGAATCCATTAAAAAAATGGATTACATATTTGTGAGAGTTCTATGCACATCGCATTGCACAAAACTCGCACGAGAACATAGTTCGTGTGAATCAGCCCTGAATATATTGGTTTTCCCATTTACTCAGCCTATCATTTAAAACTTTCCCATTATACCAGTAACCTGTCTGTTTACACGGCTTATACAGAATTGTATTGGGATAGAGGAGAACACAATATCCAGCAGAGAGCAGATTTTGGAAGTTGGGAACTGAACAGATCTTGGCTTGTTGCCTCTTTCAACATGTCCCAAAGAATGAGAAAGGTGAACAATTTCCCAATAGAGCGGAGTAAAGTTCTCACATCCTCGCCCAGTGTCAACATTAGCTTAACCTGCCGAGTTCACACAGTGACCTATGTCGGGTACCCTGTTGACAAGCTGCTGCTGGTTTTTGCAAAATGATGCTGAGATCATAGACCGCACGACTAAAAAAAAAGTCCACTTTTCGTTAAAACTAGAATTTATTTTTTATGAGATAAGAATGGTCCGGATTTACCCTAAAAGGTTTCTTGAACTGGAAGGATGAAGCCGTGCGAACTGCTGCTTTGTTAGTGATGGTTCTTGTTTACAAACAGCGACATTCAGGATTACGGGAGCAAAGTTACGAACAGCAAATTGGTTGCAGAAATTTCTGTAATGTTTCCATCTAGAGGAGTGCGTGTATAACATTAGTCATGTGGCAAACCTCCGCAACCAAAAGGGGGTTGTCTGAGAGAAGGAAACCCTTGGCAATGAGGCCCATGCATTAAGATTAGAGATGAGCGAACCTACTCGGCCACGCCCCTTTTTCGCCCAAGCGCCGCAATTTTCGAGTACTTCCGTACTCGGGCGAGAAGATTCGGAAGGCGCCGTGGGTGAGTGGGGTTTGCAGCGGGGAGAGGGAGAGAGAGAGAGGGCTCCCCCCTGTTCCCCGCTGCTACCACCCGCTTCGCCACGCCTCCTCTCGCCCCCCGAATCTTTTCACCCGAGTACGGAAGTACTCGAAAATCGCGGCGCTCAATCGAGTAATTCCTTGAAACAAGTAGGTTCGCTCATCTCTAATTAAGATTTAAAGAAAAAAAAACAAAACTCACCTCTCCCCCATTTGTCCTCCGCTGCGGCTCCAGTCTCCCTGTCATGTCAAGTTTGCATGCCGAGCCCATCGACAAACAAGCTGCAGCCACCAATGACAGCGCTCAGCCATCAAGGCCAAGTGTGGTAATTGGCTGCTCCAGCAGGTTGACTGGACGTCACAGCTGCCTGTAAACAGACAATGGAAACTGGAGTCGGTGGTGGGGGACGAATGGGAAGAGGGGACTGACGATTTTTTACTTTAACATATGGGGGACCCGTTGACAGGGTTTTTTTTTTTTTTTTTAAATTGGACAACCCATTTAAGAATATATATGCGTTTCTAGCCGAGTGCCTAACTGTCAGAGCAACAAATGTTATAACACATAAGAAGAATTAGGACTTTACAGCTGCAAGGTCTCTGACTACAGAGGGACTAGACAATTTTGAATTTTTAAAAAAAAGCTAAAATATAAATCAATGCGATTATAGATGAACATATAATTGCTGAGTTGTAGAGCCTTTTGCTGCTTTTTTTTTGGGTGGGGACTCTTTGGTGCAGAACCAGGTTTTGTATGTACATATTCAAAGCTTGAATTTTTACATTTTTTGGTAGGAAGTTTCTGCAATTCAGAAAAAATAAAAAAAAATGCAAAAGTTGCACGAAGTCAATTATAATTAATGGATGACATTCTTTCCCATCTTCATATAGTCCACCGTCAGTAAACATGCAGGTCTTTTATTTGTCTGGGGAGTATAATCCACTGTTGGAACTCCTCCAACTCTTGCAGCTGAGAAGGAGTGTTATGGCAAGGCCTTGCTCCCCCTTGTGTATGAGCCCACACATACTACTGTCCCTGTTCCCCATTATTGGCTGCATCTCTGAATACGGATGCCGCTTGTCAGTCTTATTAAACAATACAATAAAGACATTTCTTGCTTTACCCCAACAGCAGCATTTTCTCAACAGGGTATGTATATGGTGCATGTCACTATGGAATCTATCCCACCGCCAATTGAAGGACATTCCAGTTTTAAATGCACCATTTCAGCTTGCCGAAGGGCTAAGGGTGGCTTTACAACCCTGGTCCAAACTGTTGCTCAATGGAGCGAATGTAAGCAAAGCCAACAGCGAGATAACGAGCGAGTCCGTTCACTGGTTCCCACTCACTTAAAACTAAATCACTGGTTAAATATCATCTGGTGTAAACAGGTAGTCGTCGTGTTTCAATGACTGGCCAATAACTTTGCAGGGAGGTGCGCTTATTTAGGACGCACCTCCCAACGAATACTAAGAATTGGCGTATTTATTTTTTTAATTTTATTAACATTTTTTTCCCTCCCACTAAACACTCATGAAAAGACGTGCGTATGATCCTCCATTGAACCATCTCTCCCCCGCAAATTTTTTTGGGAAAATCTGTTTGAGGCAAGTGAAAAAGAGATACATGCATGAATAGTCTTGAACAAAAACAAGAACAATGCGAGAAGAATGTGAGGCGACGGTCCAACTGTTAAGTCAAACCAGCGAGAAAACCAAACAGTGAGTGTTCAAAGACTCATCTACGTAGTTGCTTGTGGTCCACCATCAGGGCCACAGGCTTTATCAAGGAACTTAGATGGCATCTCCAGTCTCTGACAACTAGGCAGTTTGGGGAGAAGGGACATTGGTGCTATTAGTGTGCAAGAACGTGCGAACGTGGAGAGAAGAGATATTAGTGTAGTCAGTGTGCAGAAATACGCCGGTCTTTATCTTTGACCATTAGCCTATACGCTGATGGAACCTTCTGCTTCTTTTGGTACTCTTTGGTCTTGTCTCTGCCATTGAGACGTAGATCGGTCATATTAAGCTCTTGATCTCCCCCTCCCTGACCCGTGCATATCTCTCAAGAGTGCCTCAGATCTTATGTCTCTTTGTAAATAATTGGTTCAGTCCTTTTTAACCTATGAATCTATGAACCTTCTGCTCTAGTAAAGCTTTCTAATAAAAACCTTAAAAGTGGTTGTCCCGCGATGACAAGTTAAACACTTCTGTATGGCCATATACATGCACTTTGTAATATACATCGTGCATGAAATATGTGCCATACAGAAGTTATATACTCACCTTCCCTGCGTCTAATCGCCCGACTAGACGCGCTTGCGCAGAAGGGTCTTCTCCCTTCTGGTTGGTCCGGGCACGAGCGGCGTTCTGGCTCCGCCCCCTTCTATGCATCATCGCGTAGCTCCGCCCCATCACGTGTACCGATTCCAGCCAATCAGGAGGCTGGAATCGGCAATGGACCGCCCAGAGCCCATGGTGCACCATGGGAGAAGACCCGCGGTGCATCGTGGGTGAAGATCCCGGCGGCCATCTTGGAGGAAAAGAAGGAAGAAGTTGCAGAGAGGGGATTCGGGTAAGTTTTTTTTTTAATTTCAACACATCCCTTGGGTTTGTCCTGCGCTGAACGGGGGGCCTATGCAAAAAAAAAAAAAAAAAAACGTTTCGGCGCGGGACAACCCCTTTAAATGAACCCACTGGAGAATCCATCACTTCGGTACATATTTCTCTAATCAATGGTTGCTTCATTCTCCTTAGTGGCTCTCATTCTACTACCAAATATTATAAAATCTTCGTTCTTTATGGTACTTGGGTTATTTCTCTTGGAAAATTCAAACACTAACCGAGCACCCAACATACCATCCTTGGCCTTGATGGTGCTCTGCTGGTGTTATCCCCAAGTCTGAAAGCACGCCCATTGCTCCCCCCACCTATATTACTCTGGGCCTCACTGGGCGTATGCCCTCAGACCGTTACTGAATCCCTTTTTCATCCCTCAGTAGTAAAATAGCTGTGAGCAGCCTTTATCTTGCCTCAACTAACCTATCTACTTGCAGTGTGGATTTGCTTAGGGCACCATTATCTACTACCCCCACATTTATGGTCTATTGGTAGTGGATTACCGTGGGTCCCTGCAATCTGGTAGTCTGCTGGTGTTGGTCAGCCCTAATTTTTGTATTTTAACACAATAATTGAATAAAGGCTGTGTATTTTAATTAGTCTATATTGTGAAGGTACATAGTTATGTGTATTCAGCGGACTGGGTAACTAATGGGCGTGCATTAGGGAGGTGTCAAAATTAAAAACATAAGCCCATAAAACAACCTCCCGCCCCTTAAATAATTGATTAATAGCCCATTTAAACGCTTCCAACAATTTGTTCAGCGATTGCGAAACTAACAATCTACTACATAAAAGTACACTAACAGTTGTTCCGATGCTTTAGCAACTATTCAGACGATCGTTGGCCCGTGTAAAGCCACTAGTCACCGCTCGAAATACTGATGAAAACGTAGCTACTTGGTTCTTTTGGAGTTTTCTTAGGCTGAAAAACCTAATAAAATCACCACTATATTGCATTAAAAATTGAGCGCTGTCCTTCGATTGACAAGTCAAACATTTCTTGATCCGTACAAGTCCCAGGTTTCTGTTAATGTACACTGATATTAGGAGATTTGCTTTGCATACACTTAGTTGGCATCCAAACAGTATGCTTAGCAGGATGTTTTTGCAGCAGACATTAAGAAATGCCTAGAATTGAAGCAATGAAGCTTAATTCCCTTAGTAATTAAATCTGCAATGGATTGGGTGTAGGCATCTTTCATCCACGTTACTCCAGCATTATAGAAGACAACAACAGAACCACACCCTGGGCCGCAGCCAAAGTCAGAGGTATAAATCAATATTTATTTACAGCTTTACTTGGATACTGTACATTTTCCTGCAGGTTATTCACAAGGCTATACAAAGCAAGGGACTTTACAATGCAGCATTTTTGAGTGACCGGTACAAGTGGCCCCTGAGCTGAAACCAGCACTGGAGAAAGAAGGAGCCGACGCAAACCCACTGCTACAAATCTCATGATAGATCAACAGCTATGCAGCCTGTGTCGCTCCAGCTGTTGATGATCTACACGGACCATCGGATCTCCATAGCCTCTGCAGGAGCCGTAGGATACCGGTCTCCAACATTGATGTTGTGCATACAGTTGACGTAGATTAAAAAAACCCAAAACTGCTTTTTTTTTTCCTATTGGAAAAGCAGGTAATACACTGTGCTGAAACTGTAGAAGGATTTATTAGAATCCTTTGCTTTAGTGATACTTACTTCTTCAGTTGCCTGAAACTTGCTACAAGGTAGGTCTTAATACTATCGAAACAAGTTAGCCAAGTTCTATGGCTGTGATCCAAAGCATTTCACACAGAGCCACTAATAACCTACTCACGTTTCCCAGGTAGCAGTTCACCTGACTTACTTTTTTTTTTTCTTTTCTTGACTTCAGTATTCATTTTTTTTTTTAATTAAAAAGTCCAATAAGGGGAAAAGACAATGTTTGCATCCTGTTACGGCAGCAGTCATTGTGGCTAATGAAACAGCATATGTCCCGAAGAGCCGCTTCACACACCATGGTGATCGTAGAATGACATTAGTGGGCTTGCGGGAAATGAAGCATCCGCCTGGAACACATTATCCTCAATCATGCAGAGCAGCGTTAAGTGCTATATAGGGGTAACAGAATATATAGCATAACGACACATCAATAGTGTCATCACTATTGGAAGGGGGGAGTGGGGGGGATTAAAAAATGATCTGCTCTTATAAAGGTATGGAATTAATGCTAAACGCTTCACATTATGTAGATCTTGGAGGAAACACCCTTTTTATAATGCTAACATGCTTACACAATCACCCTAAGAGCAATCTGTAATCTGATGTGTTCTTTATACCAACGTTGTGAACTGCTATCACCTATACATTGTATTGTACACCCAACAATTCAAGTATTGCAAGAAGGTAGGTAAGGACACTTGATGAGGCAGCTTTACACACCCACATCAGGTTAAACTGTTTATCAGCATCACACACCCTTTAGCGTTGATGGAGAACCTTTTTGATATTTCTACTACCACAAAGTTACATCTTCCAAGCTGCTTCGCTAATTGCAAGCTCGCTCCATGGTCTCTACAATCTGCTTGCAGTGTAAATGGCCTTAAGACCGACAGGTCAAGTGTCACAGTAGGAGACTGAAGGAAGTCTCTTCTGCGTCTGATCCTTGAAAATCCATAAATAATTTAAAATCAAGTCCAAACCAACAGAAAAAAAAAAAAGGTCCAGAACTTTTAGTTAGAGGAGAAGGTTTAGTTGAACTCCTCCTTGCTTCCTCCCTTTCTCTGATCAGAGAACAAAGGTTTACGCTTCAGGGTCGGACTCCTTGTTTCAGGAACAGCACAGCCCGGTGTCTCCTTCCTCTTATGTAAGGAGAGCTGGTGCATCCATAATCATTACTGTAGCCATCAGGACCTGGCAAGGGGTTTATTCACACCTGGAGGGTTTGGTTCTTCTTGTTCTGGATGCACTGGAGAACTTGTATAGTGTCACGTATTAAGGCCTCGAATATTCCATCAGCCAACTGCATTTTTACAAACAGCTCATCCTCATCATAGTTGACCCACTGCGCCTCCTCCTCGTGCAGCTCTTGTACCTGGAAAGGAAGGAAATGCATAAAATGGCCAGTTGGGTTTTAGCTGGAGCTCAACATGAACGATACCCATATAAATCATAACTGGAGCAGGGATGGATGAGAAGTACAAGAGAAAAGCTTTAGCTTTCTTAAAGAAAATAGGCAGGAATTCTACAGCGTGACCCATTTTTCCACTTTCCATTGGCCTTTGCCTCATCCCACTTCTAGCTGGTTTGCTGTAGTAAGCAGACAACGTCATACATTGCACAGTGGTTCAGGTTGGTTCTCCTGGCCTAATCCTATTCAGCTGAATGGGAATGCAGTACCAACCCGGGCCACTGCACAATCTACGGAGCAGTCCGTTTTTTGCAGTGAAACCACTAGAAGTGGGACAACCCCGTTAAGAAAAGTTGTATAGATGTATGACAATATCAGCTTGGTATATGCGGTTCTGAATGCACATCTTCTACGATGATCAGTGTGCACATCAACAACCTATTCAGGGGATAGTGAAAAGTTATAGAACTCTCTAATATATAGTACTCCAATTGTTAATGATTGCTTGTATTCTTTAACCCCTTAAGAACGTGCCCCCCCCCCCCATTTTCCGTCTTTCCTCCACCCTTTATTAAAAAAAAAAAAAATCAAATCATAACTTATTTATCCATGGCCGCTGCTGTCTGCGGGCTCGTTTTTTGCGGCACGGTTTGTATTTTTTAATGATACTATTTAATGTGCCATATAATGTACTGAAAAGCTTTGTGGAGTGAAGTGAAATGGAAAAAAAAAAAAAAAAAACTAAAAATTCTGCCAGCTTTGAGCGCGTCTTGTTTCTGCGACGCACAAACTGCAACACAAATGACATAACTTTATTCTGTAGGTCGTAATGATTACTACGATAACAAACATAGTTTTGTTTTTTTTTCAGAGACATTTAATTTTAATTATTTTCTGCCGCCATCTTCTGACCGCAATAACGTTTTATTTTTCCGTTGACATAGTTGTACAGGTGCTCATTTTGTGCGGGACGTCCTGTAGGTTCTGTTTGTACCATTTCTAAGTACATACGACATTTTAATTGCTTTTTATTACATTTTTTCTTGGAGATTGGGTGACCAAAAAAAACATGAAACACACGATTCTGGTGTTTTATTTTATTTTTTTTCTTCTGACGACGTTCACCGTGCGGGGTAAATTTAAAGGGGTTGTCCCGCGCCGAAACGGGTTTTTTTTTTTTTATCCCCCCCCCCCCCCCCCCCGTTCGGCGCGAGACAACCCCGATGCAGGGATTAAAAAAACAAACCGCTCAGCGCTTACCTGAATCCCGGCGGTCCGGCGTCTTCATACTTACCTGCTGAAGATGGCCACCGGGGTCTGCTCCCTCCATGGACCGCAGCTCTTCTGTGCGGTCTATTGCCGATTCCAGCCTCCTGATTGGCTGGAATCGGCACGTGACGGGGCGGAGCTACACGGAGCCAGCATTCTGCACGAGCGGCTCCATTGAAGAGAGCAGAAGACCCGGACTGCGCAAGCGCGGCTAATTTGGCCATCGGAGGGCGAAAATTAGTCGGCACCATGGAGACGAGGACGCTAGCAACGGAGCAGGTAAGTAAAAAACTTTTTATAACTTCTGTATGGCTCATAATTAATGCACAATGTACATTACAAAGTGCATTAATATGGCCATACAGAAGTGTATAGACCCACTTGCTGCCGCGGGACAACCCCTTTAAGCGTTACTCTGATAGACTGGACTTTTACGGACGCATTGATACAAAATATCAGCTGGACAGAAGAGGTCCTGAGCGGTGGACCCACACCAATCCGGAGGATAGATCATCAATAGTTCAGGTGGGGACAGCCCTTTTAACCCCTTAGTGACCACCCTATTTTTTTTTTTACGTCCTGCCATTGCAGGATGTGTATGGAGGGAGATCGCGCTGAAATCTCCCTCCATACATCGCAGCTTAAAACAGCTGACACCTGCGGGCAACAGTGGAATGTCGTTTTTTTTCCCATTTCTCTCCACTTAGAACTTTTTTAAAGTTTTTCAGTACATTATATGGTATATTAAATAGTACCATTGAAAGATACAACTCATCCAGTAAGAAAACAAGCCCTCATACAGCGACGTTGATGGATAAATAAAGGAGTTACGATTTTTTAAAAAGGGGGGAAGGAAAAAACGAAAATGGAAAAAAAGCAAAAAACGTGTGGTCACTAAGGGGTTAATGCAAACATTTCTTCTATCATTTACTTAGCATGACTAATATGTATACTGAGGAGGTAGCTGTAATTCCTTGAAAATTACAGACTCCACCTTCATCTGTACTCGTATTGTTGAAGGACAAAAGGGAGTAGTACTAATTATCCACTCATAAAAAAATGGATATTTACTTGAGAGATAATGTGACTAAGGGCTACCTTATAGCAAGTAGTAGTCTATCTTTGTATCATCACCACCTTACACACACGACTAAGGTTCTCAGATCACATTTTATAGCAGATAGTTTCATATACACTCATTGTCAAAAAAATCCTTCCCCTAGAAGGATTTGTCGGAATGGAATGAAACTGATTGTAACGTCGATATAAGGGATTACAATATCAGAGCAAAGGGATAAGTTATTGCAGAAAACTGACCCCTTGTAGGGAGGCTCTAGTAGCCTGTTGTACCACCTCTAGCTTGGATACAAGATGTGATACGGGCGGGCATGGAGGCTCTAGTACCCTGTTGTACCGCCTCTAGCTTGGATACAAGATGTGATACGGGCGGGCATGGAGGCTCTAGTACCCTGTTGTACCGCCTCTAGCTTGGATACAAGATGTGATACAGGCAGACATGGAGGCTCTAGTACCCTGTTGTACCCCCACTAGCTTGGATACAAGATGAGATACAGAGGAGCATGGAGGCTCTAGTATCCTGTTGTACTGCCTCTAGCTTGGATACAAGAGGTGATGCGGGCGGTCATGGAGGCTCTCGTACCATGTTGGGCCTCCTCTAGCTTGGATACGAGATGTGATACGGGTGGACATGGAGGCACACAGTTCCGTATGTTATCCTGCTGCATATCACTCCACATTTGCTGTAACTGAGCCTCTAGATCCTGCAAACTTGTAGGCAGTTGAAGTTGGTGTTCTAGATTGGCCCATGTTCTATTGGCGCTAAATCTGGAAACCGGGCAGGACATGGAACTGCGGCAATGTTGTGGAGGCATTTCATGGGAACCGAGTGGTACCTTGTGATTGCACTGCAGAGTGCTGATGTGTGCCAGAAAGGGCCCTCTTCCCTTGTCATGTGCTTAAATATTGCAGTTGCTATTGATTGTGGCATGTAAGGGGTTAAACTGCCAGGATCTAAGGTCTCTCTGTTCCTGGTTGTTAGAACAGGAGCCTGGCTGTCAGTAGTCAGCTAAGCCACTGCCTTAAAAAGATGTATGTGCAGGTTTAAAGCCCATTAGTGACTGTTGTAAAAGGGCGTATTGGTGGTCACTAAGGGGTTAAAATGATTTTTCCACTTCAAACAAGTAGACTATTGCTACCGTGTTTCCCTGAAAATAAGACAGTGTCTTATATTAATTTTTGTTCAAAAAGGTTTAACTTTTTTTTACATGTATAGCTGCCTGGACACTATTTAAATTGACTTTTTAAATTAACTGTTTGCAGGGCTTAATTTTGGAGTAGGGCTTATATTTCAAGCATCCTCAAAAAGCCTGAAAAATCATTTTGCATCCTCAAAAATTCTGGCAAATCATGCTAGGTCTTATTTTCAGGGTATGTCTTATTTTCAGAGAAACAGGGTAGAATATGCAACCACTTGCAGATTAGCGGATGTCTGCCTCCTCCCACCGAGCACACATGTAAAGGAGCAATGGGCCCCTTCTAATTGTTACCGGATACAGTGCCAAGTAAACTGCCCTCAGTGACGTCATTCTAGTGATTTGTGGGGGTAGACTCTCAGCAAATCAAACTATACTTTACCAATATATGATCCACTCGATCTCGCTTTTTCCTTCCAAACTTCATCATCCGCTGCCAGTCTGTCTTATGATTCTGCTCTTTCCTTAGGCTCAGGAGATGAAGAACTTCACTGGTTAGAAAAGACTAAGAAGGAAACATAAAATGCAGTTGGTATCACTGAAAAATACTGCAAAATGGAATTAGACCTCCATTTACAAATGCAGATTACCACCTTCACTTCCGTCTTGTCACTGTGATCTCTTACTCGTCGGGAATAAGACTGAGTCACCCGAAGTGGTTTCTTCCAAGACGGCTGAGATCCTCGGGGGTCTGGAGAACATATCTCTTCGAATATGTATAAAGTTAGGTCGAACAACATCTGCAGAGAACGGAGAAAGCAAGAGCAAAAAGGTGATAAAACGTACAAACTTAGCCGATAAGACTTTAAATGGACTGTGAAGGCGTACCTCTTTGTAGGCACTGTATGCTGGGCTCTGCTCCTCCTCGGTACATGTGAAAGAGCTTCGGATCTCCTGGAGGTCTCCACTCAGCTGCTTCCATTCCCACAACTTGTCCACTGCCACCTCCACCAGCTGCTCCACCTCTGGCACAGTGTGAGGAACAGCAAAGACAGGCTCCGGCGGGGACACTGGCAGAACAGTTTTTGGTGACTGTTCAGGACGAGATGCTAATGTCTTTGGCTCCAACATAGGAGCAGAGGAGAGGGCACGTTCCAATTCAAACTGTTGACTTTTACGGCTGCTCAATCCAAAATCTTCATCAAACCAATCTGGTTCGTCCCCGAGGATGGAGAGGATGTTACGGCTCGGCTCGAAATCTGTCACATCCTTTTCATCAAATGCTTCATGTAATGAATCCTGTTTGAAAAAAGTGAGAACAGCAATATTACAACAAATAACCCAGAATGCAATTCTCCAGTATTTTATATTACTAACAAGTTCTCAAAGAGGAGTCGCTTATAGTTGCAACAAGATGTAAGTGAACCCTTGGACATTACCTGAACTTCTATATTGATTGCCAATAAAACGTGGTCAGATTGTTATATAAGGCGCTCTGAAAATTCTTTGCTTAGAGGCACGGTTCACAGTAATCTCTGTCGATAACTAGGTTGTGTGTGCCTTTATTTTATGGGCAAAGCACCCAAACTTTAATGTCATCCCCTAAAGGCCAAAGGCTACTAGTCTGTGTTACATCCATAAAAACTTGACATTTTTTCATCTGTTTTCAGTCCATGTGTCCTTTTTTCCCTTTAGTATGTCATAAGAAAAATAAATAGGCCCAATGTTTCTTTTCTGTATGTCTTAGCAATGAATTTATGAAATCTGAACCGCACCCGACAGCTTTGGAGTGCTGTGTTTTTTTTTTTTTGTTTTGTTTTTTTTAACATCCCCATTGACTTGAGTAGGCGAGTCTCATCCGTAAAACAAATCAGAATAGGGCACGTTTTTTCCCTCATGTGATCACGTAAAAAAAAAACAACCATATATAATGTGTGAATTGGCGCAAAAACTACTATGGTTCCACGTGCGGTCTGAGTCTACTCAGTTGTAGACTACAATAGCACGTGGACTGAAAACCATTTGCAGTTAGCTCTTGGAGAAGTCATTATCGGCGGATCACATATTTTCTCCCTGCACAATGGAGGTTCTCAACAAAAGACACGCATAGTGTAACTGTTTGCTACCAGTTTAGTTACAGTATATTTGCCTAGGATTGCAAACAAGCCAAATACATTTTATGAGCAATCAATGCAGAAATCCAACCATTTTCAAAGAAAGTGGCCCAATTGCCTATCCTTAACCAATCACAGTTTAGCTTACTTCTCTTAGAGTGACTACCCACTAGCATTTTTTTTCACTGCGAAATTCTTTGCGTTTTTTTTTTCTGCAGTGGTCTTTGGGCTATGGGACTTGTAATGTTAAAATCGCGATCGCGATTTTAGCTTTACAAGTCCCATAGCCCAAAGACCCCTGCAGAAAAAAAAAACGCAGCGAATTTCGCAGTAATAAAAAAACGCTAGTGGGTAGTCACCCTTAAACTGCTCTAACAAAAAAAAAAAAAATGAAAGCTTCGTTGTGATTGGTTGCAAGTTTGTGTGTAAGTTTTGATAAATAAGGACCATTATGTTGAAACTGAACAGTTTGTATGTTTTAACCTCTTGGATGAATGATACATTCTCAGCCCATCTTTGACCAGCTTAATAATTCCCCCCCCCCCCCCCCCCTCAGGTAACATTTATCTACAATTGGCGCCATGGACTATCATAAACCTCTTCCTCGCGACTCACCAGCTTTTGGGATTCATCCAGTTTTGGGATCCTTTCTCCCTCTTTGTGCAGGTGGCTACTGATGTCCATGCCGCGCAGTTCCTCATTGCTTTGCTGAATTTTCTCTGCCTTTCGTTTGCGTATACTTTGGAGGTGGGAAACTGTATCTCTCAGACAGACTTCTAGAAGACTATCTGACAGTGTGCTTACTGCTGGCGCTCTCTTATTTAATGTGTCCTCGCTGTACTTTTCGGTGAACTCTAGCAGAGGTGTTTTTGACTTCTGGGTTTCCTCATCAGGAATGGTGGTGTCTGTGGGTAGAAGCACTTGTGACTCTTGATCTACCAGTGTCCTGTGTGACTCAGAAATACTAGACTCGGTGCTTTTCAAAGGGGTCTTTGCTGGTTCCAAGTCATCAATTAAGGGAGTCCTCTCATCAAATTGTTCCTTGGGTTCAAGAGAGGTTTCCAGGTTATTCTTGACCTCCAGTGAAGACACGTGTGCCTCTGATGAAAGCAATGCAATTTTTTGAGGCGGTGCAAATATTCCATGAAGGGGTGAACAAACAAAATAACGATTGCCTCCAAGTGATCCATCATTATTACCTTCTGCTTTGTCGAGCTCCACCCCAGCCCACACACCATCAGCGAACAAGGTCTCTCCTTTAAAACGAAGTATGCCGGGTTGCACTCCGCTCACCAGGACTCGATCACCTAGCCTAAATTCTGCAAGTGGCTCATTGATATCACTGGAGAGCTGAATCTCAGATGAGGGAGGCTTCAATTCTGTGCTCACTTGTAAGTTAGGACTTGAGGATTTCGACTCGCTGTGTTCACAATCTTGCTGGTAAAACTCTTCGCCGGGTATATCCCTCCCTGGTGTAGTAGAGTACGAGACATCTAATTCTTCCCGAGGAGTTTCAGAAGTTGAATGCTTGAAGGCCGCAGAGGTCTCAAAATCCTCAGAGTAAGAATGATCCCTGTGAGGCGAAACTATTTCCTCTGCGGTCTCACTACCTAATTTAAGGTCCAGTGATGGAAGTGGCGAGACAGATCTATTACTCTGTGAGTCCAGCACATCCTCAGGGATCTCGGATTGGATGCTTGATACCGGGCTGTCATGTGCAGACAAAGGCTCCCTGACGGTGGGAGAAGGAGGAGCAGCGCTAGGCGAATCTTCCTTGGTTGAGATAGGGACAGGTGTATGTGCAGATTTATCACAAATACTCTCGCTCACGGTCTCCTTTCCACTAGCCAGTGATTTTTCTGGACTTGTGCTTTCTGCTGGATTACACAGGAAACATTGTTAAATACCCTAATACACAAAAATAATGACTATATAATGATAATTGTTGTGTCATGCAAATAGTATGTGTGTATATATATATATATATATATATATATATATATATATATATATATATAATCTATATCTATATGTGTGTAAATGCTACCATTGTTTGCTTTTTCGCGGAATGAGGATTTTTAGTGCAGCATAAAATTCATTGTTCGGCCGGGCAGCTGATAGCAGGGACCGCACGCTAGGATTCTCCATGGGAGTGCTGATAACATTGTATTCAGCCGAAGTCCCGCAGCAGAAAGATCTGCATACGTCTCAGGGAGGCTCACTTACATGCAAATGAAACTAATAAGCTGCTAATCGGCATTAGTGCACATTAGCAGCTAATGCAAAATGATAGCTCAAACTCAATCATCCTATCTTTTGAACGACTTTTGAGCCATCATCTTGCATGCAAATGGGGCTTAAGCCTACATGATACATAGAACACATCTTACCGTTGGACTTGGAGCTGATCTCTGTTACATGCTCACTTTCAACCTTATAAGATGTTGTGCTGTCAGACCTAAGGAAGATTAACAAGCTGCGTTAATACCCGATGACCATCTATAGACCATAGACCAGGCATTTAACAGAAGCCAAAAATATACTTTAAAACACAGTCTACCTCTGGAGAGAATCCGATCGTACGGGGACGGCCTCTCTGGAAGATTTGTGCAGGCTTTTGACGCCCTGTTCACCACTCAGTTCTGCTTGTGTCTTCTGGATGTACTCATCATAGGACTATAAAGGGTTGCAAAAGCAAATGGGATTAAAAAGTTTTCAATAACAAGTTATTTTCTACCAAAATATAAAAAAAAATAGAACTAAATAGAACTATTGGGAAAAAAAGGGTCTTTTTTCAATGTTTTATTTGTATGCTGTGATAGGATTTCAACATACTGGCAGAATGCAGAAAGAGATTCTAATGCCATCTATTACAAGATGCAGGGTTGTCATGGAGAAATATCCAAGTACACTGACATCCCATATACACACGACTGCTATTATTTACACAAGGTAGGAAGAAAGTATTGTCCTATGTAGGGATTTTAAAGGGAACGCGTCATGTCCACACAGCACCACAAATGAAATTGTGGCACGGTATGGGGAACTGGGTGATGTTGTTTTTATACGCACCTGCTCCTGCGATCCACTGCGGTCACCCGCTACAATAGGCGTGCGGCATGAAAATAAAACTAATTTCAGAGTCTGTGGGCGCGCTTTCCATAGACTTGCGGGAAAAGCGCACGCATGGGACTCTCAAAAGAGTCAGATTCTTGTGCTGCGTGCCTACTTTAGAAGGTCAGTATAAAAACTACATCATCTGACCCCTGTAACGGCCTCCAACAGCATCACAACTCTGTTCATTAGTTTATGATGCTGTGGGGACATGACAAGTTCCCTTTTATTTAGCACAATGTCTCTGATAGACATCAGAAGGGACTTATCTTTACAATCTCTTAGAATTGCAGCTTTATGCTACAGGTCTGTAACTTAAGGGGATTGTCCAAGAATTAAAAAAAAACATGGCTGCTTTCTTACAAAAACAGTGCCACACCTTTCCCCAGGCTGTATGTAGTATTGCAGCTCACCTTGGCCACTTCAATGTACCTGAGCTGCAATACACTACAAAAGCCATGGACACACCTGGCATGGCTTATGGAAGAAAGCAACCATATCATGACAGTTGTGGACATTCCCTTTAAGGGATCATGTCTCAACATGAAAGAAATATCATAACACTCAATATATATTTATTCTTGCTAAATTACATGCATGCGTAAAGATATATATTTAATACACACACACACATAGATCTATCTCACACGCTTATGTCAGTTGTAGTGCCGCTTTTTGCAACAGACATCAAAACAGAAGAGTATTTGTGTAGGCGACAAGTGAGAAAATGAGTATTCACAACCGACCAATCTTCAGGGCCGGGCATTACCTGAAGCTGCTGCAGCAATATGGCTTCCTGTGCTCGCAATCTCTCTTTCTGCCTTCGCCTTTGCTCTCTTTTTAAGTTCTCCACGACAGATTTACGTTTTTTAAGCTCTTCCTTTAGTGCCCGTATGCGGCCTTCAATGTCACTTTGATCAGATGTAGCCTCTTTAAAAAAAACAAAAAAAAAAAAACAAGAAGAGTGAAGTATAAATGTTATAAATAAAACTTTTTTATTATATGTATTCACTGGGGGGACACAGAAGACCTTGGATAGAGCTACTACCATTAGGTGACAGACACTAAGCAAAGAAGGAGTTATTTCCCTTCACCCCTACCAGCTATACCCCTCCTACAGGCATGGTGCTACATCAGTATGAGAGAACGGGGCGAGAAAATAATTTTATGGCAAGTAAAAAAATGCTGTTTTCTTGTCCGTGTCATTGGGGACACAGCAAGACCTGGGGAAGTTCTAGAGCAATACCCAAGCGGGTGGAGAAAACAAAAGGTGGTATGGTTAGCCTGTTCCCAGTGGACAAAAGTAAGCAACAGGTCAGTCCACTAGCGGCTGCAAAGTAATGATTTCTGTAGGATTTAAGAGATTATGAAGACTGGAAAGATCTTATCACTAGGAAGGCTGAATGAGTAGCCGATTCTCAAGACAGTGCCTGCAAATGTAGTAGGGTGCTACCAATTAGGAAGGGTGCTGCCCTGTCCTTTAACAGGTTCACCCTGCTGATAAAAGACATAGTCGGCGGTAGGTACAGTCAGAGCCCTGCTTGCAGAAGACAAGTGATTTCTGTAGGAGCTGAGGGAAGCTAACAAAAAAGGCAAACCATGATTATGGTTAAACTAACGAAAGAGAGATCCCATGTTGACCTTCCTCAGAATAGCGAGACCCATGATCTGGACTGCTCAGTTCTCGACAGTTGATTCTGGCTCTTCTGCTCCCTCCTCTTGAATGTAGAAGGTCAGAAGAACTCTGTTGAAGCAGACTCTCCGGGCTGTCCGCTATTGGATATAGAAAGGCAGGAGAGCTGTAACAAAGTACTTAGTTTGCCACAGTACGTCGAATGCCGCGGTTACGGCCATAGTGATGTGTTTTATTTTTTTGTGCGTGTTTGTGCCCAGTTGGCTAGGTAAGCCATTGCTGCAGTCTGATTTGCGTGGACTAAAGCAGAGAACAAACTAAGTAGGTCTGGTGCCTGAAAGACTGAAGGGTACCGAGAAGAACCTGGACGATGATCCCAAGGCAGAATACTTGTGGGACCTGTCCTAGCACGATAGAAAGGAATGACCAGAATCCCTTAGAGGGGCAATAGTCCCGTTGGAGACCGAACAGAGAAGAACGAGAATCGGGATACTCTAAGTTTATGTTCCATTGTTCTATCCAGGTGGGATGAGGCTTGGATGTCCAAGGCTCTTATGCAGATTAGAATTTTTTTTTTTTAATTTTCAAAAAGTGGATCTCAATGGAAGAGAGTATCTAACGAGCGTGCCCCATTCGGAAGAAACTAGCGTTTGCCAGGGTGAACTAACGGATGATATCATCCCAGATGGGCATACTGTTTTTAGAACCTGATGCCTTGACCTGAAGCGAAAAGAATGAATCTAAGTTTAAGATATCATGCAAAGCCTATTTTCTACACCCGACAAGAGAGATGTAGTGCATCAATACTCCCCATACCGCTAACATTGGCAATCGTACAGGTCAAAAGTGCAACCCAGTGTTTGTAGAAAAAAATTCTAAAGATGAATACAGGTGAATGTACCCCCAGTGTACAAGTTCATAAATACGGATGATAGTAATAGACTCCTAACTCTTCCTATGGAAAGGATCGCCGTGGAAAGCCAATGCTGGAGTGGACCCCTTAGTGTGGTTGGTGGACAGCATAGTTACCAGAGTTACCAAGACAAGTCTCAAGAAGCCTCGTCCAGAGAATGCTCTTCTAGAGGGCGAAAAGTGGCCAGTAATTGTGTGAGGTTGGATTGAAATCAGGGCGTCCCATCGTGCTGTGCAGCCTCAGCTACTGTGCTGCCAAGGTTTTTAAGAATCTGGCACAGATTGATATGTAGTATATAGGGGAAGTAAAGGATTTATCATCAATACTAGTGCTGAGATCAACTGCAAGGTAAGTACTCCCTCATGAGAGGGGTTAATGAGGCTGTATGGCAGATGTGACCTAGAGTAAGCCGTCAGTCTAGTAGGCATATGATAACCTGCCCTGTGGAAGGAGGGAATGAGCTGTCTGGTACCGGTCATAACAGTATGGTCATGAAGATACCGGTTACCTGATATTTGAGAACATAGTATAACCATGATAACTATGGACTGACCATATATAATTATCCTTCAGGCTGTCCAGCAAAAATAGCATAACTAATGGGAGATGGAGTGCAGCAACACACTGTACAATGACGTCTTCCCAAGAGAAAACAATGAGGCCAATCTGATCCTAGAATGGTAGAGTTGGAAGGGACCTCCAGGGTCATCGGGTCCAACCCCCTGCTCAGTGCGGGATTCACTAAATCATCCCAGACAGATGTCTGTCCAGACTTTGTTTGAAGACTTCCATTGAAGGAGAGCTCACCACCTCCCATGGTAACCTGTTCCACTCATAGATCACCCTCACTGTCAGAAAGTTTTTTTCTAGTATCTGAGGTTTCCCAGACTACGTGATCCTGCTATACAAAATGTAGAAGTAATGTAACCGTGGTATGGAGGGCAGTACTGTGGGCCACGTGGTTACTGTATGACACAGTAATATAGATACTCCTCCATGAAGGGGGAAAAGTGACCAACTGCTGGTAGAGAGTACCGCAGAATGATGTATGCCTGTACAAAAACTAGTGGTAAAAAACAGTTATGCGTCATATGACAGAGTTAACGTGGCTGATTGAGATTTCAATCCCTACTTTACAGGGTAGCCGTAATACAATTGTTCCACCCACAAAGGAAGGTGGCAATCACTGCCTAAGTCATCAAATACTGAGTGGAGCAGCAATACCAGTCTTCCACCTGTGGAGGGGGCAGTAAGGTCACCCCGGCACTCATAATCACTGCATAATGATGTGAGATACAGATCAGATTCCGGCGGTAGTTCACTCATTCTGCCCGAGGGGTAGTAAAGGCGGCTTTATGCCTTTATCTTTTGTATCATCATACGAATGCAGAGTCCAGGCGAAATACATTTAGGTCTTGAGAAGATGACATGGCGGTCTGATAGCTCCATTTGCAATCCTGACACAAGTCCTCCAGTAAATGAGGGGGCAGGATGCCTGCTATATCTGCGTGGTCATGAGTGAAGCAGAGTGTTACTGCGTGACATTACTCCACTATGGACAGGAATAAAAAGGTGGATGAAGCCAACATAATTGCGTAGTCAAAAGGCATACTACAGTACTACAGTTTCTCCTATAAAAGGGGGTAGTGAGAACGGCACTGAGTGCCATCACTGCACAGTCATGTCGGATATAGAGACTCACAGCGCAACAATGATTCCTCCTATAAAAGGGAGTTATGAGGCGGCAGATGCTCACCAATACCTGTAGTCGTGTCTGGCGCAGTCTCTATATACAATTACTCCTCCTATGGGGAGGGGGAAGTGTACTTGTAGTAGTTCTCCACCATGTTAATAGGGTACATGCACACCCGTATCCCAATGAGGTCTTGTGCATCACCCGAAAAAAACACAGTAGGCAAAAGTATGACTACTGTGGATGGCGAGAAGCTGTCAAAAAGGGCAAGCTCTTCCCCTCCAGGAATGAGGGACTGGTGAATTCACATGACCTGGTAGAAGGATTGTGCAGTAAAATACACACTAAATGGGAAACACTGATATGGAAAAGGACTTGGGGATTTTAGTTAACTGTAAGCTTAACTGGAACAATCAGTGTCAGGCAGCTGCTGCCAAGGCAAGTAGGATCGATTATGGGGTGCATCAAAAGAAGTCTAGGGGCGCATGATGTGAACATTGTTCTTCCTCTTTACAAGTCACTGGTCAGATCACACATGGAATACTGTGGACAGTTTTGGGCCCCAGTACTCAAGAAGGACATATCAGAACTTGAGCTGGTACAAAGACAGGCAACTAAACTAATAAATGGAATAGGCGGACCACAATACCCAGAGAGGTTATCAAAATTGGGATGATGACTGAGGGGCGACCTAATGACTATGTATAAATATATCGGGGGACAATACAGAGATCTCTCTCATCATCTATTTATACCCAGGACTGTAACAAGGGGGCATTCTCTATGACTAGAGCAGGGTTCCCCAAAGTGTGCTCGGCGGAGCCCTTGGGGCTTCGCGAGCGATTACCAGGGGCTCCAACTGAAGGTTTAGGTCCCCACTCTACTCACGGCTGTAGCGGTGTCCGGACAGCCTGTAGTGAGGAAAGGGTCATCAGGACCTGCGGTCGGCATAGAGACTCGGATAACATGAGCCGGCTCCTGGACATTAATTTCCTCAGTACAGGCTGTCCGGAACCCACTACAGGGGTGAGTAGAGTGGGGACCTATGGTGGATTATGATTGTAATCCGCGCTGCTAAACCTTCAGCTTCAGGTAAAGGAAGGGAGTAACTTCCTATTCTTCCAGCCTTCTCACCGTCTGTGAGCTCCGATGCAGCAGAGACAGGGAAGGCTGTGTAGTAATTTAACCACTTCCTCTCCCTGCATCTGAAGAGCATAGTGGCAATGGGGGACCCTGTCACTACTGGGGCCAATATAGGGGACACTATTACTAGTGAACATTTCTTGGGGCTCTACGAGAAACTTTTGTTTAAAAAAAAAAAGACTCCATGGCTAAAAAACGTTTGAAAACCACTGGTCTACAAACTGGGACCGCAATTAGAGGAGTTGGTCTGGCCAGAGGGAACCTCGCCTCCACCATCGCGCCCATCAGAGTCGCGTCACAGCGGGTATCCAGCATTGTAATGAGTTACAATGAGTTTCCCACCTCTTGACCACAACTCGTGATGGCCCAGAAGCCAGGATGCAAATCAGCAACGCTGTCCCTGCCGGAGCTGCTGGACACAGTGCCAAGGCACACAGAGACCCCCAGTAGTGTGGAACTGGAGAGGTGTGGATTTAGCTCCGTGCCTGCAGCAGGAGGTTTCTTTGCTCAGTGTCTGCCCCCTAGCGGCAGGAGCTATAACCAAGGTCTTGCTGTGTCCCCCAATGCAAAAATTTTGCCCTTCTGGTATTTAGAAAAAGCACTAAAGCTAAAGCAATGTGTTAAGACAGCAACAACACTCATAACTGCTTGAGTATTCTGCAGAAACCGGCTAAATGGCTTCATTACACTGATCAAGACACGTACCTGAATGGGTCATGGACAGCGATTCTTCAGACCAGGTGTGAGAGAGTTGGTGAGGTCTAAGAGTAATGTGAATTTTCTGATGCCCAGTCTTTATACGTTCTTTACTGGATTCATATTCTGTTGGCGATTTGCTGCTTCTTGTTGGAGACTGCGAAAACACGAATATGTTTTATACAACCACATGAAGATACAGACATTATTAGAGATGAGCGAGCGTACTCGGAAAAGCACTACTCGCTCAAGTAATTTGCTTTATCCGAGTATCGCTGTGCTCGGGTCTGAAGATTCGGGTGCCGGCACGGAGCGGGGAGCTGCAGGGGAGAGCGGGGAGGAACGGAGGGGAGATCTTTCTCTCCCTCTCTCCCGCCCGCTCTCCCCTGCGACTCACCTGTCAGCCGCAGCGGCACCCGAATCTTCAGGGACGAGCACAGCGATACTCGGATAAAGCAAATTACTTGAGCGAGTAGTGCTTTTCCGAGTACGCTCGCTCATCTCTAGACATTATCTGTTTTCTCCTCCAAAAAGAATTTTAAATTATTTTTCTGTCAAAATAGCTATCCGGCGGCTGGTTTTTTTTCGCAGGACGAGCCGTGCTTTTCAGTTGTACTATTTAACATACAAAACAATGCACTTAATTTCTAAGCGCAACGACATGGACATGCAGTGCGTTGTCTTCACGGTGTACACACTGCAGCAAAAAAATGGCATAACTTAATTCTGTTGATCAGTACGATACCAACAATTCTTTTGTAGTGCTACAAAAAAAATATTTTATGTATAAATAATTTTTAAAAAGTCAGTTTCTCCCCCCCCTCCCCCGCAAAGAAATGCTTTTTCTTTGCTTTTTTAGTTTCCCAAAAGGACTTGAATTGTGACTGTTTGATAGCAATGCCAAGGGGATTCATAGAACACTTCTTCAAAAACAGAACCTACAGTGCTTTTGAGATATTATATCTATATCTAAAAAATTATCAACAGCTTCCTGCAACGGAACCTGTCCGTAAGTAGGGGAATATATTATATATATATATAAGATTTTTAATATGTCCGAACAAATGCTTGTAAGGAGAGAGATCGCGGGTTGATCCCGCTACATACAACGTCAGGTGCCATCTGTTTCGTACAGACGACACCCACCCGCAACAGCCCTGATAAGCCGTGCCGCTCAACAGCTGTAAATCCTTTAAATGCGGCTGTCATTTAAAGGGTTAACAGCTCCGATGAGCGGCGCGGCTTATCGGAGCTGTTGCGGGCAGGTGTTGGCTGCAAGAAACAGACGGCATCCAAATTTCAGGGGTCCCATACGGCCTCCTGCGATAAAATTGTGGGTTGACACAGCAGCCGGGGGGGGGGGCCTTCCGAAGGGTCACAGGGCTGCCTATCGAGCCGTGCCTATGGCACAGCTTGATAGAATGCCTGTCCGATTGCTATACAGTATGATGTAATGCTGTGGCATTACATCATACTTACAGACAAGTTTGTTCATATGTACCGAAGCTCGTAACGTTCGCAAGTAGGGAAATATATTTCACACACGAATGGTAATTAAACCATTTGGAGGTCCTGCTGGACAATGTTCTATTGCCAAGACTTGGCATAGTTAAGTCAACTGTCTGTAAATGCAGTATTGAAGGAGCTCTCCTGCAAAGAACAACTGGGGCACTATGCCAACTGGCAGAGAACAAGGTCATATAAAAATGCAACCAGAGAAACCACAACAGGTTGGGCATGGTACTGGCTGACAACCAAGAGTTAAACCTACATTGTAAGTTGCAGATTAAAATAATAACTGGATAACTTACAGAACAACAGACTACTGTAACATCCGGGAAATGGCAAACTAAATTAAAGTGAACTGTCTTATTTAACATTGCCATTTGGACCCGGCCCTCATCGGGGTGTGATCAGCATACTTCTTGTTCTTTAGGAATATAATCATACAGGACTTTAGTCTCCATCTGTGTCATTGTCAGAACATGCTTAGGTAAAGCATTAGTTACATGTGCCCCTTTCCTGCAAGCGCAAAGTATTTACCATTTTGCTGGGTCCGGATACCACCAACTCTTCCGAGATGCTACGGTGTTCCCCACTCGGCTCATGAATTTGTTCAGCAATGGTTGATGGCTCAATGCTCTCCGATGATAAATATTCTGGAGGAGGACTCAGAGACGTCCTGGTGTGAATAGTTGGGCTTGGTGGGGCTGAGGAGCCTTCCTTACTTGTCTTGTCTGAGGCTTAGAGATAATGATCAGTAAGGTTTTGTATTTAGCATCAAAGTATATTAAAAATATCAACAAATGAAAAATGGCCAATTCCGCCTCAACAATAAAAAATAAGCTTTCACTGGCATATCAGGAGTTATGTTCCCAACAAAGCTCATTGTGTTGTATTGCGATAGGTGGATGCAGCCAGGCCATCATTAACTAATCATTCCTAGAATGAAGTGGCAACAACACTAGGAACATGTAGTATTACTTCACCTGCTATCGGCTCTACACAACATTTTAAAGAGACTGTATGGTCTGTTCATTAATGTCAATTGTCAAGCACACAGGGGCCAATGTGGCACGGTGCTTTCCCTGTGCCCATTTTAGGTCATTCAGGTAATTATCGAGAGTTACATTGATCCGACTCCACCAAATAGACATTGGTTGCAATGAGGACCTTCAAGTAAGTTGTCCGAGATTATAAGAAATGAAAGTAGCCACAGGATATATTGTAAAATAAACCAAAAGATTACTGGGATGATTTAGTGAATCCTGCATTGAAGAGGGGGGTGGACCTGATGACCCTTCGAGGTCCCTTCCAACTCTACCATTCTATACACCCGTTAACTCACCGGACACTCTAATGCAAATGGGCAAAATTGGTACTTGTTTAGCTGCAAGCAAGGACATGCCCTACATGCAGATGACTGCTGCAGCCGATCACTGGGCTCAGTGGTGATGTTGATAGGTGACTGCTGAGGCCAGCGATTGCCTGCTGCAGTAACACTGATGTATATAGATGCGAGAAAATTAAATAGACTGTGGAGGGGGCAGGGGCACCATCAGCGGTTGATTTAAAGGGATTGTACCAGAATTCACTTTTATCACCTATCTGTAGCTGATCGGTTGGGGTCCCACCACTGACACTCCCACTAATGTCTGATTGGATGGCGTGGTGATCGCACATGGCGGCACCGCTCCAATAATTTCAATGGGACTGATGGGAGTCCCATTAAAAATTAGTGGAGTGACACCATACATACATGACTGTCACTCCATTCAATCTCCTCCTTACTGACGAGGTGGGTACAGTAATCCCACAGTGAGAAGGAGAGGTGGACACGAGACCCCCGTTCTCAGGATCGGTGGAGGCCTCAGTGGCGTGACCCCTACTGATCAGACTTTCATCGCCTATCCTATGGATAGGTGATAAAGGGGGTTGTATCAAATAAAAAGGTAACAGGTGAGTAATGTTTGACTTGTTATTTTATAACATTTTATAACATTTCCTGCAGCTACTTTTGTTTCTTATAGTTTTTATATAGAGAAATGTCTAAAATGAAACCTCTTATTATGACCAGCATTCCCGATTGAGCCGGCTGCATCATTTTCTGGCTACTAGTAGGCTGCATTCACACTTGTGTTATTGCATTTCATTAGTGTTCTGTTTATGGATTAGAAAAAGTGATTTAAAACTTTTTTTTTTAATTTCCCTCCATTGCTTCCAATAGGGTTTTTAAAATAGACTGCTGTTGGGTCTCTTCCGGAAAGAAAACTGAAACATAATGCAACGAAAGGAAACTGACAGCAGTCTGTTTTGAAGCCCCATTAAAAGCGGAAAGGGGTGGTGGTGGGTGGGGAAATGTATGAAAATGCCAACCTATCATTGTAACTAGAGGACAACAGGTGAAATCACAGTAACTTGGAAAACTCCTGTTTGCAAGTAATAGAAAACCATAATTAAAAACAAAAGTAATAAGAGCAGAAACTGCAGTAAATAACTATGTTAATGCAGTGAAAACTTTCTACGCTCCTCACCTTCTACAACCGCCTGCGGCTCCTCAGCACTCGGATCCTTGGTTTTTACCCTTTGGTTATCCCAAGCAGCTAGAGCCTGCTTTTCAATCTGTCTGATTTCGAGCTCTTCAGCATCCAATCTTCTTTTCCACTCCAGCAGCTCCTGCGCATGCAGCCGTCTCTGCACCAGCTGCTGTTCCCGCTTGGTCAAGAATCTGGGGATAAATTTGAATTAGACCTTGGCTTCATTACAGCACAACTCACCCGGGAGAGGGAAGGATGAGGGGACAGCAAGCAGAGGAGGGAGGAGGAAAGAGACGACACTGCATGCGCGGCTTTCACTAGCCCCACCCAACAGCACACTGTCATGCCCCCAGGATTCATCTTCATGGTAGCACTTCCCTCCCCCCTCACACGGTGCAGAGAGCAGAGGGAATGGTGCCGTTACCTGAGCAGATGGCGGCAGATATAGAGCTGGAATTTGGGGTGAAGTTTGGGAAAGCACACACTGAGAGAAGCCCAGTGCTGGGGCGTAAAGACAGAGAAGAAGCAGTGAACAGGGCAGATGTCTCTACAAGAAAAGGAGCGAGAGTTTACCAAGGAGACTAAAAGAGTGAGACAGAGTAACAGAGTGCAACAGCCAAAAAGCCACAAGAGGACCACAGTAGGGATATGTCAAGCGGAGGGCAATTGAGAGAGCCAAGGAAGTTGTAGCTTATTGGGGATGGATATGTTGTAGAGTGTGACTATAAAATCAGAAAACAATTCCATGATTAAAAAAAAGGGTAAAGAAACGTCCAAAAGACCCAAGATGTGAAAAGAAAAAGCAATTTAAAAGCACAGCAAACAAGGCATAGAAGAACAGGTACGTCAGACAGAAACATAGACCGGAGAATACAGCATGGAGCTGAAAACGGCAGACAACTGAAAAAGAAAGTGAATGGATGAATGCAGAAAAATGTAACAAAGTTGCAACTGCAATGCAAAGCACAGACAGGGAGTGCATCCTACTTCAGCTCTGGACACGTGATGGATGACAAGTGTTTATAGTAACGCATATTCTGCAAAATATGCAAGCAAGAAAAAAAAAACTTACTTGGCATCCATGTGGCCGTGCATTTTGCGAAGTTTCTGCATGATGCTGCTGGTCTCGCTTCCAGAGACCGACACGGGGGACGGACTGCGGCTCTCCGCTTCAGAGGGATCATGGCTGGATAAAGGACTAGGCTGAATGTCCCCTTCTCTGGGTTGTTCCTGTGAAGCAGTAACATGCAACATTTCAACACAATTTGTTTTAATTGATTTTTCGGCAAATTGAGATTATATATAATAGATAGATAGATAAGTGTAATCAAGAAAAGTGGGCAGTATAGGGATTCACAATGCACATGGATAGAGTGAAAGGGCACAAAAGTAAAAAAAAAAACAAAAAAAAAAAAACACCAGAGGACTCACCAGCTGCCCACTTTCTGCTGACTTGAGTTTTTCCTGGAGCCTCAAGGTGCTGTTCTGGATCCGCTGGATCTCCTCCTGCTGCTTCAGGATAAGCTGCCTCTCTCTCCGAGCGGCTTTATTTGCTTCCTGTAGACGTTTAATCTCCGCCTAAAGAGCACATTTAAGATCCTAAATCACGTACAGAGACAACTAAACTAACAACTACGGCAATTTAGTATTGAATAGCAGCCATACCTGTTCCTGCTGCAGCCTCAGCAAAAGGCCACGCTGCCGCTTTCTTAATGGGGGCATTTTATCATCCTCCCCTTTATCACGAAGACGTCTGCAGAGGAAATAGAATTGGCAAGTTTCACATCCAAGCATTACATTTCACTGCAGGGTATAGGAGGCTTCTAGCATCAGCGCCACAGGCTATGACAAAGCTGAAAACATGGTCGTGGAATATACGGTATATGTGGTGTATCAACGGCACACACAGGATATGGTCATAACTAGCACTAAAGATATCAACTCTTCAAGGCACTCACGCTTATTTCATAAACTCTAGTTAGGTTTTGCAGTAATGCACCTGAGAGTGTATACATGTGATATACTAATTATAAAAACCATTGCCCCTATACATAATAACTATCATGAACACATATATACCTCTTTTGGTGTTCCAGCCACGCAAGTTCTGCTTTTGCCTTGTCTTTAAGTGCTTTTTGGCGCAGACGAAGCAGAGCAGCTTGGTGGGCTGAGCGCATCTCTCCTTCCTGCATGTACTGGCGAACCATTTCCATGGTGAACTTCCAGAAACTGTCCTGTCCACTAGAAAAAGGCCCACTAATCTCCTGTGTAAAGGACACATCACTATTACAAGACAAGAAGAAAGAAAAGTGTGTATTGTCTTCAGTGGTCACTTGGGTTTACTTTTTCCGCAGTACTCTCTTCATCAGATTCATGGCGACGAGACCGCTGTCTCTCCAAACTTCCGCGCCGGTGAGACTCGGAGGGGAGCAGGGAACGGAATGATAATTCCTCTATGCCCTCTTCATTTCTAGGTTCAGCAGAGCTTGTACCTTGGAGAGAAAAAAAAACAAAACGGGATATTGAAATCTCAGCATTCAAGCCATTTTTAAACATCTTTAAAAATTACCAAGTTCTAATAAAGAAGTCTGAAAACCCTCTACAAACCTTTCTCACCGATGGACAAGCTGGCGTCTGCCTTTGTTGCACTCCGTTCTGGAGTTGGCAGCTCCTCAGAGATGCTCTCCTCTAGGGTCCTGTGACTAGCAGTTTCCTCTTTGATTGATGACGCTGGTTGACTGTCCTGCTCACTACTGCTGCTACAAAACATTAAGACACAGGCAGGAACTTTACAAGTTGTCTTTTGTCAAACAAAGTTGCCAGTCCATATTCATCAGCTGCAATCAAGAAAGCAAAGTCTTTTGAAACGCATCTGTGCTTTGGCATAGTATCTCACACCATTATTTATAATTTTATGGATTTCTTGTAATTAACCCTTTGAAATCCAATTTTGGATTCAGGGTTTCCTAGGGGGCTTTCTCTTTCTGCCATTATACAATGGCACCATCTGCTGGCTAGAGCCAGTACTGCAGTATTGGACATACTGGAGAGGTCCCCTGACAACAGAGCGGCCAGTAACCTACAGTAAGAATACCCTGCCGGACGTCTTCTGACATCGGAGCTGCACAGCCTTCAATCAGAATGTCTTTAGACGTCAGACAGTGGATTGGAAAGGGTTAAAGAAGAATTAGAGGTGTTTTAAGGAGCCGGCTTTTCTCCTTTTGCTGTTCACATTCATCGCACCATACCTGTGTGACCGCTCTTTGAAGCTCGACACGCTGCTGGGAGGTAGAGAGGATGGAGAGGCAGAACGAGACCCTTTTTTCCTGTACAACAAAGACCCTTGTGTGACAAACAAATCTCTAAACTGCTGTCAGTTACAGAAGGTTATCTGTAAGGGTAAAATAAGGCATAGAAGCATGAAATACCTGGTGGCATGGGAACGCTGGCGCTTTGGCTTGTCTGAAGGGGAGGTAATTGTATGATCTGAGCTGGCTGGTGATAAGTAACCCCGGTCTGGCTCCTAACAAAAGAAAACAACACAGTAAAAGTAACACCGCGCAACAAACTTTTAAAAACATTTTTTCTAACAGAAAGTAATGGAAATGTTTCTGTAAAATTAAAACATGCTGATTACACTGGTAAAACTGAATAAACAATAGCAGCACTTCTCGTTTTCAAGTTATTTAACCGCTTCGTGGCCAAGCATTTTTTTGCTTTACCCATCGCCATAGCTGTAGAAGGACTTGTTTTTTGTGGGACGAGGCGTATTTTTTACTAGTACTATTTAATGTACTGAAAAACATTTTAAAAGTTTGAAGTGGAGTAAAACGCACCGGTTGGGCGGCAGCCGGTAAGCCGCAGGGCTATGCAGGGGCACGGGTCCGCATCCTGCTGCGAGAATTCTGGCCGTCTGTAGGCGGCCTTTTTGATACATCTTTATTGCATTCTATCTTGAAGACAATGATCAAACAAAGCGCATTTCTCGTGTTCATAATTTTTGTTTTTTCAGACGACGTTCACCATGCGGGGTAAATAATGCATTACTTTGATAGATCGGACTTTTACGGATGCAGCGATACTAAACATGTATTTTTGCTTTAGGATTTTGATTTTTTTCGTTAGTCTAACCAATAAAACTGTGTAAAAACACAGTTCATTAATTACAACTTAGGCCGCCTGCAGACGGCCAGGTTGGATCCGGCAGCGAGAATTCTGGCCGCGGGACCCGACCGCCTGCAGAGAGCAGCGCGTACTCACCCGCTCCCCGCAGCTCCGGATCTTTCACGTGCCGGCGCATGCGCAGACCGGAGGCAGGTGAGCGAGTCCCGCACAGAAATAGAACATGCTGCGGCTTGTTTGCCGCGCGAGATCTCACGCGGCCGTCTGCATAGGACTGCGTTTGTTAACGCAACCCTATGCAGGCTTTCAGCAGCAGAAATCCCGCCTGTCTGCAGGCGGCCTTACTGGTGGATGATCTGCAGGGTTTACAGCACGTGGAAACATACCCTATATGTTACATTAACCTACCCTTATAGTGCTCAGTAAGCACGTGGTGTGTAACAGTGATTCCTCAATCACTTTTGTTATTCCTTTTTTTAAGCAAGGTTAATGGCGAGCCGACTGGTTTAATCGTATAGGCATATTTCCAAAACACACAATACAGCGGCAATTGGATTACATTATTCCCCATAATTGGAAAACCTTACGTGGCAGAAAAAAACAAACGGATATCGTATTTGAATTCAGCGCACTAAAGTTACTATAAACCGCCTATCTGCTTACCTGTTACAAAATTGTGTTTCACAGTGTAATCTCTTTAGGAACCGCGGGATCAGAAATGTTGGTGGAAAAGGGTACTGAAAGGAGAACTGGTTCCATGGAATCGCTTGGGCATCCACAGTCAATGCTTGCCGACTGCGACACAAAGAGCTGGAGCTGACTGCTGAGCCTGGACGCCTTAAGAGCCACATTCGGTGTATGACATGGGATGTCGTTTGGCACATATGTCCGCGAAGACTTCCTCATGTAGTACCAACGCCTTGGGTCTGCCATTTTCCTGCTGAGGAAGTCCGCCATCCAATTTTCCACTCCCAGAATGTGAATAGCTGAGATGGCAGGGACGGGTGCCGCAGCCCAGTGGAGTATTTCAGCAGCCTCCATCACCATTGTGCATATTGTGCAGCCCTGCTGGTTTCTGTACGCAACGTCTGTCACACTTGGACACATATCGGGTGACGAGGTCAGAATCTGAGACCTATGCATCAGAGAAAGGCGAATGACTCCAAGTTCCAGTACGTTGATGTGGAGGAAAGATTCCAAATAGGTCCACTGTACCAGCACTGTCAGGCTGCCGAGGATCCTAAGAGACATCTGTGGTCATCGCTTTCCAGTGAAAAGGGAGGGCCTCCTCAGAGAGCGCTTGGGTGATGTCAGCCAGCAAGGGAGGGAACGATGGACCAACTGGGGAAGGGTCAAGGGTCGATCCAGGGACTCGTGGGATCTGTTCCAGCTGGATAGGAGGGCTTGTTGCAGTGGACAAGCGTGGAATTGTACGTACAGGACTGTCTTAAAAGCAGTCGTCATGAGACCTTGTACGCGCAAGTAAAAATTGGAGTTTGTGACCGAAGAAGGGGGACGCGTTGCTGGAAAAGCGCAAGTTTGACTCTAGGAAGATATACCTTTGCCTGAATTGTGTTGAAGAATAGGCAGAGAAAAGTGAGCTGATGTGATGGGGCCAAGTTGAACTTTGGATGATTGATGATCCACCTGCAGGGCGGAGAGTGTCCAGCACTACCGTGAGACTGCCCTTATTGGCCTTGAGGGACGGAGCCTTGATCAATATGTCGTCCAGATAAGGGTCACTATGATCCCCTGAGGAAGCACCACAACAACCGACAGGACCTTTGTGAACACTCAGGAAGCCGTTGCTAGTTCAATAGCAAGAAATGGAAATGAAAGAAATTGACTGCAAACCGAAGAAATGGTGGTGCGAATGGTGAAATGGGATGATGATAGCCATTTGCCTTGATCATCCAGAGAAGTAATCACTGCTTTGATGGATTCCATATGAACATGACAGACTTTGACCTAGCAGTTCAGGAGTTTCAGATCTAAGATTGGGTAAACTGATCCATCCTTTTTGGGAACCACGAACAGGTTGGAATAAAAACTATTAAAAACGTTCCAAGAAGGAACAGAGGCGATAACGCCTTGTTGCAGTAAAACCTGAATGGCTCGAAGGTACTGGGAGAGTCTGGAATGGATCGGATTGTGGGGAAGAAGCAAAAAACTAACAGAACGATAAGCTATAGCGTACCCGAAGAGACAATCTAGTGCACCCAGAAATCTTGGATATGAGCGAACCCAACATCCCTGAAGAGCAGGAGATGGCTCCCCCTACCCTGGACGACTGGGGGGGGGGGGGGACCATCCATCATGCCGAGGAGGGTTTGGTTGCTTGTGTGCGGGGACGACTTTGAAGACCGTGGGCTGGAGTGACCAAAGGAACGAAAATTAGTCTTCTTGGCACTGCACTGACGAGGGGACCTGTATTGCGGAAGGTGAAAATTTTTTCCATCTGTCACTTCAGAAAAAATTTCCTCAAGGGGGTTGTTAAAGAGGGGAGTTCCAGTAAAGAAAAGACTGGTTAGAGACGTAAGAGGTGATGTCTGCAGACCAACACTTTAGCTACAAGGTGAGGTGAATATATTTATATGAGACAAACTGAAAAATCTCCAATAAAATGTGACAATTTTCAGGAAGGTTTTTACAAATTCAATATGACTGTTGGGGATTACATCATATAAGTCTCTAAATTGTGCTCCAATTGTGTCAACAGTGTCCATAGAGGTTTAAGGCCCCCTGTCCACGGGCGTGATTTCGCCGGCGGTAAATCACCAGCGAATCACGCCGTCTGAAGCTTTCCATAGCGTTGCTATGGAAAGCGCCGGCCCTGTGTCCACGAGTGGAAAACCATTGTGAGTCTCCGCTCGCGGCCGGCAATTTGCAGCATGCAAATGGAGATCCGCCCACAAGCTCCTGCTACCGCGGCGGGTCTCCGCTGTGGGATACCGCAACGCCCGTGGACAGGGGGTCTAAATCAGCCTTTCTGATGGCAAAAGGTAATGCAACCTGCAGCACTATTCTTGTTGACAAAATTGACCAAAACCCAAAATGGACCCCACTAAGGTCAATAGGGTCTGTCAGGGCTCACCGGTATCAGCTGTCTCCTTTGCCCAATCCCCCTTTTTTTTTTTTGCTAGGGCTGATCCACACCAGCATTCAGACGGTCTCTCTATTCAGAGAGAGAGAAAAGTAAAATGGAATTGAAAACTATTTAGTTTTTTCCCCCCAATGACCTCAATGTTTTTTTGTTTAAATGGAAAGTAAACCGAAAGCTTTCAGTTTGTCCCATCCCGTTAGGAGGAGTCTTTTAAATCGAACAAAAAATGCAATTTGCCATTTTTTTTTTAATCACCACCATAGAGTAGTGGCTGGAAGCATGTGAAACACCGAGACGGCTACAGTACAAAGTAAGCTAAAATATCCTGGACGTCACACACCTCATGCAGTCTGCTCACATTCTGGGAGGCACAGGACTCCATGGTCTTTTGGAAGCGTTGAAGCATTTCTGCCTGTGTCTAGGAGAAAAAAACAAAATCAGTCCACAAATGCTAATGCAGGGGATATTACAGAGATCTATTATTGCTCGAATTGCTACAGGTTACAATCTTATTGCCTCTTATGAGCAGTGGGCCCTTTACCTTTGCTATCTGTCGAGTCTCCTCCAGCTGTCGCATGCTTTCTTGCGCTTCCTGCTCCGCCTGCTGCCTCAGTGCCGCCATATTTTGCTCGTGACGTTGCTGTTGAGCCTTTAAATACAATGCAACAAATTTACACATAAGATGAAAAAGTAACTTTCCAAAATTTTTATGAAGCGCAAATATGAGAATAAAGTTGCATTTTCTTAGAATTTATCTTTTGTGACTATTGTTCGAAGCCAAAAAGTACCGATGCCAAGTGACAAGATTCTGGCATCCATTATGGTACAGTTGTTGTTAGGGTTATAAAAAAAAGTTACAGTTTTTAGAGAATTGACTGGATTCTCTCTTTAACTTCTGACATGTAGGAGGATTTCATAGGGTGGAATCAAACAAGGTATAGTAGTCACACTAAAGCCATGCTTAGTATAGCAATGCACCGAATGTAGCCACAATCGTGTAAGCCAACAGTAGAGTGTGCCCAGTAATAAGACAAATGAAATAGCCCATCACACAGAATTACCTATAAAGTTTTACCAGCCACATAGCAGTGGTCATACAATAATCACATATCAATCAGGACAAAGTAGTCACTGCAACACCCAAAGCAAACACATGCTCCACTAGCAGGAATTTCCATTCAAGCAGCCATTTCCATGCATCTTTCTTTTTGTGCTAGCCTCTGTACTCTGAGATAAATATTGTGTAGAGAGATGAGCGAGCGTACTCGCTAAGGCAAACTACTTGAGCGAGTAGTGCCTTATGTAAGTACCTGCCCGCTCGTCTCTAAAAGATTTGGGTGCTGGTGGGGCAGAGCGGTGAGTAGCGGGAGTGAGCAGGGGGGGAGCGAGTGAGAGAGATCTCCCCCCCGTTGGCACCCAAATCTTTAGAGACGAGCGGGCAGGTACTCGCATAAGGCACTACTTGCTCAAGTAGTTTGCCTTAGCGAGTATGCTTGCTCATCTCTAGTATTCTGCGATTCCTTTTTTCTATCAGGGTATGTGTGGGTCTGAAAAAAAAATCATACAAACCACATAACAGGGTTGAGGAGTCAGGAGCTGCATAAAAGACCTGCGAGCTACATTGATTCCTATGCGGTGAATCCCCCCTCAACCTATAGCAGGGGGCTCCAACCCGAGTCATGAAGTGACAACTCTCATATGGGCAGGGTATGCCGGGAGTTACAGTTCTGCAACAACTAGACAGCCACAGTTTGAAGACCACTGTGCTATGGTATATGTAGAGATCTCAGGTATGCAAGAAAAACTCCAAACATTTGGAAACTTAATAGATACTTTTTAAACTGCATTTGAGTTTCCTCCTAAAAGTGGCCCCAATGTGACTATACCTTCAGTATCTGAGCAAGAGAAACCGTTTCCTGTTGCGCCATCGAAATCCCACGTACACGCTCAACATCACACAGCTGGCGGACAGATTCTTCCATGGCACCAAGATAGTTCAGCTCAGCAGACAGACGTTGGTGTAAGCCAGCAGGAGAGAATCGCATAGCACCTACAATACATACCATTATGTGAATTCAGAAGGCGGCAATGTGCATTTGTACACAATTTTAGCATCAGGGTTACTTGTACAAAAATTAATCTGCGTACATTGCCCAGTCTCCGTTACTGAAAGTGGTGCATGTGATCCCACTTGGTGTCCAGAAGGTGGCGGTACCGGTCCCCCTACGTCCTTCAAGTTGGACTGTTGACTCCTTTCTTTTCCAGTGTCGGACATAAGGCTGCAACACACAAGAGTAGGAAGAGTAGTTAATATTTAATTACTACCAGCTGCAGGGTCATGGTTGTATTGCTTAAGTGAAGTGTAATCTAAATATCCCACCTTGTGATAGAGCGAGAAGAAACATCACCCATTGTGCTATCCGAGTCCGAGCCTGCTGACCGATCTTTGCTAGGAGACAAAACTGGAGACGTTCGCTTGCTGCCTTGGCTTTTGTTTTCAGAACCAGATGAGTTTTGCTCAACTTTCACAGAGAAGGGAGAGTTATTATTCTGCCAAACCTTCCCTACATTACAAAAGGGAGAAGAGAACTTAATTCCTTCAAATGCAAAAACAACAGCTCCTCGACTGGCAGATCGCCCTCCACTTTCACAGTCCACCATAGCTGCCATTTGAGTCTTACGTTTTGTGCTGCCTCTCTGAGATGACACAGATAGAGGGGATGAAGCAGCAGACGGACTCTGAGAAGAATGCGGTGAAGTGTCACTTCTAGATTTGACAAGAGGTAGTTCTTCCTTGGCATTCGAAGCACTGGTATCCTCACTGCAAAGAGAGATTGAAAAAGGTTTGCTCTATCTCTATATATTTCAGAGGAAAGGGGTGCAGTTCTCCAAGGGGTGCAGTTCTCCAAGACCAGTGTTGTACATGTCAGTCTTAGATAAGCAACGACAAAGAAAGATTCACCAAACGTAATAAGACGAGCAAGCCTCATTACATTTTATACACCTTGGGCTGGCTGTGTACCACTATCTAAAATCTAAAGGCAGGTATAACTTGCCATAGATTTTTCCCCCTTCCTGGTGTAAGTTATAGTGAATTTGATGGGTCACACCCAGCCCCACCGCCTCACTTTTTACAAGAGAGCACAAAGGTGGTTTAAAAAAAGCAATCATTTTTTCACAAGTGAAACCTGGGACTGCGCAAAAATGTGAGAAATTTTAATGCCATAATTCTGGCATAAAAGGGTTTATGAATTCTCTCCATAGTTCTGTGTAATGAGGGTCTGGTTGCAGTTTCATGCTACCCATGGTGAGGGCAGCAAACAACCCATGACAAGTTCCTTTTAACCATTAATGCGGGTACAGATCAGAAGAACTCCCTTTTAAAGTGTAACTAAGCTAATCTGCCATTGCCGGCGATGGATGGACACCATAGACTTTCTAAGGAGCCCATACACCGCTCTGAGCAGTGATGGAGACAGACAAGCAAGCACAGTGCTCCTCTGAATGCTTATGCCTGCTCGTTTTAGAGATCATGGGGGTCTTAGCACCTGTACCTCAACTGATCAAAACTTCTGGCATGTCATGGTGACATGTCTGAAGTTTGAAAAAAAAAAAAAAAAAGGTTTAGTTACCATTTAAAACAAAACTGCTCAAAAAAAATGGCAAAACTCTGCCTACATACCAGGGCTGTGGAGCTGGGGGTCAGGATTGGATTGAGTTGTAGTTTGCAGAAATGTACAAACTTCAACATAAATTAATATATTAAGCCCGGTTGTCATTTTACTACAGTAAACGTTATACCCAATTATTATACGAGTACTTTATGGAGGAGTCTGAAGTCTGGCTTACCAACTCCACAGCCCTATTATTTACATAGTAGTAAAAGATATCAGCGACAAATGATTACAGGTTGGAGGTCATCAATATAATGTAAAACAGCATAAAAATAACCTTCGATGAGAGTCTTTCTGTGAATCACTTGTTAACTCGCTGACATGGGATGACAGAAAGTCATCGGCATAGGAGAGACTGTTCGGAGGACTTCCGGTCGACAATACGGCCTGGAACTCTGGCTCATTCTCTTCATATCCATTTAGACCTAGAACAGACAAATAGTTCAATGTTTGTTTGGTAAGGCAATGGATAATGCTTCCAGAAACTATGCACTGCCACCTTCACCTTTGCCATGTTGCTGGAGTGTCCTGGTAAAGATGTTGATAACACTGTGAGGACTTCCTTTAGTCAGTTCTTCCCAGGGTCCTTGGAAATCAGTGGAAGCCAGTGGTGGATATTTATCAGCTTCCCTCTGGAATTCAGCAAGCGGAGTAAAAGATTTGTAATCCTTCATACAAAACTCATTTTTAAGAGTTTCTGCCGGGTGAAGATGTGATGGTAGTCTAGGTTGACCTTCTCCATCAGAGAAGCTGTCTTCACTCAAAATCGGCCCTTCGCTGATGGAGCTAGTGCTGGAATCAGGAGTAGGGCTTGCCTTCTTCTGAGATCCAGGGGCCATAACCCTCTGTTCAAGGTTTTGTGCAAATAGTTTTTTGTCTTCCTTGTCATCATACCTCTCAAGTAAAGCAGAAGTATGAGCAGCCAATTCCTCAGGATGTTTCCTGTATAGATGGTTAGCCCCGGGAAGGTCATCCTGGGAGAAATGGCTAGAACATGTACTAAGCATTTTCTGAATCCTATTGGAGAACGCATCCACTCGGTTTTCTTTTTCGGGAGGACTGTCCGGTTTTCGCCATGCTATTCTTACACACGGTTTTGGGTCGGGGTCAGAGGACCAAGCTAAAGGCAAAGTAATGGAGCTACCGGCTAACTTTTTTGCTTCATTTTCAATTCTAGAAGACAGAGATATCGCCGTCGCTTTTAAAGACTCGATACGATCCAAATTGCTCTTAAAGTCAGTGGAGGTCTTAAACTGCACATTTGTCTTCTGGTTCACTGGAAACATATTTACTGCGTTTTTTCTTGGGTTGAGCAGAGATTCCAAGTCTTTAGGAAGAGCAAGGAACTGAGACTGAGGTAAGGTCAGCTTATCCGGCTGAGGACAGTAGGCTTCCATAAGGTCACTCCTGAAATGACAAACATTGCTACAAAATGTAACCAGATAATTACCAATATATATATAACTGCTACAAAGGAGTATACATGTATATACTAATAAGTTTTCCTTTTGCCTCATTTTTAAAGTAGTTTGAGCTTCTAAAAAAAAAAAAAAAAAAAAAAATTGGAACAAAACAAAAAAAACCCAACTTATTCCACTGCACACGACTCCACATTGCATCTGCTGTCAGTCATGTGAAACAGGATCCTTCCAGACGGGAGAGTCAGGGAGACATTGAGAAGAGAAGCACATAGTGTGTGATCTGCTGTACTACAAATAAAGAAGATGGAACAATAACTCTGCAGTGCCACCTACTGGAAGGCAGCATTCCTGCAAGTCAATGTTAGATTCTTATAAAAGTCTTATAACAATGGCTGGGAATTGAAAACTAAGCCAGGATTCATACACAGACAACTGTTTGGGGGGTTTTGTCCCATCAGTGTGCAGTAGGCAAAGCCAGAAACCTACTGCACGTTGATCCTGGCTTAGTTTTCAATTCACAGCCATTGTTATAAGACTTGTATTAAGAGTCTAACATTGGCTTTCAAGAACGCTACCGAGGTATTGTCCCATCTTCCTTATTTGCATATTTCCCAGAGGAGCCTTACAAGTCTCCCCCATTCCCCTTCTAGGTGCTCTCCTTAAAGAGAAACAATACCGTTCCCAACCTGCTGTACTACATAAACAGCTTTTATTCTCATCTAATGTTTTTTCCCATATAGATTGTAAGCCCTTGCACACAGGGCCCTCTCCCCTTCTGTACCAGTCTGTAACTCATTAAAGGGGTATTCTCATCTCCGACTTCCATGACATTCACAGGATATGCCATAAAAGTCTGATAGATGCAAGACTTGCCTCTGGGACCCATACCGATCTCCTGTTCTGGCCCAGCTGTATGAGGTGGCGGGGATTATGGAAATAGCCGAGCAAAGCTTTGTTACGCTGTTAGTGTAACTCTCATAGAAGTCGATGGGAACCAAGAAAGGGAGCTTTACCTTACCTTGTCAAGGAGGGTCGATTCCTGAGGTGCGGCGGTCTTCTTTACCCCCTTTCTTGGGGGGAGAGGCCGCAAACACCGGGAAGTCCCCTCTACTTTATGAATATATTGACAACTGTATACCCTGAGCGCTATTCCTGATATATTTTGAGAAGCCAATGGGAGTTACACAAACAGCATAGCACAGTGAGCTAAACGGTTTCTGTATTTCCTATTGACTTCTATAGGAAATCAAACGTAGCTCAACTGTGCTCTGCTGGTTCTGTAATCCTGACTACCTCGTACAAATCAGTGTTCCCCTCTCAGCCATCTTTGGCTGGGATGGGAACAACCCTTTAATCTCATGTTTTTATTGTCTATTCATTTCATATGTAAAGTAATAATGCTAATTAATTACAGCAATCACAATACGACTCACAAATGGCAAAAACGTTACCCCAGCACACACACTGCAGATTGCCCTTTCAGAAATGCCCTCACCAACTTATTTCCTAAATGCCAATCCAAAGCAGTGTGCTGTATGTGTTTCACTTAGGAAAAAAAAACAAAATAATAGGCCTTTACGATTAGTGATTTGCCGAAATCTAGTAAATGTTAGTTTTCCATGTTGTGTGTGGAAACGCTCACCTGAGAAGAGGTTGAAGAGGTTCAGAGAGAGAGAGGTCACTACTGGAAGAGGCACTAGGTGGTCTCTCTTGGCCCTTGTTCTCCTTGTCAGATTCACCAGACGGCTGATACAAAGGCTTAGACTTAAAAAGGAAAAAAGGAAAAACAAAAAGTTAAAGGTGTTTAACGCTTGCAAAGGCTAAAGTTGGCTATGCATGGAGAAGAAAAAAAAAGTCATCCAAACCAATCAATACGTAAAGATACTAATAAACCTTCAACAACTCTGAAACAAACACGTGATCGGTCAACAGCCATTTTTTCTGACCCCGCAAACGCGTGAATGATCAGTTTGGACAAGTGTTCATTTGTGTTAGATGGGAACAGTGGAGAAAGCCAGACAGCTCTAGTGGTGGCTTATCTCTGGGGGGTAGCAAAAGGACCAGGTGTTGAAATTCAATGTGCCTGATGCTTCTTTCCTTTAACATCTATTGAAGGAAAATCGGAAGGCCCCCTATACAGGTACTAAAGTCGCCCGGCCAGGCCATAATCGGCAGGTTTGGATGATCGTTCTTCTTAAAGGGATCAGCCAGCAATCTTATGTGTATGTGGGCCTGACAACTGTCCACCAACAGAGAATCAATCATATTTGTTCCCGTTAGAGGGATGGCTTATAGCTCTCTCCTGCTTTGTAACAAACATGAAGGCTCAGCAGAGTCAAGCATATGTTTATAGTAAAGCTGGCAGAAATATCTATTGATGGTTACAGACCCCCAAAGGCTCACGTGATGACAAGTTACCTGTTTCTCTTGCTCAGTCTGAGGAGGCCAGCTGTCACCTAGCAGCAATTTGCTGTAAGTGTCCTGCGGCCGAGGTAAATTCAGATCCAAAGATTTGTTTGAAACCGACTCCTGAGTGTCTTTCTCTCTTTGCGCAATTGAGACATTTTTTGCTTTGCTGAAAGCTTCTTTCTGTTTCAGATACAGTTCTTGCAGGCGCTTATTCTTCTGCTCCTCCGCCTGCCGCTGCGCCACTTTCTGCTCGTTCTGCTTCTTTTTCCTTTCCTCCTGTTGGCGCATTATATACTGCCGCACCTGCTCAGAGTCATAATGTCTTCTTTTAGAAGATACCTGGGGTTCCTCGGAGACATATCCCTTCTCAGACTTTCTTTTGATTGGACTGTGGCTTCTCTTTTGAGTTTGCTTTGCACAATCTAAACCACCATCTAACTGCAAGTCGTCTAAGATGCCCCTGATCTCTAGTGGCAGGAAATTCTTCTTCACTTCTGTAGAAACCCCCTGATGTTTTGGTTCCTCCACGGAATGGGAATTTCGGGTTTTGCTTGCAGTGTCCACCTGGCTTCTACTAGACCTTTGAGCAGGATGTGAATCCGTCCGGCTTGAGGAGCTTCCTGCATACAAAAGAAACACTAAATATGAACAAATGGGTGGGAACTGAAATGGCATTAAAATGACAAAGAAAAGATTAGGGGCAAACTTCTAATGGTGTTCATTGGGGTGGTCAATGTTAACTGCTTAGTTAGTGGACTTTGAGACAATTTGTGTTTATATGATAGCCAATGCGCCAGTACAAAAGTTCAAGTTACATAATTTGTTGGCCACTAGGGGTCTCCCTTCCTCCTAAATTGCTTTTTTTTAACGCAAAAAAACAGGCATACGTTGATTTAAAAAAAAAAACCTCCCACATGTATATAAAAATAGCAGTGAAATAAACCCCATATTGTCACTAAAAAAATGAAGCAAAAATAGTTCCACAAATACTTTGATTTGTCAAAATAACCCATAAAATGGATTAAACTGTGCCTGCTTCTGAAACCCCCCTAAAAAACATAACTGGAATATTGGGATTTTTTCAGCAAACAGCAGAAGGTGTAAATAAACATATTAAGAAGAGCCTTCCATAGGTAATGGGCCAACCTGGTTTAGGGAGTCTGTCGATATCTTCCCGTGGAGCATCATTAGACGAGGCCTTTTTGTTAACAAGACGATCACTTGACTTGGAGCGCTTTTCCTTCTGTCGCTCGCTGGGCACAGTCCTTTTGTCAGAGCTCCTCTCTTTTGATACTGCTCTTTTGGCAGCTTGTCCACCAGTCGATGAGGTTACGTTGATTGCCTGACCGTCATTAGACTGAGACTTTGCTTCTCTCTCGACCTTGGGTGCAGGGCCTAAGATTTGTTTGATTAACTTCTGTCCATCTCTCCAGGAGGATGTGTTGATTATATGTCCTGTGATGTTGACAGAATGAACACTTATACTTAAGACGACAAAGGAATAAAACATACTTAAGATTTAGTTTTCGTTACCCGTCTTCCCATCAGGAGTTGGTTCTCTGCCAGTTCCTGCCAATCTCTGAACTTTCCTCACGGGCCTAGATGTTCTCTTTGACTGCGGCTTCTCACTGGATGGCGTTCCCTCTGTATGTAAAGATTAACATCTATGACGCACCTCACTGACTGCTTTGTCAGTCAATTCTATTAGAATTCTACTATTGACACATTGGGCAATCGATTCATTTCCTTAGGCCTCACATTTGTTAACTTGTTTCTTCCCTTACGCCAATCCCCCCCCCCAATACTTCCTGTGAATACCCCTGTGGCGGACACTCAAAACTCACCGTGGAATGAAGTGGGCAATGTTCCAAGTAACTGTGCACTGAGGTTTTGAAATTCAGCCTCCTGCCAAACTTTACCATCTGGGGTACGAATTTTTGTTTCTGGAGGATTAAAACCTATAAAAGAAAGAGAAAATTAAAGGGGGTTTCCAGAACTAAACAACTCAACAGCGGGGGTGTGCCGCTGGGAAACCAATTCACCACTACACCAATGAAGAGAGCTGCTGTGTGCTGGAAACATGCAGCTATGTACATTGTGCGACGCCTGAAACGATATCGCAAGCAGTTCTCATTCAAGTAAATCGGAACAGTGTCCTTAATACCATTCCGAGGCGTTGCAGATCCGCCATTCATGAGATATCCCGAGAACATATTCTAAGTCAACCAACACTAAAATTACTAATAAAATAACATTGGAGGAACAAACTAAGAAAAAAATATTCATGCCGCCGGAGAAGGGAGGACGGCAGATGGGGCGCCAGAGGTGATGCTAGCTGCTGAGATGAGCCAGGTGTCAGCGGTCAAACAGTTAAACCGCCAGCACCAGCTAGGTATGGAGTAGGTTTGGCTCTCAGGCCTGCTCCAGCCACAACTCTGTGATGTACATTTTTGTTATGAAGTTGCTAACAGGTTAAAAAAAAGGGAACCCGTCACCTTCTTAATGCACCATAAACTACGTTATCGGTTCCACCAGATTCTGGGGATGTAAATTTTACACTTACCAAGCTTTTCCATGTACAAGCCCTTCGAATTTGTTGCATGGGAGTGCGTGGACATGGACCGAGTGCCATCAAAATATTAAGGAGGACCTGTTTGTCCGTGCATGAGTGAGTGGGATTGTGAGTGACTTACATGCCCCACCCCTGATCACATGATGGTGACATCATCAAGGGACTTCATCCCCAGTGAGGGAGTTACATGCTCCGCCACTGATCACATGACGGTGACATCACAGGTCCTGTATGAAAACGGCTGCTGTCAGGCTAGGTGTTCGTTAGCATTCCATAGCAACTGAAGCCGCAGGGAAATTTGTGGTCCGCCTGTAATCTGCACAAAGATGCAGGACCTTTGATGATGTCACTGTCATGTGATGAGATGTGATGAGGGTCGGAGCGTGACTGTGGCATCATCACAGATCCTTCATCTCCACTGCTGTGCTGCTTCTGATCCCTGTTGTATGGGAAGAACAATGTATGTAGTAGTGCTGTGTGTGACGCATCGCTCCACCAGAAGCAGTGGTACTATTATTTCCTAATTACCACCATTACAGTCTTCCCAGATTGACAGTGTGGGAACATAAAGACTGGCAAATATAAAAACATCAGTGGGGCTTATTCTGTAGGCACCGTAACTATGTTTAGGTGCTTATAGGAGGTGATAAGTTCCCTTTAACTAGTGCTGGCTTAGCTGCATTGCTAAGATAGACACTACAGCTGAAAAGAATTCTAGATTTAGTGCTTCTCACCTCGATAGGATGGAGCTGGTGGAGCCGCCGTTACTTTCCTTGTTTTTGCACTTGCATTGTCTGTGAAGTTTTTAGGCTCTGGAAGACGTTCTCTGTTGTCGCGCTCCTCAGAAAGTTCCCACTGCCTGCGGATTCGCTCTTTCAGTTTCTCTAATTTGGCATCAGGTTGCCTCTTTTTTAAGCTCTCTAACCTGTTACTCAAGGGGCTGGCTGCGGGGTGCTGCGGGGACGATTCTGTTGACGTCACATCTCTGTAATCATTGCTGAGGTCACTTCGAGAACAATGTAATTGTAAGTTATCAATGGCTAGTCTGTCATTCAGGTAGCGCACAGTGGTCTCATCCACAGCTGAGGAGCGGGTGCTGTCAAAGTCCTTGTCTTCTTGGCAATTGTTTTTTAGTACAGATCCTGAACCCTTCTCTTCTGCAGACAGGACTTCCCTAAAACGAAAAAAAAAATAAAAAATTTTATATATATATTTTTTAAAACCAACAGTCCTGTAAGGGCTTGTTTTTGGGGGAAGGAGTTGTACTGAAACACTCTTAAAAATTTCTAAGCGGGGTGAAATGGAAAAAAAACATGCACTTGCGCCTTTTTTTTTGGGATGGAGATAGTTTTTCCAGGGTACACAGTGTAGCAGAAAATACATGTTAACTCTATTTTGTGGGTAAGTAAAACAGCAGCTACAAGAAATGTAGTTTTTTTTCTTCCTCTGGACTACTTTAAAAAGAAATAAAAATCCCCATCTTCATCTTCTGATCATTATAACCTATTTTCCAGTTGATGGGGTTCTGTGGAGGCTTGTTTTTTGCGAGATGATCTGTAATTTCTAATTGGATACATATGATTGTTGTATCACTTTTTGTAACATTTTTTTTCTTGGAGATGCGGCAACCAACCAACAAACAAAGCACAATTCCGCCCTTGTGCAATTTTCCTTTCTTACCACTGTGCAGGACAAATAATGCATTATTTTAATACATCAGACATGGTGATACCAAATATACATTTTTTCTTTCTTTGTTTTTTTTTTGTGTGCTAAAATGGGTTTTTGTTTCAGCTTTTACTGTTTTGTAAGTTTAGAACAATTATAAAAATCTTTATTTTACTGGTCTGAAAGGTTTGGGTGGCTCTGGAAGCCAAGCTGGAATGTTGACCAGTCACTGACAGATGAACGAGGAGCACATCAGATGCACCACTGGTCCCAGCGCACAGCTGAGCAAAATGTAGTAGTGTAGACAGGAAAAACAGGACCTAATGGCAGGTTCTGTGAGCGAGGAAATAATCAGAGCAGAGAGTGTTGGTGCCAATAGGGGGATTGGAAGAAGAGCAACAGGCCCTTACTGGAGGAATAGGGTTCCTGAGCCCGCCCTACGGAAAGTGTCCCTACTAAGCCAAAGCCAGGGCCAAGATTAGGGCCTTGAGACCAGGAAGCATCGCTGCAGTCCACAGCAGCCATCTCCTTCTGGTGTTAGTGTCTTGTGGACGGCATGCTGCGCTATGAAGATAGGGGACTGCGCTGCCCCGGTACCAAATCCTCTCCGCTGCCTTGACTGCTGAAAAGACGCTGTGCTAAGAGCAGGGCGGCCGGTGTAAAATCCGCCCAGGCAAAGGAGACCACCATCCAGTGGGCACAGGGAAGCAGAGGAGAGACCCTTAGAAGTTCTCCTTCGAGTAAAGAGTGTGGCCTTCTTCCTTCACTGCCAAGCAGGAATGTTGCGGTGGCCATGAACGAAGAACAGGCCACAGAAAGAAGGGTTGGGTGTGAGGTGGAGTCCACCTTCCAAGACAAAGGACCACAGATTCAGCTGCACACCTTAAGAGATATGCCCATATGCCTACACAAGCTCCCAAGTAGGACTGCAGAGTTAAGCTGGAGGAAGGAGGTTGTGGGCAGAATGGTGATGGGAGGAAAAGGAAAGGCAGAAAGATGTAGGTGAATACTTACCCCGGCGGAAAGAAATACTTACCCTTTCTGCCATACAACATATAACTCCAAGTTTCCAGCCGTGTGCACCCCACTGCTCCCTTTTTGGAAAGGAAGTGCTCCAATGTGAGGAACACTATGGCTTGAGGGCTAGAGTCAAAGTAATGCTCACCGTGCCTCCTTGTTTTCTGAAGGTTGGCTCACAGAGCGCTTAACAGTCTGTTCGTCCTTCTCAGTATAATAAGGAGGCTAATGCCAGCCCTGTATTCCCAGAGTCAGGAAGGCAACAACTGAAGACCAATGAAGGGAGAGGACTGCCTCCTGCAGGCACGGAGCTAAAACTGGTTAGCTTGGTGCCTACAGGCAGGGTATAGCTAGTAGGAGACGCTGACACTTTTTTGCTTAGTGTCCACCTCTTAGTGGTAGTAGCTATACCCATAGTCTTCAGCTGTATGCCCCAATTCAACGGACAAGAAATTAAGTTTTATACAGAATGTTAAATCAAAATAGGACAACACCCCAAAGCATTGTCTGAAATATAATGAAACTCACTACTCTCCAGGGCAAATAGGGAAAATACACTGGGTTGTGTCCCCTGCCTGTGGTCGCAGCAGGCACTTCTACTATCATAAAGCAGCTCCGGTATCCTGTCCAAAGGACATCCACCACTGAAAGGAAGAGCGCCGTACTGTGGTCCGATGCACCATCGAGGAACCAGTCATGAATACTGACATAGAACAAAAAACGGGGGCTGTGCTCCAGAAAGAAGTTGCTAAGTGCTCAATAAACCAGTGTGCGAGGACAGAAAGGCCCCTACTTAATTTATGGGGAGTTTAAATATAATAAACCGCTCAACCCAGCTGTGCTTTCCAACGGTCAGGAGAGGTTCCGGTATTATTAATCCACTAGGCTTTTCTTAGATGGATACAGCATGGAACAAATCCACCATGAAGGTCACCAACCAATGTAACAAAAAGTCAGTGCATTTCGGGTGACCACTGCACCCTTTTTCAAACCCATATATCCAAATACATAGTTCACAGAGTATTTGTGTGCTTACACCCGGCAAAGTGAAGATTCAGCGTCTATTCAGAGCCTACTCTCTCACTCCTGTCCTCATTCCTCCTGCACTCCCATCTAGTGGTGGAAGGGTGTAGCTGCACTTTCAGAAGTTTTATCACCACTATTGCTTAACATTAGTATAAGGAATGGCGTGTTCCTGCCATCTTGTGGTAGAAATATATACAGATTCATGATTGGCCAATCTATATATACACACTTATGCATTAAAACAGCATATAAAAAGATTTAAAGATTTGCATGTGGATGTATGGGCTTGAAAATGGGTACAGGGATTACCAGATGTGTGATGCCTTCATATGTAACGTTGGTTAGTGACCTCTGTTGTGGATTTGTTGTTCCATGCTGTATCCATCGAAGTAAAGCCTACTGGATTAATTATAGTGGAACCTCTCCTGGCCGTTGTAAAGCATACCTCGATTGACGAGGTTGTTGTATTTAAGCGTCCCCTCAATGAAGTTAAAGAGCCTTTCTGTTTTCACACATTGGCTTATTGAGCGCTTAGCAACTTCTTTCTATAGCGCACCCCCAATTTTTTGGTTTTGTTCTTTGTCAATATGACGTTTTCTCTGATTGAGCGCTCTTTTGATGCCGTCAGATATTGCTCTTTTCCCTATTTTTTTAACCTGGGTCTTGTGTAGTATTAAAGAGGTTTCCGAGCTTTTACTATTGATGACCAATCCTCAAGATAGGTCTTCAATATTTTATTAGTGGGGATCTGCTGCTTGGGGTCCCTGACGCTCAGATGATTGGCCAGGCTGCCGTTCATGCAGCAGTGCCAGAGCTGAATCTTTAATAGGCGACTTCACTCCCATTGAAATGAATGGTGTCAAATGACAACGTCCAACCCTGCCGCACTGACAGTGGTTCGGACAATCAGCTGATCGGTGGACATCCCAAGCAGCGGATCTTTTCCCCCCTGCCAATCAACTATTGATGGGCTATCCTGAGGATAGGTGATCAATAGTCAAAGCATGGAAGACCCCTTTAATCAGTACAAGTACACTGTATTAGCTCATTAACACATAAAACCTATAGAAAACAACTCATATGCAAAGAAATTTTCATACAATGTGACCCTTGGAAAACATTGCATTACAGCATTCTCCCCTTACCGATATGAGGCCAAAGGTTCCCGAAAACCCACACGACAGGAGCTTTTAACATTGCTGTCCAATGTAGTGACACGTAATGGACTACGAGAAGACCTCTCTCTGCCAGATTTGGTTGGGTGGGAATGCTTGTTGTGGTAAGCGTTAGAATCCTCATGATATCGTCCGTCTACACAGAGAGAACAGTTAAAAAAAAAGTAAGTTTTTCTCCTTTGCTGGAATATACAATAAGCGATTGAAGAGGACCAACTGCAGTTTAGGTGCTACCATATCATCTCGAACACAGCAATGTGTGTCATTTCCAGCTTAGACAGGGAGAAGTAGTAATGTGGGTCTGGTCTAAAATTGTGAATTACTGCCTTCAGCAGAACTTAAAGGGGTTTTCCAAGGAGAATACTACTGATGACCTATCCTCAAAATAAGGTCATCAATAGTTGATCGTCTGGGGTCCGTCACTCAGGACCCCGACCGATCAGCTGAGAGGGCGCATGCTGTAAGCGCCGCAAATACACAGAGGTGGAAGCTGAAGCAGCGGAAGTCTCCGCGCCGAGCCCTGTGTAGGGGCCGGCACTTGTAACTGCAGGCATAGCTCTCATTGAAATCAACGCAAGCTGTGCCTGCAGTTACAAGTGCCTGCCTCTACACGGAGGTCGGTGCGGAGACTTCCGCTGCTTCAGCTCCGACAGCATGCGCCCGCTCAGCTGATTGGTCCGGGTCACCAGCGATGAACCACAGCCAATCAACTATTTATCAGTAGTATTCTCCCTGGAAATCCCCTTTAACATGTACTTTCCATGTATATCTGATAGGCTTTAAGAATTACTATGCAGCAACTAGAGGTTGTGCAGATTTCTTTACTATTTAATGAATCATCATCAACATCTCGGTTATCCTCCAATACCCACTACAGAAGAATAGAATAGTTTGTGATAACTATACAAGTCAAGGTTCTTTGCCCTTAAGAAAAACACCACGAGACGTGCACTTACCTTTTCTACTTATCTTCCGGGTAGCACTGCTTCCTGCGCTTTTCGCATCCATGATGGGGTCAAACGCTGTTCTGCTCGTGGGGGCCACATCCAGCTTACTTTCAGTGTGCCTAAGCTGAGGGATGATAAATACACAGAATGAAACATAAAAGACTTCTAGCGGCTTTAAAAAAACAAACAAAAAAAAAACAAAACACCTAAGTAAGGCCTCATGCACACAGCCGTGACGGACTCCGCCAGCGGAATATCGCAGCAGAGTCCATCACGGCTCCCCCCAAAACCCCAATACTAACCTCTCCGAATCCGCTGCTCGAGCCTCGTCCATTGAGGTGGCGCGCAGGTGCAGTACAGCGCATGACGCACAGGCAGTGGGCGATGACGCAGCCGGCGACGTGTAATCACGCGATTCTGCCGTTGTGCTCACAGCAGAAATATCACGTCACGGCCGGCTTCCATTGACTACAATGGAAGCCGGCCGTGCTTTTTTCCACGGCAATTAGAACATGTGGTTTCTTTCACGCTGCAGAATTCTGCAGTGTGAACATTGAGCTATTAGGTTCAATAAAGCCTAATAGCTGCGGGATAACGCCGTGGATTTCCGCCGTGTCCCACACAGCAGAAATCCGTCCGTGGGCATTAGCCCTAAATCTAAGGTTGGCTTTACAAGGGACGACTATAGTACGAATCAATCGCTCAAAAAAAACGAATACAAACGACGGTCATTCCATGTAAACACGGCCACCAACAAGGTGATACGCAATAATTTGAGTTTCAGCTCACCTATAAAAATATCTGCGGGTTGATCGAAAGTGGTCTGTTGTAAAGTCACAGACGTTCGTGTTTTAACAGCTTGCGAATGAATTTGCATGGAGATTTTCCCAATAAATAAAGTCTCGGCGAACAACTAACGGTCAACACGCTTCAGCGACTTTTCTGAGTGTCTATCTGAACAATAGGTGCTCAGTGTAAAAGAAGGCATCTGCTTATACTGCAGTGTATGTGGGGGTAAGCATCGGGTTAATTTGCACATATATACCTCCAACGCATGCGGTTATGTTACCCATAGGCTCCAATGTTAAAAACTGTGGCATACATTATTCTTAGCTACACTATTGCATACCACAGAAAAACAAGTACGCCAACATATACAAGCCTGACATTCTTGTAGCAAATGGACACTGTAAACTCAACGCGGATTTGGCCTAAATAGTTATGAGGAGGTTATGATTCACTGAAAAGTTCCACAACCTTATATTAGTTCGGGTGCTTCAGTTCCTCATAATTTTTAAGACCTAAGCTTGCTGTAACAGAATGGAAACATTCTTGTTGACATCAAGAGGCTAAAACCCCCCTAGATCTCGTCCAGCTGACACACGGGCAAGGCTCGTTAAGTGCAACAATGAGCTGTACCCCTATGGCAGCAGTTTTAAATCCATTAGCAGCACCCCAAGGGCAGGAGAGATAATCTATCAGGCTATGAACATGAGGTGTACGCACAGAGGACTGACTAGTCTGGATACAACGGTAGCAAACCTTCACCTGTGTATAAGGATATGTATGCGTCTTTAGCATGTAAACAAGGATGTTTCTATTCGGTGGCAGCAAGAAATTGGAACGCATTGAGGTAGATTTTCTAATCCTGTCAGATAGATAGACAGCGTATATATAAACTAGACAGTCTAAAAATGCACCAAATGTATCAGAGTGCTGGATGATAAACCTGAAGCGTCATTAAATGTGTCTAAGATTACACTACCTGTTAGCCGGCGGCAACATTGTGACGCACAGTGTCACATTTAAATCAGATCTGCTGCAATATATTGTAAAAGTTTCAAACTTGCGACACCCGAGTTCCCGATAATATGGATTATTACAGCAGCAGACGTTATACGTCATACTCACAGCAGCTTTGGTGTTAGAAATGGTCTTCCATGCTTTACTGATCTCTGTGAACATATAAAAATTCATGTATTAGCCATTTATCATAGTAATCAATGCCGCAACCAGTGTACAATCCTGCAAGCCTGAGTAGGAGTCTATAGAAGAGGTAAGTACACTAGTAATCCTGCAAGCCCGAGTAGGAGTACATGGAAGAGGTAAGTACAGTAGTAATCCTGCAAGCCCGAGTAGGAGTCTATAGAAGAGGTAAGTACACTAGTAATCCTGCAAGCCCGAGTAGCAGTACATAGAAGAGGTAAGTACAGTAGTAATCCTGCAAGCCTGAGTATTAGTACATGGAAGAGGTAAGTACAGTAGTAATCCTGCAAGCCCGAGTAGGAGTCTATAGAAGAGGTAAGTACACTAGTAATCCTGCAAGCCCGAGTAGGAGTACATGGAAGAGGTAAGTACAGTAGTAATCCTGCAAGCCCGAGTAGGAGTCTATAGAAGAGGTAAGTACAGTAGTAATCCTGCAAGCCCGAGTAGGAGTCTATAGAAGAGGTAAGTACAGTAGTAATCCTGCAAGCCCGAGTAGGAGTCTATAGAAGAGGTAAGTACACTAGTAATCCTGCAAGCCCGAGTAGGAGTACATGGAAGAGGTAAGTACAGTAGTAATCCTGCAAGCCCGAGTAGGAGTACATAGAAGAGGTAAGTACACTAGTAATCCTGCATGCCTGAGTATGAGTCTATAGAAGAGGTAAGTACACTAGCTTTATAATCCTGTAGCATATACCTCATCAGACCTTCCCTAACCCACCTTTTATTAGCCGGCCCTGCAGATGTAATATTTGGGCACTTCAGTCCTGATTCTAGGACTGTCCTTGCACTACAGCTTACCTCGAATAGTCTCCCGTGACGGCTGATGAGCTGGATCCGGGTGAAATGTTGATGTTCTCCATAAACTCTCCTCAGCCATTCATCTACAAGTGACAGAAAGCAACATGCATGACAAAAGTTCAGAAAGTAAGAGTTATAATCCCCCCCACCCCGGCCGCACAACCCCCACACTAAGAGCAGATCCCGGGCCAATCTGTCATAAGATCCCGGAGGTTGGAGAGTCTCGGCGACAGCTGTTACAGACATGGGTCATATGCGGCTATTAGCTGCTGGAGGTTTAGTCAGGGCCAGCAGCCAGCGAATGTGTAACATGACAAGCCGGGCTATACTGATGCCAAGGGGCAACAACACACATGGCTGCATTAAGTTTTACTGGGACCTCGGGCATCTTATTGGTGAGGAGCGGAAACCGCTTACTGCTAAATTAAGCTAGAAGTGATTCTGAGAAATCTGCATGGCAACAATACGGTCAGCGGCGAAGTCACAGAGATAAGTCGGCACAGTTGTGGTCCGGCCGCTGCATGTAAGCCGATCTGCAGATGGGATTTCAGGAAAGCCGGGTGAGCGGCAGCGGACGGACGTGTTGGCCGGCACCCAACTTGTCACAAAACAGATACTAGAATAGAAGTTCTGTCAAGCGGAAGATACAATGTACAAGGGGTGTGTTCAGTAGAGGGGGCCGTTAGACGGAGCGATTACTAATAGGAAAGAAATCGTTCAAACGGGTGAAAGTGAACCATTATAATCGAGCCAATCACCGAAGGAACAAACGAGAATCTGCTTGTCTAAAAGAACCCTAAATTAAATTGTCCATCCAATGAGAGATAACTGTTCTGAACCGCTAGGACCCCCGCTGATCACAAGAAGTCCCTAAAGGAATGAAGTGATGGTCATCCGCCGTACCACTCCATTCATTTCAATGGGCCTGCCGGATATAGCTGAGCACTTCTACTCATCCCTCTCCGGCGGTCTCACTGGAATGAATGGAGCAGCAGGGCAGATGTATGACCCCCACTCCATTCATTCAGGGGTCTTCAGGACTTATACTCCACCAATCCGATGGTTCTCCCTCTTAGTGGCTCCTCTCTACTCATTACCAGCTTCAGACTGGAACCAGCGCACATTGGACATCAAGTGTCCTTAGAGGACATTCGCAGTGTTTGCAGGGGGTCGCTGCAGGACTAGTGGGCACTAGTGTATCCAATTTGGAAATCTTTATTTCCTCTTTATTTCTGTGAATGAAGACGTATAGAAGACAAACACAAACGCTTTGCTTTTAATGTTATGGGGCTGAATTATTAAAGGGGTTGTCCAGCTTTGAACTATTCATGGCCTCAGGATAGGTCATCGATCACTGATCAGCAAGGCTTTGCTGCTTGGAACCCCCGCGGATCACCTGATTAATGCGCAGCTCTCACGGTGTACTGCGCCCGAGGCGGACAGCGCCGTTCGCTTTGCAGATGCCCAGGTTGGTACTGCAAGGACTGTTCCCATCACATTCTCTGTGAGGGTTGCCAATCGGTGTATGCACCATATAGGAGGGCAGGATAGCTAAAAATAAGTGAGGGGACAATGCTGTTGCTTTACAGGAAGTAGAATCAGACACCTACTACAAAGGTAGCCATTGGGCAGTGCATTTACAGCCATATTATCTGGGGTAAGAGGCTCCTTACTATGGCTCTTATGTCAGAGTGTCTCCCAATCTCATAGTTTGTGTATGAAGATTGGAGTGTTCCCAACATGTGGCACTATATAGGAATACTGTATCTTACGTTAGCCGTGAGGGGGAGGCACACACTTGTAGGTTTTGCCTTCTGTAGGAGGCCCCCTGACTAGCAACAGCACCATCACATGCATAGATGAGGCAGCAGTCAGCATTGGAGTAAACCGTAAAAGAGCAACCGCGCTCCTTAACTTATAACATGTAAAAGGTTTGATCAGTGCGAGTCCTGGTGCCGAGACCCCAGTTGATTAATGACGTGAAGGGGCTGCAGCGCTCACCCAGAACGAGAAGCCAAAAACTGGCAGGTTCTAAAAGAGCTGTAAACTATTGACAGCCTAGCCTGCCCAAGACCTCCTCTGATCAGCTGTTCTCTGGGCTGGTGTGCTTATGCTTTCTGCAGGAAGTAGACAGCTCCGTTTCAATACAGTGGCCAGTCTTGGGATTACAGGCAAAGTTCATTCCAACAGGAACTTTGCCTATAACACCAAGCCTGGCCTCTGCATTGGAAAGGAGACGCCTGCTTCATCTCAGGGCAAAAGTACACCAACCTGGAGACCGGCTGATCAGAGGGGGTCCTGGGCGGCAGACCCGTGCTGATCTACTATTGATGACTTATCCTGCAGATAGGCAAATGGACAGTTTACAACTGGACCCTTTCAAATGGTTAAGCAGCATATGACACTTCTGCGCCTGAACAGACAAAGATGGTTGAACAGCTTCTCTGACTACCGGATGTGCGCTGTACGTTGTTAGTCTAAGACACTACATCTGCTGGGATTAACCAATGCTTTCCATGTGAGCAGCACTCGCCAGTAGGAGGCGCCTGTAGTGTCTTAGACTACTTCAGAGAAGTGGTTCGGCCAGCTCATTTGTCCAGGATCCGGGGGGGGGGGGGGGGGGGGGGGGGGGGTCACCTTAAGATTAAAGTTCTAGCGTCGGGGTGGATTTACACGGGTGATTTTCAAGTGCGAGTTCCATGCGATTGCGATACGGACAGAACTCACATGTTAAAAAGGACCCGTTATGTTCAATGATTTTTTTATTGAGAGCTTAAGAATATTATAGATCGCTGCGGGTCCTATATTAGTGTGAATGAGACTTTTAAAAATGCGCATTCAAAGCAATTCTTACCATTTTAAGGCCGGGTCGGATTCAGACTGCGACACCTCGCAGTGAAATCAGACTTTGTGACCCCCGCATACCTGTGCCATGTCTTCTTCTCAGCGGGTGCGCCTGCCACACATGCACAGTGCAGAGAATGACATGTCGTTGCGCCGCTTAACATTTCGGAATCGCTGCGAGACGGAAGGCTTCCATTGACTGCAATGGAAGCTGTCCGTGCGAAGCTCACACTAGAATAGGACATGCTGCGATTTCCCCCCCGCGAGTGGAAAATAGCAGTTGATTTCCACTCGTCAGCATGGAAAAGCGTTTTGCATAGCATGTCAATAGGCAATATTTGCTGCGGGATCCGGAGGTGAACACCAGCTCTGCATCCTGCAGTGTAAATACGCCCGTGTGCATTGGGCCTAAGTATTGGAAGCACATTTGGTTTTTTTTCCCCTGTGTAAAAAAAAAAAAAAAAAATTTTTATTAAAACTGCACGTACATGGGTGCGAAACGTGTTCTGTATAAAATGCACTCGCATTGAAAAAGAAAAATTACAATATTCTCCGATATTGTGCTTGCCCGTATGAATCCAGCCCCACAGTTATTAAACAGGTGGAGTCGAATATCTACTAATATAAAAGAAATCCAAGTTCTACAAGCGCTGCGCACCACTGATACTGCGGGGGGCGGCGTGCCTGTGCTGCTGACAGATAGGAGATGTCAATCGATGAGTGATTGGAAGCGCACCCAACTACAATAGATCAGCCTCATCCCGCTGCACATGAAGGGGCTGAACTGACACGGTTACACCTCAAGTGATGCGACTAAATATCCGCTTTGTGTCCTTGCAGAGTTACAGGGATTGTCTTCATAAAACCCTTCTACAGACTTGAGCCGCTCCGGTGATCATGTGACTGCTACAAGGGAAGTATACAGCGACACGCCGGACATACAGCCGTATGGGAGATCATGTAGTAGATGGACACCGGAGCACTCTGGGTAAAAGATGGGGGAACCCGCTGTGGCAATATGGTGGCTTACAAAAGGCATTGTCCTCTCATCACCTTTAAGCCTCTTTTACACGAGCGTCAGCGATATCACCGTTACAAAATTGCGGCTTTGTACCCGCGATTTTGTAGCGACAGCAATGTGATTTTACCTTGAGAAGGTTGAGCCCTACTCCTAAAATAAGCCATAGCTGCATGCCCAGGGGAAAAAAAAAACAACAACAACAAAAAAAACTTACCTAGCAGGCTCGGTTCAGGTCCTCCTGCTGCTGTCCAGGGCTCCACCGGGCGTCTTGCAGTCCTCGTTCGCCCACAGATCACTTCCTGGTTGCGGGATTCAAAAATTCCACCTCCAGGAAGTGATGGCTCTGATTGGCTGAGTAGCGCTGGATGAACCAATCAATGCAGCGCTCCATGAACCAATGCAAGGGTTTTATTTGGTTCATTCAGCTCTGCACTGATTGGTTCTTCAAACACTGCTCAGCCAATCACGTTGTGCAAGCGGGTTTATGAACTGGCTGAGCTGTGGCATTTATTGGCCAATTCATAAATCCCGCTTCCACAACGTGAATGGTTCTTCCAACTCTGCTCAGCCAATCAACGCAGAGCTGAATGAACCAATCACAGCCCTCGCGTTGGTTCATCGAGCATTGCATTGATTGGTTCTTCAAACTCTGCTAAGCCAATCAGAGCCATTGCTTCCTGGAGTTGGGATTTTTGAATCCCACAACCAGAAAGTGATCTTCTGTGGGCGAACAAGGACTGCAGGACACACAGCGGAGCTCCAGCAAGCAGCAGGAGGACCTGGAAAGAGCCTGCTAGGAAAGTATTCCCTTTTTTCCCCTGGGAAGGCAGCTAAGGCTTATTTTAGGGGTAGGGAAATGTATTGGGTCTCACGAAAATCGCTAGTTTATTAGATGCGATAAACAAGTCGGCTCCATAGAGAAACGTGGGCTGCGAAACAAAAAAAAACGCAAATCGCTCAAATATCGCGAATGTGAAGGAACCCATTGGAAAGCGTAGGCTTCACATTCACGCGATTTCTCATGCTGTCGCATTGTGAGAAAAATCGCCTGTCTGAAAGCAGCCTTAGGGTACATCAAGCTGACCGCAGCCTTTGAGGCCCCTTGTCCACGGGCGCTGCGGTATCCTGCGGCGGATCTCCGCTGCGGGAGGAGCCAGCAGACGGTTCTCCGCAGGTCAGCCTACCTGACGGATAGGCTGACCGCATTGAATCGCGGAAATTCGCAGCATGCTGCGAATTGCCGACCGCGAGCGGAGAATTGCAATGATTCTCTGCTCGTGGACACGGGGCCGGTGCTTTCCATAGCAATGCTACGGAAAGCTTCAGACGGTGTGATTAGCCGGCGATTTACCTTCGGCGAAATCACGCCCGGGGACAGAGGGCCTAGAAGGTCTGTCCTCCAATTGCAGTTCGGTTGCCATGGCAGTCTGGACTGAATTTCCAGTCACTTGTACAACATACTGCAATACTTATATTGCAGTGAATTGCACTTTTTTGGCAGCCTAATAAAAGGGGTATTCCAGGCCCTTGCTATTCATGACCTTGTCTCAGGATAGGTTATCTTTAGTTGATTGGTGGGGGTCTGCCACACCGGATCCCTTCCAAGGGGCTGATCCTCCAGCCGTCAGTGCAGCGGTGCTTGATATCATTAATGGTCACAGTTGGGAGTGTAATAGAAGGCATCACTCCCCTTGATTTCAACAGGAGTGAAGCCGGCCATTACACTTCTGGGCCTGACCATTGGTGATGACATCCAGTGCTGCTGCATGACAGCAGGCCAGAGGATCAGCTGATCATCTAGGGAACCTGATCAGTGAACCCCTGCCAATCACCTACTGATGACACATCATCAATAGTAGAAGCCAAGAATATACCTTTAAAAGGGGTTTTCCATGGAATACTATTGGTGAGCTATCCTCAGCATAAGTCATCAATAATTGATTGTCCGGGGTCCATCACTTGAGACCCCAGCCAATCAACTGCCCGCTGTCAGCGCTGCAATACACAGAGGGTCAGAGCAGAAGCTGCTGCTCCAACCCTAGTGTAGTGGTCAGCGCTTGTAACTGCAGAAGCAGCTTCCATTAATTTAATCAGACTGTAATTACAAGCACTGGCCACTACACAGAGGTTGGAGCAGCAGCTTTCACTCTTTCACTCTGTGGATTGTGGCACTAACAGTGGGCACCTGATCAGCCGTGGTGCCAAGTGACGAGCCGCAGCTGATCAACTAATGAGGTTTTATCCTGCGAATAGGCCGCCAGTAGTATTTCCCTGGAAAACCCCTTTAATAGGCATTGATAAAAGTACCATATACCGCAATATACAAGAAGTATTGCAGTATATTGTACAAGTAATTGGAAGACTGCTAGGGGGACTTTAAAATAAATTTTAAAAAAACGTTAAATGTGTTATTTATTGCAAAGAGCATTGAAATTAAAAAACAGCGACAAAAATTAAAAAAACTACTAAAACCCAAATATAACCTTTTAAAGAAATAGAAGAAAAACAAAAAAACAGCGCAAAGAACCGCACTTTTTTTCTATCATCATGTCTCAAAGAAAGATAAGTGATAAAAACAACCATATGTACCCCAAAATAAAATACCAACAGAAGCTACACCCCACATCTAGATACCCCATCAGGGTGGCAGCCCCCTGTGTACATCACACTATACAGATAACGGGCGAGACCATCAGCAACCCGGAGATGGGGGTCACACTCCTCATACACGGCAGCAGCCACCTAACAACAAGCACTACCGCTATAGTCATGGCTGCCCTCAGTGACAGCCGGTACAGACTGGTGACACCACAACAGGGACGCTCGGTCAGCAGCCGGCACGGCGGGTGACACACGGCCCGCAGCATCACTAACCTCAGCCCTCCGTCCACAGACGACGCCGCTCCACTTCTATCCTAGCTCTCTTCTGCTCCTGGTAACCCGACTACTTCCGCTTCCGGGGTCATGTCCTCCGCTCTCATTGGTCGACAGTGAAGGGTTACAGTTACAGCATTCCAAGAGCGCCAGAGAGCGCGGGAGGTAACAATCTCGCGATAATGCGTCCTTCACGTCACAGCTGAGCCGCCATCTTGGTGGAGGCACTAAACTGTTTTAAACCCTAGCCCTGAAGTATATCACATAAACAGCCGTGACAATATTGTAGTTGAAGCTCGGCGTGCCGAAAGTTTAGTAGGGTCTATACGTGTCTCCCAAGTGTCCCGCTTTTTGGCAGCTGTGTTTTACTGTACTTTTTGCGTGCGCAAATTATGCATATTTGCGTGGACAAAAAAAGCTACCATGCTCTATTCATTGAAATGACGGAATAGCGCAAGGGCTTCCTCACACAAGCATATACTACTACGTCTTAGGTGTGCGGTTTTTGCACATGCTATACGCAGTGCCAATCTCCCATTGATTTTTTTTATTGTACCTCATCTCCAGCGAGTCCAAGGTGCTTATAAGAAATTAAAATCCCAGGATGGCCCCTGTAAATGTCCCTCTTATAACCTTGGAAATAGATTAACTTGAATAAGCTAAAAGCCTGTTTACAACAAATGATTGAAACCATTAACACTTTATCATCTTCCTTTCATGTGTAAAAGGGGCCTCCAGGAGCTGTTTGCAGAGCCCAGCGTGAGTAATCACATGTCCTGCTGTGCAAACAGCTGCATTGTTCTTTTTGGGGCTGGCGGCAGAATACAATGTGATCTCCCGTCATCTGCTGAGAGCACAGCATGTGGTCTGCTGCCAACAAGTTATCACCTAACCCCAGGATAGGGGGTAACTAGTTGACCAGTGGGGGTTTGACCATTGGGATCCCCACCGATTGCGAGAACGGGGGCCCAGTCAGTCCTGAATGAAGGAAGCACAGGTCGGGCGGGCGTACTGCGCTCTATTCATTTCAATGAGAACGCCAAAGATTCCAAAGTTGACTTTAGCGCTCTCATTGTAATGAATAGAGCGCAGTGTGCCTCACGCCCTGCACTTCCTTCAGCCGGGAGACGACTGGGCCACCGTGTTCATGATCATTGGAGTCCAGCTTCTTAGATCCCAACGAATCAGCTAATTATCCCTTAGATGGGGGATACCTTGATGTGACCAAAATACCCCTTTAAAAAAGGAGGGAACTGTAAAAAAACAGCTCCTCAGGCCTTATGTCCACGGTTGATGCGTAAAACGCTGCGTATCATATCAGTTTTTCTCTGCGTACGATCAGGTATGCATTTTTTTTGGGCGCACGCATGGCTGCAAATGCACGCAAAAAAGATGCAGTTTCTTCGTGCTTTTTATTTATTGCATGTGTCCTAGCAACATGCGTTTCACAAGCCGTTGCGTAAGCATTGTGTATTCACACGCACCCATAGAGATCAATAGTACTCTATGCATCTAGTACGCGGTAATATAGAGCGTACTGCGCTTTTTTTTCCTCACGTGTATTGACACACAGTGTGCATAAACCATCAAAAATTGATAGCCTTTCATAGACTATTTACCACGTATCCCGCTGCCGCACATCGCACACGTAACACAACGTGAAAACATGTCCGTGGATATGAAGTCTTAAGGGAAGCTTTTTGCATAATCCAATTCTAACCCAAAATTCCCCGTGGGGCTGAATTACAGAAATTACATGTATTTTTATAAAAAAAAATATCACATCTATGTACTCATTTCCTATATAGGTACGAGTCAAGAGGGGTGTCATTTCCCCTTAAGGAGAGAACCAAAAAAAAGTGTGTAGGGGGTGAGTGCGTTGGAGGATGGCATCGTCTCTGCCCAAGGTAGGGGGGGGGGGGTAACATAAAATACCTGAAAGCACTGTGGAATAAGTTGGCGCTATACAAACAGCAGGTGCCCATTATTAGCACACACCATCGTGCTGGTACTAGTGCAAGTGTGCAATGAAATCACAGGACCCAAATTCCCGAGCGTCCGTATACTAGCATTGAGGCAACTATTAGAACGAACAGTAATACAAGACAATGTATTCAACCAATAAACAAATGGTTTGTAGAAAATACATGAAAGATTTTTATTTTCCTTTAAAAATAGTTTTCATCATACAAAAAAAGTCAGGAAGAATCTAAATCTGAGCGCACAACCATATACAAGGAAAATCGGGACCTCTTTTGCATCTTGAATTTAAGAAAAAATTATTTTTTTTTTAAATGTTCCTCGGTCATCTAGAAGCAATTTTTTAGCTTAAATTTTCATAAGCAAAACAACAGTCAGATAACATAAAAGTAAAAGAACTGCATTAAAACAAGTACAGAAACACAAGAAATCCCATATACTGAGCATGAAATGCTAATGTTTCAGCATGGAGTCCAAATACCCAGTTAAGGGCTTATTCAGACGACCGTATATTGGCTGCGTATTCACGCTGGCCGATATACGGTGTCCTCTCTGCCGGGAGCAGTGCTCTGAGCTCCCGCCCCTCTGCACTATTTGCAATGAGGGAAGGCAGGATGGGGCGGAGCTAATTCCCAGAATTTAGCCCCACCCCTGTCCGCCTCCTCTCATTGCAAATAGTGCAGAGGGGCGGAAAGGGAAAGGGCGTGGAGAGGAGGCAGAGAGGGGGCGGGAGCTCAGAGCACTGCTCCCGACTCTTCCATCCTCCTCCCCCTGCAGAGAGAGACGCCGTACATCGGCCGGAATGAATACGTGGCCGATATACGGTCGTCTGAATGAGCCCTTAGTCTGAGTGTAGGTTTTTAGAACACAGAAGAGTTGACACACCACAACTGTGACCGATCAACATTCTACAGGTCAGGCAAAATTAGTTTTCAACATATTAGGTGATTTAATGTGGCCACAGATACAAAATATTCCCCTACTAGAACCCCCCTCCCCCCACCATTAACACACAAGAAAATATGAAGGAGAACCCCATCAGACAACTACACATTTTATTTAAAAAAAAAGTATTTACACCCCCCACATCCTGTATAATCTGACCAATAGTTGGCCAGTCATGTGACTTCACAATTAACTGCTGAGCAACATTGAAAACGGTTGGCCAAAGCCCCCACCTCATTAGCCCTTTCAAGATCACAGACTTCTCAGTTCTTCATTTTATTTTTTTCGCCCCCGCTTTCCAAAAGTGAGAACTTTTTTCTAGTTTTCCATTAACAGAGCCATAAGAGGGTTTGTTTATTGTGGGACGGGTTGTATTTTTTAATGGTATTGAAAAGGAAATTTACACTTTTTTTTTTTTAAGTGGGGCCAAATGAAAGAAAACAAAAGACACCATTGAGACATTTTTGGCTTCAGTTTTTACGACATTCATAATACGGTAAAAATGACAGATTACGTGCATTTTGTAGGCCGGTACAACTGCAAGAATACCAAATTTATATAGTTTGACGACCGTAAATTTTTCCCAAAATTGTTCTCCATAGCTTTATTCCGACACCCATAACGTTTTTGTGTCGATGAGGCTGCATGTGAGGGGTTATTTTTTCGGGAGGTAACCTGTGGTTTTTATTGGCACCATTTTAGGATCCAAGTTTTTTTATGACTTTTTATTCCGTTTTTTTGGGGGTCTGAAGAACCCACAGCTCTGGCATTGTGTTTGTGTTTCCTACTGAATTAACTGTGTGGGAGAAATAACGAGATACTTTAATAGCTTAGATGTGGCAATACCAATTATATAGGTTATTGCTTAATTTCTATCAAAAAAGTGAGAAAGGGGATTACATTTTTTAGCTTTTTATACATTACTTTTTTTTTGTGTGTAGATTTTCACTTTATCACTTGTACAATATACTGGAATACTTCTGTATTGCAGTATATTGCACCTTATATTGGATTTTAAGAGGATTTAGCCCTGCCACAGGGTTTAATAGGTAGAAGCTGTGGATAATGTGCTTTTATTATCAGCAGCTAAATATTTTGCTGGACATGCCGCTTCAGAAAGTGCCCTAAAAGGTGGACTTGCTCCTTGAGAATCTTTGGCGCAGCTTGCATCGCCTGTGTAATACACCCTCAAGCGCACACGGTTCTCTGCATACATCCAGCTTTGTTCCCATCCTGCTCCTCGGTCCTATCTAGCACGGTCAGCAGTTTTATACGCTCCAAAGAGCTGACAGGCTCCCTTTAACTCTTGCTCTATCCTATAAGGTTATTCTGAAACAGGTTAACCCTTTAAGCCTTCTGTGCCCCTAAATAAAAGGGCTGACAAAAACCGAAACCTTAGCTCTACACGGCAATGCGAATATATTATAAGCCATCACCAATAATGGTGGAAGAGGCTCTTCCTAAAGCCAACTATAGACCCTAAAAACTGCAAATGACATGCCCCAATACTACAATGTGTGGACTAACATCAACCGCTCACGTCTGTTAGGCCAGTTTCCCATGAACATAATACAGCGGCATTTCTGCATCTGTATAACAGCCGCCATTCCCACCTTGGCCATGGACTGGATCATCTGAACTAACAGCATCATAGGTTCTTACGGTAAAGTTCGTTCGGGTGATCAGACCTGCAGTCGGGTCTGGATTTGTCAAAATGGCCTTTATCCTAACCTCATTCCTTCACAATTCAGTCCTGGCTTCGGTTTCTAAATAAGTTTCACAACCTGCATCAAGCTTCCTCGTGAGAATGTGACCCGAGGGCAGAACCTCGACGCAGGATTTATTTAAAGGGACATCCTGAAGGCTGGATCTCAGCTGGCTGACTTGGTAAAACCTCTTTTAAGCAAACTTAAAGGCACCCTGTCACCAGGTATGAGCACCGTAAACTAAGTTATGGCAGATTCCCCGGAATCCGAGGAGGTAATTCTTATATTTGCCCAGCTCCCCCAATCCAGCACTGTCACCCCTAAAAGTCAGTGCGGACCGTACAGCCGGACTGCTGCCTGCATAGCAATCAATGGGAGTGAGTGCATCTGCAGGTCAACGCTGACTTTCAGGGGTGACAGCGCTGGATCGGGGAGCTGGGCAAGTAGAAGAAATACCTCCCCGGACTGCAGGGAACCTGCCATATGAACCCCAGAACTTAGTGACGGGGTCCCTTTAAGTTTGCTTAAAATAGATTACACCAAGTCAGCCCGCAGGCGGTCTAGTTGTCTATAGCTCATATATCGCACTGCTGACCAATCCTATGATACAACTTCACCATATGGTAGAGTCACTTTACATTTTTTTCATACAGATGAAAGCGATATCTGATTTCCAGTGTATTTATACTGCCGGCCCTCCTCATAACGGAGCCACATATAGACGACAGAACTAGAAAATACCATTTGACCTAAAGAGCACACTCATGTTCTTCTAAACATATCACTAATACTACAACCCCGAAGCCTTGTATCCGGATATTACCATATTTTTCTGACTATGAGGGCTACTTCACACTAACGATTGCTATATCACCGCAAGAAAATTGCAGTTGTGCTCATATGTCCGAGCGCCAGCAATGCTTTTTCTTGCAATAGACAATAGGCGTTTCTAATGGTAAAAACGTGTCGCACAAAAACGCAAGTATGGAAAAAAAATAAATAAAAAAATCATAAAATCGCAGCATGGCCTATTTTTTTTACACTTTGCAATTTTTATTTTTTTTTAATCTTCCATGAATCGGGAAACAAGGGAGATAAAAATAAATAAATTTGCGAAATGTAGAAAGATAGGCCATGCTGCGATTTTGTTTTTTGCATGAGTGCAAACATCGTAAATGGGAATGCAACCACCGGTTCCATAACTCTGCGTTTTCATGCATTCTCGCATCGTGTGATTTTATCACAAGTTTGAAGGCACCCCAAGACACAATCTTCAGAAGATTAAAAGTTGAAGCAAGGGTGTCTGATAGATCCAGACCCCCCTGACTGCTGCTTTAATGACACAGCAGTGCACTGATACAGCCAGCTGCCTCATGAGGAGAACTCTGCAGTCTGTGCAGTGTTCCCTCTCCCTGCCAGACTCCCTCCAGCAGATAAGGCTGAAGATCACTCAACATTAACCCCCTTTTCTATACTAGAACATGAAAGTTAATGACGGTAGCCTCAGAGATGTTAAATTCAGTATAAAATATTTTTTTCCCTGTTTTCTGTTGCATCTTATAGTCTGAAGTATATGGTATAGTTAACAGTTAAAGGGGTTGTCTCGCGAAAGCAAGTGGGGTTCAGCACTTCTGTATGGCCATATTAATGCACTTTGTAATATACATCGTGCATTAAATATGAGCCATACAGAAGTTATTCACTTACCTTCCCTGCGCTGGCGTCCCCGTCTCCATGGCTCCGTCTAATTTCAGCGTCTAATCTCCCGAATAGACAAGCTTGCGCAGAAGGGTCTTCTGGCTTCGGGTCTGTCCGGCAGCAGCGGCGTTCTGGCTCCGCCCCTTCTATGCGTCATCACGTAGCTCCGCCCCGTCACGTGTGCCGATTCCTGCCTCCTGATTGGCTGGAATCGGCACATGTGACGGGGGCGGAGCCACACGATGTGCAGAAGAGGGCGGAGCCAGAATGCCGCTCGTGCCGGACCGAACAGATGGGAGAAGACCCTTCTGTGCAAGCGCGTCTAATCGGGAGATTAGACGCTGAAATTAGACGGAGCCATGGAGACGGGGACGCCAGCGCAGGGAAGGTGAGTATATAACTTCTGTATGGCTCATATTTAATGCACGATGTATATTACAAAGTGCATTAATATGGCCATACAGAAGTACTTAACCCCACTTGCTTTCGCGAGACAACCCCTTTAAGTGCTCTTTTAAGATGTCTGCCTTAGGGCGAATTCATAAATGGTATAAAATATACTTCAAAGTCCGGAACGAATACAAGAACAATCTGTGCAGAAAGTCCAACCACAGATGTGTTGTTGATCCCCCATCTTAATAGGAAGATATGGTGTAAATGTCCGCAGCATTTACTCATCTGCCATCCACAGGAGCAGGAACAACGAGCAGGTGTAAATGGCCAAATACTGGATCTTAGATTTGGAGATATACAACACATTGTATAGAAAGCGAGGCCATCATTTGCGGGGTGTTCCAGTTTATGGCTAGGGCTGCACAATGACAGTTGGGCTAAAATAGCCTGCAGCTCACAATGCGATTTCAGTCTTTTCTTATGGGGGAAAAAAAGCTGCAAGAAGTCCCCACTGGGATACAGATGCCTCGGCTTTAGATGTACTAATGGCACATTACCATATCCTACAGGTGACACTAGTCTTAAAGGGGTTCTACTAAAATATAAAAAGTTATCCTCTGTCTACAGGATAGGGCATATGTAATACGCAGCGTAAATATATTTGTGGGAATAAATGGGTTGTCCGGGTGTGGACAATTTTAATTTTTTTTTTTAAATGGCAGCAAAAGGGCTAAAACCATAAAAGCAGCCGTTCTCACCCATTTGTTCCTCCAATGATCCAGCGCTGCAGCTCCCACAGTCCTCTCTGTCTTTGTTTATGAACGGCCACCCGTTGGAGCAGTCATGTGCCATACTCCTGGTTTCACAACTCAGATACTGGGAGCCATGATGTCAGGAAAATGGCATGTGGCCACTTTGGCCAGAACAGATGGCAGCCATTTGTTAAACAAATTGCGGGAGGAAAGCTGCAGCGCTGGACCATTGGGGGAATGAGCGGGTGAGTATTGCCGCTTTTATTGTTTTAATTTAAGCCATTTGCAGGCATTTTTAAAAGACACAAGGACACAACTCCTGTTCATATGCCCTATAGAAGGAACTGGTGGGCTACAGCAAAATGCCTGGCTGGCCATGGCTTCCCCAGCAAAATCAGCAGTTTGCAGAGAGTGGGACCAGAAGTGGTGAGCCGTCGCCCGAGGAGTCTTGTTCTGATGGGTCTAAAGGCACAACTCCTTTAAGGCAACATGATTTGTAATGAGAAGGTCGTGGCTATTAGCACCTTGTATGATTAATAGTCATATTAAATACTTAGGCTGATTATTCATCGCCTGACATATTACATGTGATCCCCCCTCAGTTGGGAAGTTGAGTTAGTCAAAGTTCACAATTTGAAGTTTCTTTAAGCCAAAAGCAGGAATAAAGCCTAAAATGGGAGAGATTATAATGGACAGCATTTGGATCATCTTCTCTTGATCAAAAGGCAAATTCTGAGCAAAGAATCTTGGACCCCTGTCCATACGCCCTATTAGGGCTCAAGCTCTAGTGAATTCAAGCCATGAATGTATTACATGAGCGGCCAATCTTCTCAATGGCCACCAAGTAATGCTTTATTTCCTCTGCAGCCAATGTCTGGGCAGGGGTGGAGGGAGCTGCATTCTGGAAGAGGTGGTCTGTGATAAGACAATCCCTTTAAAGTTATCTCCACCCTTGGACGCCATCTTGCTTTTTCATTAATGCAAATAAATTCAGTGCTAATTTCTTGTATCCTTATAGTGATCGTCGCTCTGTTTCTAATATACAAGAACGAATGTCTCATGCGGATTAGTAAAGAGATGAAACTGCTGCTGCCTGCAGTCACCACTAGGAGAACGTATGCTATACAACTAGACATGAAATTCACGCTCGCACGTATTGAAAACGTTGTCGATTTTGATGAGGATTTTAGTGCGAATCCATAGCAGATGCCAATGATTCGATAGAACGGGTGAAATCAGCTGTGCGACGGCACCCAATGTTTTTCAAGAGGATTTTGTTGCAGATTTTCCACATCATTTTCAACATGGTTCAAAGGGGTTTTCCATTACTGTAATACTGATGACCCATCGTAAGGGTAGGTCATCAATTTCAGATTGATGGGGGTCCAATACGCACCATCCAAATTGATCACATTAGGGTCTTTAGCTGCCCGCTATCTAAGCAGTGTATGGCCGGCCTTATGCTCCTTTTAGACGGCATGATAGTCATCTGCATGAGCGAACGAGTTGGGTGACGTCATCACCAGCTCATTGACCCTTGTTTAGATAGGCAGATTCATCGTTGACTCGGTCACTTCTCGTACAGTGAAACACTAAGTGAGAAGCGTTTAGACGCAACAATAAGTGAATGAAGCCAATAATGATTTTTAGTCCTGCAGAAACTGAACGACGAACCAGAAGTGTTCGTTGTTGCCTTGCGTTTAGACGGATTGTTTTTAACGATAAAATCGTTCAAATGAGCTAATGTGAACGATGATCATTCTGTCTAAACGCACTATTAGTTCTAGGCATCGGTGGCCACCCCAGAGGTCGGTATCCCAAGAGTCACGCGTTGATAGCTCATCTACTCAATATGCCGTCAGTGTTTTACCACCTGCTAGTAATAGAGGATTCAAACTCTCAGACACTCCACAGTTCACCACTGAACTGGGTACAAAAATCATCAAATCACCCACAGCGGTGCGTTATAATACAGCATTACGTCTCCAGGAAGGAGCGTTCCAAGCAAAGACTTCAATTCACCTGATGCATTGCAAGCAAAGGCACTGTAGGGAATGAGGAGAGGGGTAGGGGTGGGGGGTTAGGGGTAGCGGTCAGAAGAAAGAAAGAAATCAGGAGTAGCAGGCTCCAAGCAGGTAAGTACTTTTTCTTTAATTTTCTGAATGCAGCATCTCTCCAGGCAAATCGGTAAAACTTTAAGAGTCCTTTTTGAACAGTCTGTGATGTAATGGATTGTAATCTACATTTTTATTCTCCAATGGATTTGTCCTTGGACTGCTGGTGATATCTGATATCCACAAAGACCAATATCATCTGTCACATTAATATATATATATTAGGAGGTCACTGCTGCTTTCACCATTTAGCAACCTAAATGAAAATTTATTTTTGTTCACTGAAGTTGGTGCCAACGGCGGCCATATATTCTGACGGGTTATCAAATGCCATTTTCTTCTTTAGACTCTGAGCTTTATGCTTTCATTTGGTTCTTGCACTGCTCTAGGGATTCTTTTTCAGGGTACACAGGAAGCACTATATGTGATATACGGCTCCAGACTCCGCTAAACTTGTCCCTGTCCATCCCATCGTGGGAGGCCTTGGCGTTGGTTTCAATTAATTTCTGGATTAAAAACGCCCTCACTTTCTCTTCCAGATCCAGAGGTGGAATATCCTTCGGCAGAGTTGGATCATCCAGGAGGACCGTGAGCAGCAGCATCACGTCTTTAAACACCGCTGATTCATGGTCACAGTATTTGTAGAGAATCAGCAGCGACCCGGCAGGCAGTTGCTCTAAGCGATGCAGCACCGCCGCCTGGGTTGTGGCCTGGAAGCCTTCACTCAGCCGATGATCGATGTATTCTTTCACCTGCTCGTTGCTTCCAGATACCCAATCTGATCCAGATATTACTGTGTAGTTGCCACTGAGCGAGGAGGAATAGATGTCTGCAAGCTGCGTGCCAAGACAGAGCAGAGTCTGTTCTGCGTCCTGCGCCCCTGCGAGTAGGATTATAGCGGGCTCGGTATTTGCCTTCCAGTTTTCCAGGTGGCGCTCCAGAATGCGTCTACTTCTATTCCACATCAGCGGAGACTGATCAGTGAAAACGCTGGAAAGCTTTTCAAAGTCATCCTTAAGATCTTTCTTGACTTGTGGTTTATCTGCAAACGTGATCTGACCTACCAGGTTATGGACCGACTCTGGTGATAGGTAAAGTACAGCTCCCGAGGCAACAATGAGGGGTACCAGGACCAGAATTAAATATTTGATGCATGTTCCTGCAGTAAAAGAAACTTTGCCATTAGTAAGTCAGACATTTCTCTTCGAGACAGTTTTCTTATAAAGATGGGTGGTAACCTATATGGCTGCCATACCAATCTACTGTTATGCAGCAATACATCCCCGACTCCCTGATCACTGCGTAATTATACTAATATCCCATTCTAGATTTTAGGAAAACTGGGAAACAAATAATGGCGTCAATACCCAGTCCACTAGATTTTCAGGATCTATAATAACTAGGAAATGGCTGAACAAAATGTTTAGTCACTTGACCACTCAAAGACTTAAATTACTAGTGACATTTGTGGGAAGATTGCTTAAAATGTTATGGAAACCTTTGTGCATGAAAAAAAACACATATCTTACCAAGTCCCTTCAGAAAAAAAAATATGATACAGTTATGCTTTTTTGCATTGAGACTTCCTTGTCATGTACTTAGAAAGCCTCATACTTGCTTTGCCTTAAAACCTCCACTGAGATGCTGTGTAGCCATGCCCATTCAATACAAGACACGGCTATCCCTCAGTTTACTATTTACTAGTGGGGAAGAGATTGGTGGTGGTGGAACAGATATACCAATCTCTCTCCTACCAATGAGGTAACAGCTAGGTCAAATGACAAGGTGCTGGGATATGAGATGGACTAAAAACTGAGCCTAAAGGCCCATTTACACGCAATGACTGGGTGCTCAAAATTCACTCGAATGAACGATGCCTGATAATAGTTAAGACTAAATGCGGCCATCATGCACTTTTTGTTTGTCGCTCAGTTTCAGCCTGCATAAAAATCATCGCTGGTTCGTTCCTGAGGATAGACCACCAATAGTTTACTGGCCAGCCCCTTTATTTTTTAATCAAAGGACTTTCCTAATGAGATCTCTCTGCCTACCTGCTGCCTCTGGTTTATTGAAATTCCACTTTATATTGGAATTCTGTACTACAAGGAAGAGCCAGATTATCACACTTTCTAGATTATACACTCAATACTGATATTACAACACCAAGAAGAAAAAAACATAAGCTTATGCAAATCAAGGAAGCAGAAGGTGTTGCTAAGATATGCAAATGTTCAAATCTTCATGCACCTAGTTTCAATCTGTGGCATGTAGGAGGGGCTTCAATGGTATAAAAGTCAGATCAAAAGCAAAACTTTCAGCCATATTAAAACCTCAAGAATCTGATAATGTCTTGTAGTTCGATTGTGTGATGCTTCCTGTTTGTTGGTGTGCCAGTTATTGTTGCAAACCAAGAGGGACAGAATCCTTGAACTGAGAGACCACGGTTTATCGCTCGGCAGATCACTACATGCGTAGGCCAGGATGTCCGCACTGTTCAACGTTGCACAGCCCAATGGTTGGGAGAACGACTAACTTGGATGACAGCAGAAAGTGGAAAACCTCTGCACGGACGGACTGTCAGATTAGAAGAATGGTACGTAGTGATCTCTTCTGTACTGCGAATGAAACGGGACGTCACAACCCAAGCCTAGGGAGTAGAACATTGTCTACACAGACCATCAGAAGGTGCTTGAATGATACTGGGCTACAAGCCAGACGTCCAACAATAGGTGTTCCACTGATACTGCACACAAACCCTCTCAAAGGCTATCATGGTACAGAGCAAGATGGCAATTGAGTCTGGAATGGAGATCAGTCTCGCTTTCGTCACGGACGCAATGATAGCTGAAGATCTGTCTGGAGATCACATGGGCAACGCCATGAAGAGCCTTTCACGAGGGAATGTCACACTGGTTCTATTCTGGAAATTTTAGTGTGGTGTTGCATAATGTAAGGTAGCTAGACCCCTCTAGTCCTCATTCCAGGTACACTAACAGCTCAGCGTTATGTTGATTTGGTTGTGAAACCAGTGGTATGTTCATTTCTCCAAGTGTCCCAGGAATAGTTTTTTATCAGGACAACAGACCTGTTACATAGTATGTTAGGCTGAAGGGAGACAATGTCCATCTAGTTCAACCTGTTTCCACCCCCCCCCCCCCCCTTGTTGATCCAGAAGAAGGCAAAAAAAAAAAAAAAGGCCAATTAGGCCCCTGGGAAAAAATTGCCTGCGTTGCCTAAACGTGCTATCACGGCCTGCAGAGTCTCCGTACTTGTCTTCCATCAAGCACTTCTGCAATGTCATTGGTCGATAATTGCAAAGGGTGCTGCCAGCAGTGCATCCTGATAAATGGCAAGCCCAACTGCATTCAGTGTGGCAGAACATCCCTCAGACAACCATTAATAACCTCACCATGAGCATGCCAAGGCGTGTAAGAGCTTGGTTTTCTGCGTGTAGCGCTCATACTCGATACAAAATAAAATTGAGATGTTTTGAATACTTTGTTTCCATTTTTTTAATCATTTGCATATCATTAACAGGTCTGTCGATCCTGTGATTCTCATGACTTTTCCTTCTCGGTGTTGCAATTTTAATGTTGAGTGTATTTAATTATTCCATATTAAAAAAGTAATTGCACTGTATACCATTTCTGTTGGCACAATATCTACATACCTGCACCATGTAGGAAGGACCTGGTGGGAGGTTTCCTTATGTTCACTGTAAACAAAAAAATCCGACAGAACTTAGAATACTAGAATAATCTCCTGTGTCACAGACATTAACCCGTTAAGGACATGGCCTATTTTGGTGTTGAGGACGTACCAATTTTTGGCAAATTTTTATCTCCATTTTTCAAAAGCCATAACATTTTTATTTTTCCGTCAACACGGCCGTATCATCTTTTGCCATTTTTGGGTACGCAAGACTACATTGTGAAACTTTTATTACTTTTTTAATGATAGCAGAGAGACAAAACACATGAATTCGGCCATAGATTTTTTTTTTTACAGTGTTGATCATGCAGCATAAATAACACAATACGCTATTTCTGCAAGTCAGTATGATTAGAGATGAGCGAGCACGCTCGTTAAGGTCAGTTACTCGAGCGAGCCTCGCTCATCTTAAGTAACTGCCTTCTCCGAGTGAGATCCCTCTCACTCCCCCCCCCCCCTTTCCCCCTGCCGCCGTCCCCCAAGCACGCTCGGAGGAGAAGGCAGTTACTCGAGATGAGCGAGGCTCGCTCGAGTAACTGACCTTAACGAGTGTGCTCGCTCATCTCTAATCATAATCATATCCTCCCTGCGAGGACGTACAGTTATGCCCTGTGGCGTTAAGGGGTTAAAGAAAAACAAAAATCAAAAACAGACCAAAATGTTACCTTTCTGCTCAAGCTTTTTTTCTGGGTAGTGGTTTATTATCCTATCTCCTTCAGCAAGACTGGAAGGAAAGACTGTTGGAGAAACAAAACCAATGATAAAAGAGGATGTAGAACAGGGCTGCACAACTTGTGGCCCATCATGCCAATTAAACAAATGATGCCAGACACTCGTCCCCGCACATACTCGCTCTCATGCTGCTGCACAGGGGCTAGTATTGCTGGCTTGCTTACAAAGCGGCCAGCAGGGGGGAGGCTATAGTACTGAACGGCTGCTACTTACACTGAACGATGAACGTTCAACTCATCGTCTATCGTTTACGCAGCATAAATGAGGGACGATGAGCAGATCGCTGAATCGCTCAGTGTAAAAAGCAGCCGTTCAGTACTGAATGGTCGCTAGATTCTGTCAATGGTGAGGAGTGGGGGAGCGCGAGGAGAGAAATCTCCTGCAGCCGCCCCGGCCCCCTGCTGGCCGCTCTGTGAGCAAGCCAGTGATACTAGCTCCCTGCAACAGCATGGGAGCGAGGACACACAGGGACGCGTGTCGGGTATCGTCTGCCTGACATTCATCCCGTGTAAATGGACCTTATGTTATGGTGCTCATAGACACACACAGAGCATGCAGCCTGTAGAGATGAGTCCGCTGCACTGTCCACAGACTAACTTCCACAGGTAACAGTGCGGGAACTGGGAACCAGGTGAGTATGTAAAGCACATCCCCATTCCTCGGAACACATCCCATGAGCACCACACATTAGTTTATAGTACTTATAGGTTCCCTTTAAAAATTAACTGTACAGAAATTGCAATAATAACTTCCCTGAGAAATCGGCGGGAGCATTCTTGGATATTCCCTGCAGGTTTAAACCTTCTGTAAATTATCCACTGACTCTACCTATTGGATGTCATCATTGGTATTCACTATATTTGTTATTGCATTTGATTAGCTTGAGGATTACTGGCACACTGTACTCCAGGGCATATTTTTCTGTTGTATACTATGAGGATCTTTGTATAAACGGACGTTTGAAACGCCTGCTTAAAACACTGCACTGAGCTTCCATTCATTTTAATGGGGCTTCTCAGACGAGCGTTTTAGTGAAAATTTTCCACCACGCGCTAAAACAAACTGTTCTATTTTCATGCATTCAGCGCATTTTTTAACACACCATAGCCTCCATTGCAATGATGGGGTGCGTTAAAAACGCCGTCAAATGAGCTAGAAAATGCTGCGTTTGTAAAAACGTTGCGTTATTAAACGCCTTTGCGAGGTGGCCTTACACAGACATGCGTTTCCTGTGTATCAGACTTTTAATTATTTTTATCCTATTTGTGATGTGTTTTTTGTGGGCAAGAATTTTTTGTGAAGAGTTGAATCGGATGTGGCCCTAGGCCCAGAAACGGTTGTGCACCCCTGTTTAGGTTGAATATAGTAGAATGAAAAAAGTTTGGTACGGTGATAGCCAGTAGAGCAAAATGTGATTGTTCCCAGCAAGAGAAACCACGTAATCTTGTAGATAGGATACCTTGATGAGAATACATGATGTGAATGCAAGCTTTCGAACCAACAGCGTTCTGCTTCAGGCTTAAATTAAATAGATCTGAAAATAACAATGCGGGCCTGGTGACCCCCCAACACTAATTTAGGGACCATAAAAACCTTCATTTCCTTATCAGTGACTAGTTAAAGAGGTTTGCATTTCTGTTGTAGTATTCTTTTAAGAGCAAATTAATAACATCCATGTCTGATCCTTGGCATAAGTATGAGTGTATAACTATTCATGCCTCTTCGGATGTATTTCATTTAGGCCTGAAGAAGAACCCTGCGTTGGTTCGAAAGCCTACATTATCATGTGTTTTTGTTAAGGCCCATTTAGACAACGCTTCTCGGTTAAAATTCGCTCAAAGCTGTCTTTTGAGCGATAACCATTGCGTCTAAATGCATGGACATCATGCAGCTTTCGTGCACAAGTCGTTGATCGTTCAATTCTAGCTTTCTTGAATTGAGTGATGAACTCTTATCAGCGGTACAGGCTGTTATTACAGTTAGCAGCACTGATAAGACTCTTTCAGCTCGTGTCCTTCTGGTAGTTCACAGCGGGACACGAGCTGTAATCACGGAGAACAATACAGCTGTTTGCTTATGCAAATAGTCATTTGAGCGATCATCTCTCAGTGTAAATGGGGTCTTGGCCATTAAAAAGTATCATATCTACAAGATTATGTGGTTTCTTTTGCTGGGAACAATCACAGGTTGAATATATGTCACATATGGGGGCAGAACTTTGCATATAATCTGCAAAAGAAATAACTATTCTTTTTTTAACTTTATTTTTCATGCTGTTTACCCCAAAAGGCCATTTGGGTGGGGGCTTGTCCTTCATTTATTTTCCCATATAACACATTTCCCCTGTATCTTGGCCACATGTTCATGTGATTGCCAGGACCAATCGACATGTCAGTTAAAGTGGAAAACCATTTTAAAGTTTATATCTATATTAACAGCCAAGCAACTGAATTAAAGTTAATTAATAGAGATGAGCGAACGTACTCGTAATGAGTACTTACGCACCCGAGTACTGCCATTTTCGAGTACTTCAGTACTCGCGCGTAAAGATTCGGGGGGGGGGGGGGGGGCGGGGAGAGGCGCAGCGGTGCGGGGGGTAGCAGCGGGGAATATATATATAAAAAAGAGTTTAAAGAGTTGACACACTCTTTTTACACCTATGGGATTATTGAAATGACAAAAGCTAAAACATGTACAGGACGATTAAAAATGAACCATGTCTACAGGGACACACAATACACAAACATATGTGAACCTTTCTGTGTAGCCCTTTGTGGTAGAGGGAATGACGTTCTCTCTTCTTCATCATCTATGACATGAAAGACAGGAAAGTGAGATGTATTTCTATACAGTCCTTGTTGGAGCAATGTTTTATCCATAAATGTGAAACATTATTCATTTTTAGACAAGCATACCATCAGAAAAGGCAAAGTGCGCTCTGGACCGGGCAAGTTGTGCCTTTGTAGTCTCTGTGGATAAAACTGAGAAGTCAAAATGTAAGAAATATTTAGCAACAAAAAGGCAGCAGATATGAGAAAAGAAAGGTTTCTCATCTGTAGGGTAAAGCATAACGCTGGTCAAACATATCAGCTATTGTAATACTCTAATAGACATTAAGACAGTGGAGCACTCAGCCACAGAGTGTTGCTGCAGTTAATCAACTAGAGTCTTTTCTTCACCACCCCAGTTATTAGAGTGGTGAAAAGGACACACATTTGTTGTGCGCCAGTCTTCTGTGCACGAGCCCCACGCGGCTGTGCCCTGACTCAAACAACAGTATTCACAGCAGTGCATTTCCATCCCTTCTTCCTCTTGAAGAACTTACCTTTCGATGCACATGCTGCTGGCAGGCAAGTACATGTGTAGACTCTGCGGCAGCATTGATCCCAGTCAGAGATTTATTTAGGAACAGCACAGCAGTCAACCATTAGACAGCCAATGTAAGTAATCTGCCCTGCAGCAGTGAATTGTGACGATTGCTGCCAGTAAAGATGGAGCTGGATGCTACGGTATTAATGACAGCCAGGCCCCATGAATTGCAGTAAAAAATAAAAAATATAGATCTTTTTTTTTTTTTTTTTTTTTTTTACAACCACCCACTTTTGTGCCCCCCTACAGCAGTGCCGCATACCCCACAGTGACCGAAAAAGAAATGCAAGAGCTAGGAGATATACCTATATTAAGTAAGTGCACCTTCCAAGTACCTTTTGGTGGTGTTTGATAGAGAATCGGCTCTTCTCTACGATCTGTGAAATATATGAAAAAAAAGCAGTTTATGTACATAAGTGAAAAGATTTATGTATAACACAACAGCATAAATATACAAGCGGATAACTAACCAATACAATTCGCTGCCTTGAACGTGGCAATACACCATGAAACACTATTGGCTTGCTTGACTGTTAGCTATTCACCCTGACTCCACCATATCCAGTGTGATTGTTCTCAGTAAGATTAACCAGGTAATCTTGTAGATATGATACCTTTTAATGGCTAACAAAAATACATGATGTTATAGTAAGCTTTCAGATCTTCTATCAATCCTTCATCAGGCTGAAATGGAACTAGTTTGGATGGGGCACAAATATACAAATGCAGAGAGGACACCCCTCTTGATTGAAATACAGATGTTCACACAGAAATTTGAGACTGTTTTGCACTCAAAACCTAAAACAGACAAACTGAGCTGAGACAAACACTTAATCAGTCCACTGAGCTCAGGAATGTGACAGTTTTATGATGCGTCTTATCTCTCCTTCAAACTGCACATGGAAGGAGATGCAGCACTACCTACTGAATGGAAACATTCTTACAAGTCAAGTCATTGGGAAGAGGACATCCCTTTTGACCTCCTTCAGACCTTTCATATTCTCCACTTATGCAAGAATCCCGGGCTGAGGTTCATTCCATTCTTGATGGTATCAAACATGGTCATATATTTGTACTCCCAAATTCTTCTGTGACGCTGCGACTTGAAACTGCCCTTCAGTATGTCCCTGACCACAAAAATGTTTTGCCACAGGTAATTCTGTCTTTCCCTTACTAATTGACTGGTGAGGAGGTCTATACACATACGGCTAACTATTCATACGTTTTCAATGGGAAGAGGAAAACAACTCACAGCTAGACACATCCGGCAATGGCTTATCCCTTTAGAGAACAAAAGGCTCCGGCATATTTAAATCCAACATGTTCAATCCTTTTTTTTCCTGACATCATCCGTCAGAAGACAGTCAGGAGGCAGATCCCACAAAAATAGGTGGGGTCAGATGACTTTTCACTTATGTGTATAGGGGTCCTTAAAGGGTTTTTCCAGAATTGTGTATGAGATAAAACAATCAATGATTTGCTCATCGTACAAAAAGAACCCCGCTACTCCACCTCTGGCGGTTCTCTGGTACTCCGCTAGTCTTTATTTATAACTCTGCATTGATGTGTTGCCCTAACAGGAGTCAGACAGCAGCCACCAATCACTGCACACAGTGCTGATTTGTCAATTTTCCCCATGCAGCTTATGATTGGAGGCCAATGTCACACGTTGGGATGCCACATCATAGATGCAGGGTCATAAACAAGGCCAGGATCTGAACGTAGGGTAAATCATTGTAATAAGCAATATACAAATCAGAACTTGAACAGATGAGAAGAAACAGAGGTGCAGATATACTGTATACATTCTATATTACACATGAACATACTTATTCTGCTCCTTATTTCTCGCTCTTCTTTATAGTGGGTTGTTTCATTTAATTGACCTGAAGAAGAAAAGACAGATAGTTAACATGGCACGGAGTAATACAATGAGGGAGAGGTATCAAAACTGGTGCAAAAAATGTGGAGACGTTTCCCATCTCAACAATGCTCTTTTTTTAAAGGGGTTGTCCCGCGGCAGCAAGTGGGTCTATACACTTCTGTATGGCCATATTAATGCACTTTGTAATGTACATTGTGCATTAATTATGAGCCATACAGAAGTTATAAAAAGTTTTTCACTTACCTGCTCTGTTGCTGGCGTCCTCGTCTCCATGGTTGCCGTCTAATTTTCGCCGTCTAATAGCCAAATTAGACGCGCTTGCGCAGTCCGGGTCTTCTTCTCTTCTCAATGGGGCTCCGTGTAGCTCCGCCCTGTCACGTGCCGATTCCAGCCAATCAGGAGGCTGGAATCGGCAATGGACCGCACAGAAGCCCTGCGGTCCACGGAGGGAGAAGATGCCGGCGGCCATCTTCACCGGGTAAGTAAGAAGTCACCGGAGCGCGGGGATTCAGGTAAGTGCTGTCCGGTGATCTTTTTTAACCCCTGCATCGGGGTTGTCTCGCGCCGAACAGGGGGGGGGGGTGTTGAAAAAAAAAATTAAAAAACCCGTTTCGGCGCGGGACAACCCCTTTAAGAGGGCCTTTGAAACATGAAAGTGGAAACTGGATTAGCTGCCATGTGTAACCAACGACTGCACTTTGCATCAGTTTAAATGGCCACCATTTTTTCGGCACAACTTTTTTGACTCAGGACTCAGTTGCATATTCAAGCAGAGCAAATGAATAAGTTACAACCGATGCTGTTCAAGCTGCTCCTGTTCTTGGGCACTCGAGCCATCCTTGTATAACATTGGACAGCCACTTATCAGAATTTTTCTGGGAGTGACCCCTAAAGGAGAAACGCTGGTTGACCACGGATTTCCCTGGCAAGATCCAGCTTTTTGCCATGGGTTGCATCTGGGGTGATCAGACGATTTATCCGGGTGCCACAATCTTACAGATGTTGTGTTTTAAAAGGTTGTCTGTATTCAATCTGCCTCACAAAACACATAATAAGTAATCAAAATGTTTTATGGCCTTCAACATCCAACTTGGGAGTTTTATGCATGTAAACACAGCAGTGACTGCACAGGACAGAGAAGAGGGTCCGGAGCGGGAGATAAGATACAGGTTCCCCCTACTTATCTGTACCTCCTAGATTTCAGTATTTTCAGAATTTCCATTTCGTGCCCAGAATAATAGGATTCTTATGACATTTGAGATGTGACATATATTCCACTAGGTCGGGAAGGGTAACATCTCTCCTTAAGGAGAGCACCAAGAAGGTGAGTGAGGAGACTTATAAGGCCATTCATGCTCGTCTAGTTAATATGCATTTGCCTGATCTGGAAACACCCAGCGCAAGAATTGGCGTTTGCTGCCAGTAAATGAATACTGGCAGAAGGAGACCCTGGGGACTAATGGTCTGGGAGCTGCAGGAGGACCACCACTTCTGCTTTACCCAGAAGACGCAGGAAGAAACGGCAAGTCATGAGTCAAAGGAGACAGTAGTAGCTATTCTGGGGAAGAAAGCTTAAACGATGGTCCCCAGCTAGATATTTGTCAACTCCCGCTGCCAGCCACAGAAGCTGAGAGTAGCCTCCTCTGCCCCTGAGGGTTAGAGTAGCGGAGGGGCTATTTAACCTCTTAATGTTTCCTGCCCTTATGAGTGCAAGGACGTTAACTCCTAAGGTGCTGTCATGGAGGGCAATTTGAGAAAAAATGTTGTCCTATTGGCTCAAACACATAAATTAGAATCCAGTAATAGCATGACAGATTTTTGCAAGCATTTCCAAGATGGAATATACACATCTCATCAGCATACATTAAAATGGCTTTTTATTTTTGGTACTAGTTGGAGTTAAATAGATGCACAAAACTAATCTGAACAGAAGAAGAATTAGCGCTGACTGTAAATTTATGTTTGGTGGTTGTATGGAGCCGCTTCGGGAGACAAATCCACTCCCTACTCCGCACCTATCATCCGTTCTGATAGCCGACACAAACTGGTGCAATCAGTTAGCTCTGATTGCGGCAGTTAACTCTTTAGATATTGCGACACCCAATGCTCCCTCCGCAAGCACAATCATGACAGGGCTTGCTAGGCAACATCAAAAATCGCTTTATACTGCAATACTAAAAAGTATTGGAAAGTGGAGATGAAAAATTAAAAGTAAGTAAAATAAAAAACAAAATAATAAGTGATTATACCCAACAGAAGAATACAGGAATATTTCTGGGTACCTTTTGTTTTCTCTTGATACTGTATTGTTTCCTTTTCAACACCTAGAAGAGAAGTAATGTAGTGTATAAAAAGAAGGCATTCTGTGTAGAGCAGAGTGCTTCATGATGCTAAATAACATACCTTCAGAACCAGACTGGAATTGCCGGGTCTTTGTACTACCTGTAGTTAGAAAATACAATATAAGAATGTGACACAAAAGCCTACCTGCAAATGAGAGAAAATGAAGAATACATACCTCTCCAGGTTTCTTCTATATAGTATTTTGGCTTGTCTTTATCATCTGCAGAAAGAAAATCAAGTAATATTAGCCAGGATCAAGATGATATTCAGCAAAGGATAGAAGAGATACTAAAATAACACATGTAAAGATACCGGCTGCTATGGCTTAAGGAAAGCAGCTGTCAACTGTTATTTTCTCCTGCAGCTCCCCTACAGGGAAAATGAAGTATTACTTGGCACTAACTTAAATCAATGGGGTTGAACTACAATACTTGGAAAGACCCAACTCTCACTAGAGAGACCCATGCCTTTTCTAGAGCTGTGAACCATGAAAGAGAGTTGCACCACATCCTCATTCTTCGAGAGCCGTGTATATTTATCAGATCCTCTCTTGCAGCATTTTGTTCATCCACAACCTGCAAGGTCCGATGTAGTAGAGTATAGGAAAGTCAGCACTCTGGACACAAAGGTCCAAGGCCTTGTCGGGTTGATACAGTCCTTTCTAGAGAGATGGAAGAGTTTTATTGCTTAGCAGTAGGGTAGGTTGTTGGGTGCCTTTTTTGTCCCATGAAGACTTTGCCATGCCAAAAATAATTTTTAACCATTGAGGATGGCTGAAGAACTCCGACAAGACCACAAAGTCCAAGGATAGTGTTGTGAAACATTCAGTTAGCAACTGTCCATAAACAAAGTGGTTCCTCTCCCTCCACCAGAAATCCCCGCAATGGACAAATGTCCAATTAATATTAAATGCAATGTAACATTTTAGCCTTCCTTCATACCTGTGCTAGAGTTTACCATTATTGGAGTACAATGAAAAAACTGAGGTGTCAGATCTGAAACATGGTGGACAGGAATGGAGCCTGATGGACCCCAATGAATATAACGGAGTCTGTTAGGTTTCCATCAGGCTCTGTGCTATTCTGTCCTGGATCAGCGCTGGAGACTCCGACGCAGATGTGAACAAAGCCTAACTTATAGTTTATAAGGATTCTAAAGGGATTCAGACATGATAAAAAGCGATTCCATAACCAAGCAATACACATACCACTAGTGCAGCCCATAGCGTGGAATGGCTGTTTTTTTTTTTCTGTACACTACATTCACGTAAACGAATGCAAGTAGAAAGTCGGAACTTTGTATAACACCACAAGGTATACAAATCCTGCAGACACATTAATCTTTTCCAATCCACTGTCTGACATCTGAAGACTATGATTTAAGGCTGTACAGCTCCGATGTTGGAAGACATCCGTCGGGGTTCTCTTACTATATATTGCCAGCCTCTCTGCTGTTGCACCCTATCCAACGTGTCACCTCATGCAGTACTGGCTTTAGCCAGCAGATAGCGCCATTGTATAATGGTAGAAAAAGAGTAACCCCCCTAGGAAAACCAGGATACAAATTGGATTGGAAAGGATTAATCTGTCCATGAACCCCTTTTATATATTGTGGTTTTTTTTTATAAAGTGGTTTCTTTTAATTTGTAACATTATCTGTGAGAGGAAAGGCATCAGTGTGGCTACATTTCATAAGACTTTGCGCAGTGTTTTTTAATAAATGTATTACATTGTATTGACATATGATAAATATTACACACGTACCGACAGATGTCCTGATGGGAGCTCTGAAGAGCGAAGACGTCGTATCATCTGCAGCTAAAAACAGAAAAAACACAGACAATTATTTCTTTATTTTGTTTTATGGACTCTCGTGTGATAAAAGAGCACAGCCATACCATAAGTATGCTTCTCGAGCTGTCTAGGCGGGGATGGCTGCCTTACTGTAAAACCTGCAGTTAAATGAACAGAAGAACATTGTAAATAAAACTACATAATATGAAAGACGGAATAGAAGTGTTGTCATGGGGGTCCAGAAGCGGAGGGGATGCAGGCTTTGTGCTTGCAACTCAAACTCTTTAAAACCATGTATACTTTTGCAACCATTTTTATTGCTCCACCAACCCTAAAATAAAAAGGCAAATCTAAATAGCCTTACAGACTGCAAGCGAATGCTCTATGTAGCCCGATCGAGTAGTCAAAGGTTACTACTCCACTCCAAGGAATTACACAGCTTTAGGGTGCATTCAGACGACCATATATCGGCTGGGTTTCACGCCCAGCCGATATGAGAGGAGGCGGAACAGGGCGGGGCTAAGTTTCGGGAATCAGCTTCGCCCCCATCCTGCCTCTCCTCATTGAAAATGGTGCAGGGGGGTGGAGAGGAGGCAGAGAGGGGGCGGGAGCTCAGAGCACTGCTCCTGGCTCTTCCAGCCTCCTCCCCCTGCAGAGAGAGATGCCGTATATCGGCTGGGCGTGAAAACCCAGCCGATATACGGTCGTCTGAATGCACCCTTAGCATCAGACAACAGTAAGATGGTTGGATGCTTTAATGTCCAATAAATATAATCACGGCACAGGTAGCGTCTTTATCTTGAATAACTAACTTTGTATATCAAAGTGGCAGAAATAGTACCGCATAATTACCATATGTAGGGAATATGCACAAATCACCATGTCAGATACAAATCTCAGCAAGTAGTAGTCCGTGCAAAGTGAACAGAGAAGGTGAAAACAGGTGTGCACTCACTATGGACTACTACTTGCTTGGATTCGGATTTCGGATTCGTCTAAGGCATGATTATATTTACTGATGATTGCTGCAGGATGTGGAGATACCCTGATTTACACAGGCTGTGTAGTTGCCATTGATTTAAAGCTTCCTTCTACTAATTTCAATACTCCCTAACTGTCTGCTGTCGAAGTTCATACACAGTTCAAAATTCAGGTTCTTTTCAGACCACTATGTGTGTGCACTGCCATAGAAGTCAATGGGAGTGCGCATGCATGGCCGTCTGAAAGAGAATATAAAAAACACATACCCTGGCTCCCAGTCACCTCCCTGAAAACCACCATAACTTAGTCTGTGGAGCTGTTCGGTGGTGCCAGGTTGGTTTTTACAGTTATCATCTGCTCTCCACTTACTTTTGGAAGAAGAACTGGTTGGAGGAAAGTGGGACTGCTCATCATTTTCAGATAATCGGCTACTGTTACTGTAATCAGAACCACTAGAGTCGTCGTCAAGGTCAGGTTCGACTGTAAGACATAAGTAGAGGAGATGAAACTAAATATCTTTCAATCCCGATCATCAAGGCTCACAAAGAAATTATGACAATATCTTCCGACATAAAATTAAATGTCTTACGGCACCGAAACGCGTTGCCAACATTGCCTTATAATAAAAAGCAAAGACTTTATTCCCCTGGAGCAGTACTTTCTGTGGCTAGGAACACTTTGAGGAATCGACACTTCAAGGAGGGGGCTTCTTGTTTTATACACCCCCCTCCTCCAGAGTAAGTGCCGTTTTGATTTTTCTTTCTCTTTTCATCGGATTTGACAACTAATTTGAGCTACTCTTCTTTCATTTTCTATGAGCGCAAAACGCTTTTTATCTTAAAACTTGGTATAAAACTAAATGAAGCTCTTTCATTGGTTAATGTTTCTGCCGTCACGATTCCTTAATCAGAGCGAAGGGCTGATGAATTTCATGATAAAGCTTTAAAAGGGCCTTAGGGTTAAAGCATACCTGTTGTTTCAGGTGACTATTCAGAATAAACCATCCTGTATGTGTGTACATGAGCCACAGCAGTATTTCTATCCATTATTTGGCTTATACTCTGCATTTTCCCCTCTGTAGACTCAATCTCTATTTCTCAGTTTTTCTTGAGCTGGTGGGTGTAGACTATCTGCTATAAAGTCTTCTATACACTGCACACAAAGAAGAGATGATCCTGCTCCCATATCACTAGCTCCCATGTACAGAGAAGCAGCAACATAGAGAATATTATAGAGAGAAGTACTGAGCAGTGTAGATGTGATTCCAGTAGTTGTGAGACAGTAAAATATGAGCTGTAACAAAATGTCTGTGTGAAGCTTTCTGATGCTCTGTCACTCAACTGCTCCTTCCCCTCCATAGACTTCTATGGCCAACATGTGATTTAATCTGTCGGCGAGTTGTTTTTAACATCTCTCTTGAGAGAGAAGACAGAGTAATCTTTCATAAACCAGTAGAACAAGCAACTATAAGCCATACTGCAATATATCGTATTAGAGAAAAATGCCTTTCCCCACTTATCAGCCACTGCCCTCCTGTCCTTATCACTCTCTCTGAATGTATGTAGATAACCTCTATACATAGAGTCTGGATACAGATCAGATTACAGCTGTAGCCCATAGAAGCCTATGGTGAGAGGAGGAATGAGCTACTAGAGAGAGACAGACACACACAGCTATAACATGCATGATATTATTCAGCTCTACTCAGTAATTTAGATGTGATCCTCCTACTAGGATGAGATAAAACACTTATTAGATGCTGCAGCAATATTTGTGTCTCTTAGCCTGGGTTCACACAGGGCGGATTCCCGTCGGAAATCTCGAGGTTTGGCCGCAGCAAAAACCGCGAGATTTCCGCCGGGAGAACCGCCGTGGAAAAAGCCGCAGCGGCTTTGAAGCGGCCCGGCCGCTCGCTCTTTCGATGCAGCCGGCGCTCCAATAGAGGAGCGCGCGGCCGCAGCGGAATGAAAAAAAGAATGGACATGCTGCATATTCTGAAACCGCGGCTGCCGGACTTACCGCAGCGGATTGGCCGTCCTGCGTGGACGAAATTTCTGAGAAATCTCGTCCACATGGCTGGCTAATCCCGAGATTAGCGGCCGCGGGCGGATTTGCCGCGGCGAAATTCCGCGTGGCAAATTCGCCCTGTGTGAACCCAGGCTTAGTCTCCTTTCGGCAGCTCCTTCCTAACCCCCACCCCCTTCCCCTCCAGACTTCTATAGGCTGCAGCCATTATCTGATCTGTTGGTGTACAGATTGTGCACCAGTGTTATCAGTACATGCAAAGTGAGTGATCAGAGGAGGAGGCAGGAGAACAAGTCACTGATGAGTGGAGACAAAGTTTCTTAGGCCCCTCACCCACATGCGCTTTTTAACGCAACGTTTTGAAGGCAGCGGTAATTGCGGCATAACGATCCCACTGATTTCAATGGGGCCTTGCAGACATACGTTCGAACGCGGTGCTTTCTGGCTCCACGATTTTTGAGCGATATCTGCTCTATTTTGCCACGATTAATGCATCTCGTTATCCATCAGAATGATTTGGTGCGTTAAACCCTGCTGTCGTAGGCAGGATCCTGCGTCCGAAAACGGCGGCAAAATCGCTGCGTTTAACTGATGCTATGTGTGAGAGTCTTTATGAAAAGAATTTAGTTACTCTAGCAGTATTTCAGAGTGAATGAACAGTTTAGGACATGAGGGGAAGCCTGAGGAGGCGGTAAAAACAGAATATTGCTGTGCTTCAACACTTGGTTGTAACTCGCCATGGACAACACATGGACATCCGTCTGTGTGCTGTCTGATCTCCGCAGACCTTGTACATTGCATCTCTCGTCCGTGAAATCATTCATGCTAATACCCGCCCAGGCTATGGGCTGTCTGTGGAATACACAGCACATGGCCCGAAAACACAGCCGCATAAATGGGCCCCTAAAAACACAATATAGATTCATTCAGTCCCCCAATGGGGATGTTGGGAATTGTGCAATGTAAACCCATGATACTAGAATTCCAAAGGTTCCTTCCAACCGGGCCGGCAGGTTTGCTTTATGTATTCAGCAGATGATATAAGTGCTATAAAATAAGCTACAGAATGCAGCAAGCAATTAACCAGGGATGGGCAGCCTAGACAGCCGTAACCTGTTGGACTGTTGTCCATAGGTGGAAATATATTACAGACCGTCATTTCAAACGGCACTCCGAATACTATTTCTGCCGGAATATGATGCGCCCAATATATTGTATTCCCCCGCCGTCAGCGATGTGTAAGTAAGCGCTGTGATTGGATCAAGCACCAGCCAATCACAGTGATGTCATTCACTGAATGGCTGTGAATGATCAAGCGCCGGCTGTGATTGGCTGGCGCTCAATCCAATCACAGCGCATACTTTCACAACGCTGACCGTGGGGGAATTCAAAGCCGAACAGGGAGATGACAGCGGGGAGATTTCTCAAGCAGCTTGCCGCACCGCCAGGGACACAGACGCTGGGTGGGAGTGGAGTATTGCGTTTTTGTTTTTCTTCACCTCACTCGAGTATAAGCCGAGGGGGGCTTTTTCAGCATGAAAAACTTGGCTTAAACTCGAGTATATACGGTAATTCATGCCAGTTTCTGGTGTAAATAATATAACGTGTTGTTCCGGGTAGCCACGCTTCCTCCTGACAAGCCACGTTCCCTTTACAGAAAAGTGGCATGAGCCGATGCAGCGTCAAAAAGATCAAAGTTTTTGTTCAAGTGGGGCTTGCATCAAAATTTGCAACTTCTCTTATACCGGAATCTGACAGTAAATGCATTATAACTTGCCCCCATTGTCCTTTCCTACTTACCCGGCTTAGTGACGGTTCTTGTGGATTTACTCTTCACATTCTGCTCTGCCGCACGACCCTTTCTTTCTAAAAGGAGAATAGTGAAGTATAATGCCTTCTGCGCATATCAAACTATATCAATACATTCTAGTGATCCTGTTAGTTCTACACCTGGCCCGCCCTATCTTCTTGAGTCTGAGCCCCCTTAGCGGCCAAATAAGAGAAAAGTAGCATATAATGGTGCTTGAGTGAAAGGGCAATCATGTAATACATGGTAGGTCAGAAGATACCTTTGTCAGCTATGCACGTATTATGCAAGCAATTGTGGGTGCGTAATACACAGTAAACAGAACCCACTGATTTCAATGGCTTCGTTCACATGAGTGTATTTCCTCATGCGATGTTCAATTGTGTGGTGAAAAAAAAAAAAAAAAAAACACGCGGCATTTCCTATTCTGGTGCCTATTACGCACCACAAATAGCCATTGAAGTGAATGGGCCGACACAAATATGCAGTGAATATATAGAAACCTGTGTATCTGTACACACACAAAAACACGCATGACAAGGCGAAATATGCCGGCGTAAGCAATTTCCGGATGTGTAAATGAGCGCTGAGGCTTACAGAGAAGAGCAGAGCAAAAACTTTTTATTCTGTTAAGCTTGTTGTATTGCGCGACTGTAGTAAATATCTACATTTTCTATTGCTGTAAGGCCATATTTACGGCACACGGGTGAGCGTGATTATAGGTCAGTAAAAAAAAATCTGTTACAGAGTTAGGAAATGCAATATTCGTATCAATGTACAAGTGTTTTTCAAGTGCCTTGAGAAAAAACAAAAACGTACGTGGTTCCAATGATTAAAATAGTAAAAAACAAACTGCACTCGGATGCGATTCGCATGGCACGTCTTTGCAGTGTACTTTTTTTCTTGAAGGATGACTGGGGAAGGCAATGGTAAACCACCCCGCAAAAACTGTCTATCCCCCCTAGAAGTAAAGTCCACATGACTCGGTGCTTGCACCAGGGGCTTTACTCTTACCTTAAAGGGTTAAGTGACATTTATTTCTACACAAAAATAGTGAAAATACAAAAGCGATTTTAATGAATTTTATACCTTTACCAGTATCTGGATCCTTGATAACTGGGCGGACAAACTGAGAAATATCCCCGTGGCCACCTGTATGGAGTACAGCAGAGGTCAGCAGGTTTGGTTATAATTTACAGCGCTCACATCCATCACCTTAGTTTCGTGTAAGTAGTGTTTAGGTACTTATGTGCCGTAGGGGTACGGCCGGATGGAGTGCGATTTCTGCAATGTATTTAGTTGCGATTCTGCAGCAACAGTCACAATGAATCTGCAGAAGCATCTGCATGGGCGATACGTGGAATTGTTGCGCATTTTGCTGTTCGCTGAGAGGAGTGAATTCCGTATTAGGCCTCATGTCCACGGGGAAAATCAGGCCCGCCGTGGATTCTTCATGTAGAATCCGCAGCGGGTCCCTCCTGCCCCACGGACATGAGGCCAAAAAAATCAGAATAAACTCGCCTGCTCCGGACGTTGTTGATATTCCTTCCTTCGCGGCCGGATCTTCTGTCTTCGGCCTGGCGGATGTGCTCGGCACGTCGGCAGCGTGCCGCGCGCATATGCCGGAGACATCCGCCAGGCCGAAGAAAGAAGATCCAGCCACGAAGAAGGGAAGATTCGCATCGGCCGGAGCAGGCGAGTTTAATTCTGGTATGGGTCTCCCGCAGATCCGGACGGCTTTCATAGGCTTCAATAGAAGCCTGCGGGAGACCCGCACGACAATGCAGCATGTCCATTTTTTCCCGCACGCGGATCCGTGCCTGAAGGGAAAAATGACATCTGCAGGTAATTAACTACCTGCGGGTGTCCAATGCATCCCTATGGGGCGCGGATCCGTGTGCGGGAGAAACGCTGCGGATTTTAAGCCAGTGGACATGAGGCCGTAAACAACTGACGCACAGTGGACTCAAAATTTGTTGGTCAATTGTGCTGTGGATTCCATGCAGAATTTTCCCCTAGTATTTGGATGAGACTTGTTATACAGTGATTCCTCGCTGTATCGCGATTCAATGATTGCGGCTTCAGTGCATCGCGGATTTTAGATACACGATATAGTATTCTGTTTTCGCTTAGTTTTCCGCTACATCGTGGAATTTTGCGGTACATACAGGAAATACAGTACGCCACTAGCGCTTGCCAATGCAAGATTGTACACAGCACACTATTGGCTGATGCAATATGTTCTGTATCCTGGGTGCTCATTGGTTCACTGATCGTAGCATCGGTCCGTTTTCTTCACTTTTGCGATTGTTTAGTAGTTCACCCGACAGATTGATATGTGTAAATATAACGCCACTACTTTGTGGATTTTCACGTATGGCAGGGGTCTCTGGAACGTAACCCCCGCGGTAGCCGAGGGATCACTGTAATCCCGTCCACTCTGCTGCTACTGTCATGCTGTGGATTTTCCCCATATGATTCTGCATTTATGCCCGGTGTGGCCGAACCCTTACTCTGCAGACTGCAATTATCCGGAATGAACAGCTTTGAACACAAGACTTAGGCCGCAGCCAAATCCGACCCTTTTCCGGCCAGTGACCCCCGTGTACTTGTCTTGGATGCACAATGCAGAGAATGATGCGCTGCTGCGTTGGGGATGCAGGGGATCCGCGATGACTTTGAAACTGACATTTCGGAGTCGCCGCGGGACAGACCGCTTCCGTTGACTGCAGTGGAAGCCCTCCGTATGAGTCTCGAACAAAAAGAGAACATGCTACGATTCTTCCTCCACAAGCGGAAATGGCAAGTGATTTTCGCTTGTGTGCATGGAGGGATCATTTTACATAGCATGCTATGGACGGACATGGCTGGGGAATTCGCAATGGGTGTCTGGCCGTGAATTCCCCACCAAAAATCCGTCCGTGTGCATTGGGCCTGAGGGTGCGCTTAGACGGAACGATTAACGTTCCAAAAAATCATTTAAACCAGTGGAAGTGAACAATAATTCGTTTGGCCTCCGTGAACCAACGACCGAACGACGAAAGAGAATCGCTTCTTTTCGTGCTTTCCGTTCGCCGTTCAATTAATGCAGGCGTAAAAACGATCGTTGGTTTGTTTGCTTATCGTTCAGTTTCATCGGAAGTCGTTCAGTTCCTCTCATTCGTTTACACAACGAATGTTAAAGATGGAACAATTCTCGTTTGAACGAGTCGTGATACATTTGTCTAAACAGTTGGCACGAGAGCGAATGAGTTAGCTGCGACGTTGTTCGCTCGTCGACTCGTCTAAAAGGACCCTTACTGCTAGTTATGTTACACCATAAATAAAAACCCTTCAATCATGGGGAAGAATGAGCCATAAAGGAGTTTCTAAGGAAGTGAAATGTGTCGCGTTCACAGCTGGTGATACAGAGTGATAGATGCTGTAGAGAAAGGGCAGATCTCATCCACATTGGCAGGATATATATATTCCTATTGTTATATCCCCCGTCGATTGATGAGTGGATGTGAACACACAACTCAGCATTATATTAATTGGGAACCAACGTGTAATACAGTATGACTCATACCCCGTTTCCACGAAAATAGGTCCTACCCTTAAAATAAGCCCTAGTTACACTACATTTAAAATGAAAAAAAGAATACATTATCTAGCAGGCTCGGTCCAGGTCCCTCCCGCGGCTCTCTAGAGGTTCGGTTCAGTTCCCGCAGTCCTCATCTGCTCGTATTTCATCACTTCCTGGTTATAGGATTTATAAATCCCACCTCCAGGAAGTGATGTTAAATTAAAGGCCGGGGACTACGGGAAGTGCATCAGAGCTGTAGAGAGCAGCAGAAAGGACCTGACCAAGCCTGCTAGGTAACTAAAATATGTCCTCCTCTGAATATAAGACCTAGTGCCTCTTTTGGGGGCAATAAATAATCTAAGACAGGGTCTTATTTTCAGGGAAACAGTATTATTTCAGGGACAGTTCTGACAATGCTTAAGTAAACGTACTGCAAAGTTTGCTTAGAAATATACTCTTGTAGTCATTGATGAGATACAACTTCCTATAATACAGCTGTTCTGTATCACTGCTCCAATTACAGGATTTAAAGGGACACTCCAGGCAAAGAAATTCCAGCTATTCCCAGTGCAGGGCCTGAGGAGCCGGTATACGACACACATCCACCTGCTCCTGGGACTTGGCCAGCCCTGTAATACTCAATCATTTAAAGATCAAAACTAACTTTTTACCACTATGGCTTTTGGCTCTTACCAGGCTCGGGTGTCTGAGGATCTCTCTCTGCGGTTGTGTTCCTGCCGGCAGAGGAGTACTGGACAACATTTTCTGGGACAAATTTTGGTAGAAAAAAAAAAATTATAAATCATAAATTAATAAAAAAGAAAAAGAATAAAAAAAAATACTGAAGTGTGTTAAAGGGAACGTATCCCTGAGATTTACTACTAATTACAACCAAATAGTGACACCTATTCCAGTTTTCTAAAATCGGTTTTATTTTCGGATTGTAGCTTTCTGCTCCATTGTCTGTACAGGACTATGGGGGGCGGCCATCTGTGCTAGATAGGATTCAGACTGGCAAGAGACGAGCGTATTCCAGTCACATTTATGCGTCCGTAATATGAACAGGAGTCCGAGCCCGACTGCACCAACGCAGCAGGAAAACGCTCATCCCTCACCGCCCTAGGGTACGTTTACACGTAGGGGATATTCTGCAGATTTGGTAACAGATCGGTGGCAGATTTCACCCTTCAATTGAATTCAAATTGAAGGGTTGAAATCTGCTGTAGTTCTGTGCCAAAACCTGCAACAAATCAGCTACATGTGAACGCACGCTTACAGCAGACATCATGGGTCAATGGACAGGAGGGGACCCACTTCTTCTATGTTGTGGGCACGCTCTGTGACATGGGTGGCCGTCATAGTGCAGGGACGGGGAGTAGATGGGCTGTGACTATCACCTACTGTGAATGGCATGATCCAGTGTTATCTGGGTATGGGTGCTAGCTTTCACTGTAAGGGCCCTTTTAATACAGGGGCCCGTGTCACCATTAAACAAGTGCCAATCCCTGAAATTGGTGCTCATTTAACCGGCCTATTATACAAGGAATATGGGGGATGAATTCATTCAGAGTATTGTTCAACATTCTATTGAAGAAGGAAAGCTTTGCCCCATGTACCACTACCACTACTCCCGGGCAGCACAGCAGGTTCTCTGTAGGGGTCACAGGGTGAATCAGAACTTTTCTTCTCCAATGAAGTGCTGGTAACTACAAGACCCCCTCAAGTGCTTTTTTTTTTAACTCATTCTCGTTTTAATGAACATTCGTGCCCAATTATAAGCCCATGGAAGAGGCCTTAATCCTGCGGGTGAGAAGGAGAGGACGGCTGTGAAGTACAGAACAGGAAGCGGAGGACTATTCTTAGAGTTAGTGGTCAGTGTAAAAGCCGCAGGCACGCCATCTTCTCGGGGTACTTACTTGTACGATCCCTAAGTTCATATCTCCCTGGTTAAAACAAAAAAAGAAAATAAATAAATAAAAGGAAATACTAGTGAGATCCCTCGTTAGGCGAGGAGTAGACAAATCATTATGTAACAAAATGAATGAATAAAAACAAAACATTCTCCTTGGCGTCTAGACTGCATTGAAGATGGGCATCCACTTTTGTGTAGGTGGCAAGCTTAAACTGGGCGCTCATCTAATCCTTTCCTTAAGACATGGCACTACAGGTCTCAGCACACCTCTGTCCTTATACATATATATATGATGTGGATGCAGACTATTACAAACCAGGTTAGGGCTCGCTCACATCCCTGCTAAGGAGATCTGTTTTCCTGCACTCACACTGGCGTGGGCGATATCGGGCCATGCATCACGCATGAATATCGCCCTCTCCATCCATGTAAAAGCCCCACGGATGTGTTTTCATGTAAAAACAGCTTCACATCACTTTGGGGATGCAGGGATTGTCCGGCGTGGCTGTCACAGCCGTGGCAGAGGATCGCCAAGTTGCTTCTAATGGAGCCGGTGATGCTGCTGCCAGCGAACCCATCGACAATAATGGGGCTGCGATGCGAGATCTTGTAGCTACCGGTAGATAGGACATGCTGTATTTTGTTTCCTGCGTAGCATTATATCGCATCGTGGTGCCATGGCGAAAAACATTGCTAATGTGTATGATCCCATTCAAAAGAACGGGGTTCATATTTGTGCGTCTTGCAATACACAAATATCACGTGATTATCACGTCAGTGTGAAGGCGGCCCTATGCTAGCAGGAAAACAGTCTTATGATGGAAGCAATCTGTGCCCGACGGACCCCACTGACTATAATGGGGTCCATTCAATTTGGGTTCGGCATTTACAAGTTGTAATAGGGTTGCATGCAGCGCCATTTCATCCTTTATTTTACCAGAATTCAGCGATCGGCGTTCCGAGCGGACCTCCGATCCTCATGTGAGCAGACTCCATGATTTTTCCTGCCTCGCTTTCCATCTGGAGTTTCCGTCTCACATGCCGAAAACAGCATGGAGATGGAAACCAGGACAGAGCCTTAAACTATGACCGCGCTTTTCAGAAAAGGGGCAGAAACTGCAAAACAGAGACCAAAGTGGTCCTGGCTTCATGGATTGAAGCCTACGGCTCGGACAAGGCTTCCATCTCAATGCCGTTTTTGGCACGCGAGACAAACCCAAGAGCCGGAGAGTAGGGTGCAGGCAAAGGCACCTTATGAAAAGAACCCAATTTACTTCTCCGTGTATACTAATATGCTGAGTATTCATGCACTGAAATACGCTTATGCCATGTAAATGAGCCCTTATGGACACATCCTCGGGGTACGTTCACACAGGGCAGATACGCTGGGGGGTTCAGGCGGAGTTTCTGCAGCATTTACAGTTGCAGCAAAGTGGATGAAATTTACCCCCTTCGTAACCATAAAACACGTTTTCACTGATCTCCTTGATGGACTTTAAACCTGCACATCATCTTTTTAAGGTGGTGGCTTGACTGGCTACTGACGGCCAGGCTCCTGCTCCAACAGCCAGGAGCGGAGAAACCTCAGATGCTGGCAGTTTAACCCCTTACATGCCACACTCAGTACCAACTGCAGCATGTAAGCAGATGATAGGGGGAGGAGGCTCTGTCAGCCATCGGCACTCTACAGTGCGATCGCAAGATACCAATGGATTCCTGTGTCAGCTGGAAGACTGACAAAGACGTCCATGTCTACCGTGTAACTCAGCCCATTAGGCCCCGCCTCCAGCAGAGTTATACGCTGCTGTCATAGGCTTAGTAGAATGCACTAAAGTAATGCAGTGTACTATCCTACCAATTGAACACTTGCATCTTGATGTCCCCATCAGGGACAAGAAAATGGCATAAAAAAGTTCAACAATCTTTAATTGAAAGGAAAAAAAAAATGCATTTTTCCCCCCATGAAAAAAACTATTTTAAAATGGCTAGAATGCCCAAAACATGTTGCACATAATACCCTGTTTCCCTGAAAATAAGACATACCCTGAAAATAAGACATAGCATGATTTTCCAGAATTTTTGAGGATGCAAAATGATTTTTCAGGCTTTTTGCGGATGCTTGAAATATAAGCCCTACTCCAAAATTAAGCCCTGCTAACAGTTAATTAAAAAAAGTAAATTTAAATAGTGTCCAGGCAGCTATACATGTAAAAAAGTTAAACCTTTTTGAACAAAAATTAATATAAGACACTGTCTTATTTTCGGGGAAACACGGTAAGTACAACCACGTTCGTAATGACCTAAACACTAAAAATATTTTACATAAACTACATTGTGGGGCTCAATCGTGATGGGATGGATAGTCCGGGCAGCTGTGCTTGATGCCCACAGTTCCTCGCTCCAGTGCCGTGTCCCCACAGAGTTGGCGCACAAACGCAGCAGGACTATTGTCACGTGGCTCTGCCATAAGATTAGTGGTAGAGCATGTGCCCACACCAGGATGAAATTAGTCACTCTGTGTGCGCGGCAGCTTCACAGGAACACAGCGCTGGAAGGGGGGCCCAGCAAGTACCAAACGCAGCACCCCGGGCGCCCCTCTGCCTCATGTTAGAACCCTATAACAAAGTTTATGGGGCTTACACATGGAGAGGCTCCCTTTAAAAGGGAATCTGTCCCCTTCTTTTAGCCCTGTAAGCCAAGCTCATCCCTGCTGAGTCCAGGGAGGTAAGTGTTATGCTTACCTTCCCCACCATTCCCTCGCTGTCAGCGCTGCTGAATGCATTAGACAGCGCTGCTGAAAAGTCCACCCGTTTTAATTTTATAATGGGCGGACTACTTAGCAGCGACATTCAATGTATTGAGCGGCGGCTGTGAACACTTACACCGGGGTAACGATGGGGAAGGCAAGTACAAAGGTCCTTATACACGGGTCGACAGTCTTTAGGGCGACTGTACGAGTGCTGACGTCACCACTAAGGTCGTCAGTGCTCAGGCGGAGTGCTGAAAAAGAAAAACTTGGGGCCGGCTCACAGGCTTCTCACTCAGTGCTTCACCTCCTATGGGAAGTGCTGAGCATTTACAGGGAACGACAAGCCTGCGAGTCAACAAGTCAGCAACCGCTAACGACAAGCAAGTGATTTTTTTTCCCCATTCACACTGAATGATTATCGCTCAAACACGAATTTTGAGTGATAATGATTACGTGTAAATGGGCCCTACTACTTACATCCCGGACTCCACAGGACACCTATTTTCAGCCTATGAGCTTAAAGTGACAGTCATTAATACTAACCATTGCCACAGGCGATAACAGCGATTACCTAATTATACATCCCCTGTTCGTGTGCCCTTTCAGCACATATGGACATCATTCAGAGGAGACCCCTAATGGGACTCCCTTCTAGGGCAAAAAGCAAAAAGTCAACGGCTTTTGCGTGAACCGACTCAATACAACCATGTGTTAAAAAAGATGCCAATTCCTTTAAATAGATGCCACACAATTCTACATTTGTAGTACAAACATCTTCCGCTAATCGTGGCGTTCTCAGCTGACCTGCGCCAGCTTCATCGTATTGTCAGAATACACAAAGAGTCACCCAGCAGGACAAATGTGATTTTAATACTTACTTACTGCAGGTGAAGAATTACCTAAAAGAATAGGACACACTGTATTAATGACAAATAATCACCATCTAGAACAGAGTCTCTATGTTGTATGTGTTACTTCAAGAGGAAGATTTTCAGAGAATCGTAGAATGGTAGAGTTGGAAGGTACCTCCAGGGTCATCGGGTCCAACCCCCTGCTCAGTGCAGGATTCACTAAATCATCCCAGACAGATATTTGTCCAGCCTTTGTTTGAACACTTCCATTGAAGGAGAACTCACCACCTCCCGTGGTAACCCGTTCCACTCATTGATCACCCTCACTGTCAGAAAGTTTTTTCTAATATCTAATCTGTGTCTCCTCCCTTTCAGTTTCATCCCATTGCTTCTAGTCTTTCCTTGTGCAAATGAGAATAGGGCTGATCCCTCTGCACTGTGATAGCCCTTGTATATTTGTAGACCGCTATTAAGTCTCCAGCAAGCTAAACATTCCCAGATCCTTTAACCGTTCCTCATAGGACATGATTTGCAGACCGCTCACCATCTTGGTAACTCTTCACTGAACTTGCACCAGTTTGTCAATGTTTTTTTTAAAGTAGGGTGCCCAGAACTTAACACAGTATACCAGATGAAGTCTGACTAAGGGCGGACACCCACTGGCGTTTTTTTCTCCACTGCGCTGCGAGAGTTAGTGAAAAGTCTCGCAGCGCAGTGCGAGAAAAACGCTGGTAAATCGCTGGAACATCGCCAGTCTTCTCACTGGGGCCAGCGGCAGCAGCGCTAGCCCCATTGAAAAGATATGGAGAATACCGCAGACTTCTGCCACAGCTGTGGCAGATTGATATCCCATTGCTTTTAATGGGATTGGCACTGCTGCCGATCCCATTGAAAGCAGTGCTTTCTGGCAAGCCCCACAGTATGATTATCGGGGAAGGACTTGAAATATAAGTCCTTCCCTAAAAATCATCATTAACTGGTTAAAAAAAGAAAAAAATCTTTACTCACCTCTCCGCCGCTCAGACGCGTCCTCCTGCTGGCTCCCCGGCACTGCTGTCCAGCACTTACAGATAGTGCTATTCATCAATGAATAGCTAAGCACTATCTGTAATTGGCTGAGTGCTCAGCCAATAGCTAAGCACTAGCTGCTATTGGCTGAGCCCTCAGCCAATCAGCACAGCCCTTTCAGGAGGCGGGGATTTTTAAATGTGTCGGGGAGCCAGCCGGAGGATGCGTCTGAGAGGCGGAGAGGTGAGTAATTTATTTTTTATTTTTTTATCACTTATTGATGATTTTCAGGGAAGCGCTTACATTTCAAGTCCTTCCCCGAAAATCATACTGCAAGGTTTACTACAAACCACTGCTTTCAATAGGACCAGCAGCAGCGCCGATCCCATTGAAAGCAATGGGATAGCTGTGGCAGAGGATTCCTTCATCCCCGCGGTCCCCTGCATTTTTCATATCCTTTCAATGGGGCTAGGGCTGCTGCCGCTGGCCCCATTGAGGAGACTGGCGATGTTCAGCGATTTACCAGGGTTTTTCTCGCACTGCGCTGCGAGACTTTTCACTTACTCTCGCAGCGCAGTGGAGAAAAAAAACGCCAGTGGGTGTCCACCCTTAGGAAGCGTAGAGGGGGATAATTACCTCACGTGATCTAGACTCTCTGCTTCTCTTAATACATCCCAGAATTGTGTTTGCCTTTTTGGCTGCTGCATCATATTGTTGACTCATGTTCAGTCTATGATGTATTAGTATACCCAAGTCTTTTTCACATGTGCTGCTTAGCCCAATTCCTCCTGTTCTGTATGTGCTTTTTTTCATTTTTCTTGCCCAGATGTAGTACTTTGCATTTCTCCTTGTTAAATACCATTCTGTTAGTCGCCACCTACTGTGCAAGCTTTTCTAGATCTTTTTTGAATACTCTCTTTCTTCACTAGTGTTAGCTATCCCTCCTAGTTTTGTCATCAGCAAATTTGATCAGTTTCCCATCAATTCTCTCCTCCAGATCATTTATAAAAATGTTGAACAACACTGGGCCTAGGACTGAGCCTTGTGGTCCCCACTTGATACATTCTTCCACTTGGATGTGCAGCCATTTATGATCAATCTGAGTACGATCACTCAGCCAGTTGTGAATCCACCTAACAGTTGCTTTGTCAATCCTGTATTTGGTCATTTTTTCAATAAGGCCGCCTGCAGACGGGCGGGTCAGATGTGGCGGCGAGGATTCTCGCCGCGGGACCCGACCCGAGCGCCTGCAGGGACCAACGCGTACTCACCCGTGCCCGCCGGCTCCGGCTGTTTGATGTGCCGGCTTGCCTGTGCATGCACAGACCGGAGCCGGCGGCGGGTGAGTGACATTTCTGTGCCGGGCTCTGCGAGCCCCGCACAGAAATAGAGCATGCCGCGATTTGTTTGAAATATTGTGCGGCCAAATTGCGGCCGTCTGCATAGGATTGCGTTTTTTAACGCAATGCTATGCAGGCTTCCAGCCGCGAAATTTCCGCTCGTGTGCAGGCGGCCGAAGGATGGTATGTGATACTTTGTCAAATGCTTTACTAAAGCCAAGATATACTATATCCACCACATTTCCCTTATCAACCCACTCGGTGATTCTGTCACAGAAGGAAATTAGATTCATCTGACAAGACTTGTTTGTTACAAACCCATGCTGGCTCTGGTTAGTTACTCCATTTTTATTCAAGTACTTACATACATGCTGTTTAATAATTTGTTCAAAGATCTTTACCGGTGGATCCTGTGAAGTCAGGCTTACAGGCCAGTAGTTTCCTGGATCCACCTTTTTCCCCTTTTTTGAAGATAGACACAACATATTCCCTTTTCCAATCTTCTGGGACTTCTCCTGTTCTCCAGGAATTTTCAAAGATTTTCTCCCCAAGACCTCATGTACATGAAGGTCACACCTCCATGTATCCTCTCGTATCATCCTAGTCTCCACTAGAAGCCATGCTTCTTTGGAGGACTACATACCCATACCCTTTTGGGCTTGTAACAATGCACGACTAAAAACCCCTGTGTGCATGTGGAGATTTTGCAAGTGCCCATGGGTTTTCCACACTTCTGTCCACATATAAAGAACAGCAACTTTTGAAGTCCAAGGTCTCCTCGATTTCCAAAGCTCTTCTTATGTAGGACAAACAGTTTTGATAAAAGAGGCCCGTTCTTTCTACGGTTCAAAACCTGTACAAATCCACTGTGCGTTCACATGTACAGGAAGGTGTCGTACAAAAGTGCGCAACAAGAACTGGCATGGAAAAAGGACCCAACATCACAGGCAGATATTCAGGGTTTCCATCGAGCTGCTTTGTTCAGTAGAGTTGAACAAGATACAGTGAGACGTTTTGGCAAAAATAACTGCTTTTTTCAAGCTTTTCAAAGCAGTCATTTTTCCCGAAGCGTCTCCCTTTATCTTATTGGACCGGACTGAATAATACAGCTTGATGGAAACCCTGGATGTCCAGAAGATGATGCGATGACCTTTCTACTATGTGTTGGATGCTCTGGAGGTGGCACTGCTTGATTTTGGGCACAGCGGGGCTATCCTGGTGCGGGCCTCCATTTGTACGTTGGAGGCGCTAACCAATAGTTGCAGAATACAGTTGAAGAAAAAAAATGTATATGTCCACTAGGAAGCGTTCACCTGTCAGGTTTCACCCCTATTCTGTAGAATTTTGTCCGGGGTTTCCTTTACAGATGCCAAAAACAGCATAGTCACGAACCGCCGAACAGAACCGATCACTGAGCTCATCCAATAGACTCCACTTTGGTCTCCATTTGACAAGAGTTCCATTAATTTCCATTATATTTAGATAATAGAATAAGTGAACTACGTTACTGTAGACTCCAAATATGGCGGAAACTAATGGAACCCTTGTCAAATGGAGACCAAAGTGGTGTCTATCAGACGGAGGACAGAGTGGTGGGTGACACTGCTGCTTTTAGCATCTGTGAAGAAACCCCCCAAAAGGAATCCCACAGTGTGTAAAAACACTGTGTGAACAATACCCTAAGGCCGATTTCACACGGGCGAGTAAATTGCACAATTTTCACGTGATGTGAGAGTGAGTGAAAATGCAGAATTATGAAACCAATGATTTTCAATGGTTTCCTTTGCATTTGCGATGTTTGCACTTATGCGATGTTGCAAAAAAACAAAAAAAAAAATTAAAAATTTTGCAGCATTGCTGTTTCTTTTTGTGATATTACCCATTGTTTTGAATGGGGCCGGTTGCAGCAGTGATGGCCCCATTGAAATGGGAGAACTCTGTTATCTTCTGCACTGGCTACAACAGCCATGGCTGGGGGAATCCTTTCATCGCTGCTGGGATAAAGGGATTCCCCATAATGATATGAGGCCATTTTCATATGAAAACACCTCGCATCCATGGGGCTTTCACATGGTGCAAAGTGCGATTATCAGGTGGTAAATCACGACCCTCGCCCATGTAAAACTAGCCTAAGGCCTACAAACAGGCAAATTTGTATTGGGCTGGGTTCACACAGGGCGTATTCCTGTCGGAAATCTCGCGGTTTGGCTGCAGCAAAAACCGCGAGATTTCCGCCGGGAGAACCGCCGCGGTTTAAGCCGCGGCGGCTTTGAAGCGGCCCGGCCGCTTGCTTTTCCGTTGCGGCCGGCGCTCCATAGAGGAGAGCGCGGCCGCGACGAAAATAAACAAAAAAGAAAAGTAAATAGACATGCTGCATCTTTTGAAAGCGTGGCTGCGGCGGCTGCAGCCGCAGTTTCAGCCAGACTTACCGCAGCGGATTGGCCGTCCCGTGTGGATGAGGTTTCTGAGAAATCTCGTCCACATGGTTGGCTAATACCGAGATTAGCGGCCGCGGGCGGATTTGCCGCGGCGAAATTCCGCGCGGCAAATCCGCCCTGTGTGAACCCAGCCTTACGGAATCAGGAGCAAACGACCGCCTCCAGATTCCGCAGCAAATACCACCCATAGCATGCAAAGCAAAAGTGATTCTTCATGCAAACCAATTGCAGTTTCCGCTCACGGATGAAAAAAAAAAAGAATCACAGCATGCTCCATTTTCCTGTGGATTCCTAACGGACAGATTCAATGGAAGCCATCCGACTTGCAGCCCAATTAAGATTGCGGATTGGCAACAGGTTCCGCAGGAAAAGCAGGAGTTAAAAAAGAAGAAAAAATCTGTACTGCACATGTCGGACGCGGAGCGTGCGGACCATCCGCAATACAGAAAGAAGAAAGAGAAACCGGGTATGTGCGAACACTGCCACTGCCAGGGTCGGATTCCGCATGTGGAGTCCGGCTCTCCCGTGTGCATGAGCCATCATGGGATAAAGTCACCATGTCCCGCTGACTACATCTCCATTTTTTCCCATACCTCCCTTTACCCAGAGGGGTTCCACTTCGGTCGCACTCCCGAGTACTCCCCTCTGCTCAATCATGTCTGACATCACGCATGGACAGTGAGCAGTTGGGACCACCAACTGGACACTGCTGTGAGCCAGATCTAACATGAGCACTTTTGGGGCGAAGGGAGGTATGTATGAAGGTGGCAGCTGCAGAGGCCTACAGCCAGACCCGCTTTATCCCATGGCGGTACAAGGAAAAGTAAATGGCCGTCGGCATTCCAAGCAGCGGTTGTATTTATTTAGAGTCTTTGTTCCCAGGTCCTCTACAAGGTCAGAGTCACTTCCTAGTCCCGCTCTGGGGGGCTGTCATGCCAGGCGTGGGGCCAGTCTCCGAGGTGGTGCTTAGTGGTCAGAACTGGCAGCCAGGATTTAGTTAGTATTTCTATCTACCACAATGATGGCTTTTGAATATTTAAAAAAAATGACTTAAAAATCTAAGAATTCATGTTTTTTTTTGTTTGTTTTTTAACCTGAAGGTGAGCCTGCCGTTCCCCACCCAGAGGAGCCGAGACTCACATACTGATAGAGAGAGGAGAAAGAAACCGCGCTTTTTTAATCTGCCGCCTCCACAAGCGTCTCACAACTTCCTTTCCCTGACAGCTGCGGCCGCGCTCACAGCCGCTCTAAGGCAAGGTTAAAGTCTGAAGAAGCCCAGAAGACGATGTGACACGTCTCAGGATGGTTTCACACTTTTAGGGAAAACTTTGCACTTTTTTCTGTGATTAGCACATATCCCCGTGGCCAGATGTCGGCGCCCGCTGTGGTTAGTAGTAGGCTGGTTGTACACTACTACAGCTGATCCGAACCGACAAGACAGCAGAGGGGCAACAGGTTATTAACCCCTCAAGGACCAGACACTTGGTAGGGATTTTACCCATCTGGCGGTTTTTACTGTCGTATTTTTTTTTCTTCAGCTACCAAAATTATTTTTGCTGCGTTTTTTTTCCCCGTGACATACAGGGCGAATTTTTAAGATCTTTTTTTCACTGACTTTTTCCCCCCCATTTTTTAGTTTTATTGGGGCTAAAAAGCTGTTTTTCTCTTATTTACAGTTTATATTTAAAATTAGTATATTTATGCTAAAATGAAGAACAGGAATGGATTCCTCATCTTGTTTCAGACATTTTGATACATCATTTATATAGTTTTGGATTACGGGGCGCATACTACGACAATTTTGGTTGGCGGTGGGTCATTTTCTTTTTTAGATATGTATTTCATTGTATTCCTTAATTTATTTATTTTTACTTATTTTGGAACTATTTTTTTTTACCATCTATGTCTGTCATGACATCATATAAGACCTCCTGGTGAACATTCACATTGTCGTTTTTTTTATTTCATACTTTTCCCCTGTAACTGGGGTATACATAGGCACAGCATCCATAGGAGCCCCAGTTACCAGGAAAATATCCCCGTGTAGTGACAGTAGTCACTGGCAGAGCTGATCAGGGTCTGCTAGGACCCTGCAGCTCTGCTGCAACAAGGGGGAACCCGCGGTCATGTGATCGTTGGTCACATAGTGGAAGTAATACTTTCACTCTCACTCATTAGTACATAGACCTCATTGAGCACTATGTACTTGGGAAAGAAGAAGGCAGAAGCGGTTAAAAAACGCTTTTTCCTTCTCCTCTGGGTCCTTAGCTGTGACTAACAGCCAAAGACCCGACCTGGTCCTGCTTGATTGCAGCAGCAGATTCTTTAATTCCTGCTTCCACTATCGGGCAGGATTAAAGCCCAGGACCAAATTCCGTATATTTACCACTCTTGGTCCTTTATGGGTTAAAGGAAGCCTCTCAAGCCCCTAATATTGCCATATCTGCAGGCTGTACAGTATACGACAGACATGATTTCAGTGGTCCGTCACAACAGTTTGAGGAGTTTTAGAAAATTTACACTTCAAAGTTTACAGCAGAGAAAAATCTGATGAGGCTCATTAATAATCATATGCTGACTCCCCCTCCTGCCACTGATTACTGTGCACATGGAGAGACTTGTCAATTAGCAGAAGGAGTTGGGTGAGAAGTGAATCAAACTACTAACGACCACTTGTCAGTATGTGAGTGCTTCTCATGCTCTGCCCCATGTGAAGTCATCACAGGTGCTACAACATATATATAACACAGAGCCTGACCGACAGAAGAACACAGTTAAGGCTCTTGAAAAGGGGAGGACAAAAATGACACTGACCTACCACCACCACAGAGATCTGGTGGGCTGAAGGACCTGCTGTGGGAGAAACCATTGTGCAGTTTGGTAGAAAGTACGGTATACTGGATAAACTGGCAGCAGCTACTACCAGGAGCTGTGATGACTTCACCGTCCTGTCACCACCTGTGTGGGTGGAGTCAGGAATCACATGACCAGGGGTGCTCACTGCATCAAGGAGTCTGGTGATGTGTGGAATAGCAGAGCTGTGTTTGTGATGTGTGTGAATCACAATGTAGCAAAGCTGTGTGTGTCATGTGCTGTGTGTGTGATCAGGTTGGATGTAAATACATGTACAATGTAGCAGAGCTGTGTGTGATGTGTTGGGTCAGCATGCATGTAATAGAGCTGTGTGTGATGTGTGGGAAACAAGATGGATGTAGTAGAGCTGTGTGTGTAATGGGGATCATAACGGATGTACCATTTAGCACAGCTGTGTGGCGCACTGCACCATCAGAAACACTGGTACTATAATTTCCTAATAATTACTAGTATATGAATATTAACGAGCCGCACCGGACTCATCTCTGCCACTTGCCGCAAACTTTGACATGCAAGTTCTCCAAAACTCCTGAAGTGATCGGTAATCGGTGTCTACACTACACTGCAGTATCCGCAGCCAGGTCACCATCAAGGACCTTACAGGTTCCCTTTAATCTATTATTAAATGGTGAGGTCTCATATACTATATATGAAATTCCACATCTAACAAGTCCTTACAGACCCCACATTGTAGGGCTTATTAACCCTTAACGACCAGACACGTTCAATAACCTACAGAAGAACATTATTAGCTTCTGCTCCTGGTTGTACACAGATACAACATGTGCTTAGAGAAGTGACTGTAAGGAGCTGATAAAGAGATTGCTGCTTCAATGTATTTGTATTTGGTGGAGTTGAGTTTCTCTGGATGATTATTTGGTCACAGGATTAACCCCTTGTGGACTAAGCGTTCAGGGATTTTCCCAATGATTAGATTTTCGGCAGCTTGTAGGGGTGCGGTGGGCTCAGGATTTTTTTAAATTTAGTTTATTTTTAAGATTAGTATATTTACGCCAAAATAAAATACAGGAACGGGTCCCTCATTTTGTTTTGATATATAATTTGTGTAGTCTCAGATTACTGTGCGCATACAGCAATGGTTTTGGTTGGCCCATGGGACATTTTGTTTTTTTATATTATATTATTTCCCCTATGTCACCTATAACGTTATATAAAACCTTTAGGGGTCATTCGCATTGTCTTTTTTTTTTTTTTTTTATCTCCCCCACAGAGCTGATCTGGGTCTGCTAGGACCCTGCGGTCACGAGATTGCCAGGTGGAATAGTAGAAGGAACACTTTCGCTTTCTTTATTTCCTATAAAGCGCTTCTCCTCTGGGTCCTCAGCTGTGACTAACAGCCGAGAACCTGACCTGCTAGATTGCAGGAGCTTTATTCTTGCACGGCATTTTTTTTATTACTATTGTTTGGGATTAAACCCCAGGACCAAGCGCAAAAAAAATTCCTGTGTCTGGTCCTTAAGGGGTTAATATACAACCGAGGATTTACCTGCCCGAGGCGGCTTTTTGAAAGCAATAGGCAACACTTGCCGATCCTCCGATGCGTCTGAAAGCTGCGCCAAAGGATCGCTACATCACAGAAGTGATGGGAGGTGTTTTTGCAAAAAGTCAAACACGCCTCCGATCGGTGTGAAAGCACGCATTCACTAGCGCAATATCTGCTTGAGTTTCATGGCCTGATATCGCGCTCGCCCGTGTGTACGTAGCCCGACTATTATTTTGTGTCCGTTTTTCTATCCCTTTGTATGTATTAGTAAAGTCCGTTCCTTGTGATACGATTTATGTCCGGCGTGTTGTTTCTATTGGTGCGATACCAGGCACCGTTTTTACCATCAAGGCGCGTCATTCTTAAGCGTCCGTTTTTACATAATATGGTGAAGATACAGGTCGGAGACAAGCGGGCGCTCGGCAGAGATGGCAGAATTTGTTTTTTAACCATTTCTGCTTTCTTGATCCCTGAAGACTCGATGAATGCGATGTATACAAAAAAAAGGAAGCAGCAGTTTCACTCTACGGTCCCGCAGGTCACATGATCGCTGGAGCGGATGTCACATAAATCAGGAAATCTGAGCATTTGCTGCACATGAAATCAGTGCAAAAACACGCCAAAATGGGCAAAATCCGCGAACGTAAGTCATTTTTAGTTCCGTAAATACGCAGCCAAAACGTGGGGTCCGCACTGCGGCGGATTTCGCCGTGTCGTTTATCCCGTATTTTTGTGTGGAATTCACACCCTCAATGAGAAGGAGGGTGAGCGGCGTAATTCCGCACCACATGTCAATTTCCGCACGGGTTTTGTGCGGATTATTTCCGCAGCTTATGGAAGAGACTTTCAAAATCTCATCCACTTTGCTGCTCCTTTAAAAGCTGTGGAGGGTCCGCGTTTGCTAACCCGGTCTACGGCCGCCTGTCCATGGGCGTAGCGTTTTCCCTTAGCGGATTTCCGCCGCGGGAGAACGCTATAGTCACGGCAGAAAATCTCAGCCAAATTGCGGCATGCCGCAATTTTTAGACGTGAGCAGAAAATCACCGCGATTTTCCGATTGCGCACATCGGGCTGCACTTTCCATAGTTATCACTTATGGAAGGTGTTCATCGTGTTACCCGCGTGCGGATAACGCAATGGACTATCGCCCGCGGACAGGAGGTCTTAGGCTGGGTTCTCACAGGGCAGAATCCCGCCAGAAATCTCACAGTTTTGCCACAGCGAAAAACCGAGAGGCCTCCGCCGGGAAAGCGCAGCTTCAAAGCCCGCAGCACTTGGCCGCAGTCTTGGAGCGGCTTGGCCGTGCACTTTTCAGTTGCGGCTGGCGCTCTTATAAAGAGTTGCAATGGGGGGAAAAAAAGATAGACATGCTGCGGCCGGGGAATCCACACCGCAGCGGCGGCTTCTGCCGGCCTTGCCGCGATGGATTGGCCGTTCCGTGTAGACGAGATTTTTGACAAATCTCGAACATATGGCTGGCCAATCCCGGGATTAGCGGCCGCAGGCGGATTTGCCGCAGTGAAATCCCGCACAGACTTTCTGCGGCACGTCCGCCCGGTGTGACCCCCGCCTCGGGGCTCTTTGTGACTTTTTGGCAACATGTTGTAATGAAAAAATAAAAAACAAACAAACTAACATGCAATAACAAGTCGGTGCCAACTGCAGCCAAAGCCCGGCGTTGTGCCAAGTGGGCATTTTACCTATGAAAATAAAGGGCAGCCAGCGGCGATACGAAAATATATTCAGTTTTACGCTTTTTCTATGCAATTAAAAAACAAAACAATAATTAGTGTTTTCTTGGTATAAAGACGCCGTGCGGCAGAACGTTATCCACCAGGTGGGAAAGGATTCGAAGAAGCGGTTAGGACGCCAGCGCCACACTCAGCATAATGCCGGGCTCACACAAGCGGATGGTAAGATACCACGTGTATGGCGCAGCATCTTACCGCTGTGTGCGGGCATGTCGCTGAATATGGCAGCGATTTTTGTCCACGCATGACGACGTATCTCACGCACCGTCTTCCGTTTCCTTTTTTTTAAAATGTCATTGCGCATGTACAGCGCTTATTAAGCGCCCGTAGACAATAGCGCGCTCTCGTGTGATACGCCGTAAAATAAAAGACACTGCGCTCTTCTACGTATGTGTTATACGCAATGAACGTACGCAAGTGTGAACCGATGAAAATCAACGAACTTTCACTGACTCCGTTCACCACGTATTACATGTGCGTAATACGCAATGATACGCCGCTGGTGCGAGCCGCCCTTACTACCACCGCGCCACGTGCAGAAATCTGGTGCCCCGAGGGGAGAATGGCGCCGGTCCTAATAAATCACCCCAATCTGTATAAAAATAGCAGAATCAGTTACAAATAAAAACTGTTGATGTCTATAGGGAGTCATATAAGGAGTCATAACCATATGGGTCATAAGGGGGCTGTGAGAATGAATGGTGGTAGGGAGTGCAGCAGCCCCACCTCCAGCCATATTACACCCCTGCTATATACAGAGCAGCGGCACTATATCACACTAGTAATGACGTGGTTATTATATACATCACGCCGGCCGTTGTTTCTGGCACTGTCGCACTTTCGTCTCCAATGCCAGTTGTCCCCCTGCTGCCATGTTCCCCGGCGTCCCCCTGTAGCCGGTCCCCATCCACTTACCGGGATTTGCTGCTTTCCTCCGAGAAGTCATCTTTCCCGCTCCTTGTTGCAAGCCACGAAGTATCCGTCCGCACGAGAGCAGCGCGGGGTGTGTTTACTGCGCCTTACTTCCTGGTTAGGAACTGTTCTCTGACAGACATGTTTCATGGGGGAGAGATATTCCGACTGCACCGGGAATGAAGCCGCTGTGCACGGGCGGCGGGCACTTCCGGTATGCATGCAAGTTTATGACAGCTTGGATTTCGAAACTCAGCAAAGATGGGGGAGTAGCGGCAGGTTGGTATGATTCGCGGTGCAGGGGTGGAGGACCGGGCTGGAGGGAAGATGGGGCTTATCTACATCCCTGGGGGGTAAAGGCCATCTCAGGAGGGCACTGTGTGACTTCCTGGGCTTGGAGGTAAAGGGTTAATCGGCCTATGATTTTCACAGGTATTGCAGTCTCCTTGCAGATCTGTGCTGCCCTGGTACAGGGGGGTGAGGAGGGCTCGCCGGTGCCTACATGGCAGCTCAGATGGTTTTCCCTCCGGTTGTTTATTTGCTACAACTGATGTTAAATGGAACGCAGCAGCCGCTTCCTGTCCGGCGGTTTGGGATTAATTTCCAATTTTGCGCAGGATAAATACACCGTGAATTGTGTGTGTGAACACGGCCTGTAACGTCACACATGTGGACTGAGTAGTAACACGCCGTGACGGGGGACCACATGGCACTGCTGCTCATCTGTTGTAGACGGGCGTTGTATCACCAAAGAGGCATCCGAATCTAAACTGGGGCTAATTCTTCGAAACTCGGACACTCTGGAGCTATGTATGGACTGACGCCACTTCGCTGTTCTGTTGCTGCCTGCTGGTGGCTGCCACTTGCCCGCGGGGTTGGTTGGCAGGGCAGGCCACTTGCCTGCGGAGGTGGTGGTTGCGTGGCATGCCACTTGCCCGCAGAGGTGGTGGTTGCGTGGCATGCCACTTGCTTGCAGAAGGGGGGTTGCATGGCAGGCAACTTGCCCGCAGTAGGGGGAGGGGGGTGGGGTTGCGTGGCAGCACACCTGCCCGCAGAAGGAGGAAGGGGTTGCGTGGCAGCACACCTGCCCGCAGAAGGAGAGAGGGGTTGCGTGGCAGGCCACCTGCCCGCAGAAGGAGGAGGATGGGGAGGGGGGGGGAGTTTGCGTAGCAGGCCACTTGCCCGCAGAAGGAGGGGTGGGGGTTGCGTGGCAGGCCACTTGCCCGCAGAAGGAGAGGGGGGGGTTGCATGGCAGGCCACTTGCCCGCAGAAGGAGGGGGGGGGGGGGTAGCATGGCAGGCCACTTGCCCGCAGAAGGAGGGGGGTAGCATGGCAGGCCACTTGCCCGCAGGGGTAGGGGGGGGTTGCATGGCAGGCCACGTGCCCGCAGAAGGAGGAGGGGGGGGGGGTTGCATGGCAGGCCACGTGCCCGCAGAAGGAGGAGGGGGGGGGTTGCATGGCAGGCCACGTGCCCGCAGAAGGAGGGTGGGGGGTTTGCATGGCAGGCCACTTGCCCGCAGAAGGAGGGGGGGGTTTGCATGGCAGGCCACTTGCCCGCAGAAGGAGGGGGGGGGGGGGTTTGCATGGCAGGCCACTTGCCCGCAGAAGGAGGAGGGTAGCATGGCAGGCCACTTGCCCGCAGGGGTAGGGGGGGTGGGTTGCATGGCAGGCCACTTGCCCGCAGGGGTAGGGGGGGGGGTTGCATGGCAGGCCACTTGCCCGCAAGGGTAGGGGGGGGGTTGCATGGCAGGCCACTTGCCCGCAGGTGTAGGGGGGGTTGCATGGCACGCCACTTGCCCGCAGGGGTAGGGGGGGTTGCATGGCAGGCCACGTGCCCGCAGAAGGAGGGGGGTGTTGCATGGCAGGCCACGTGCCCGCAGAAGGAGGGGGGGGGGTTGCATGGCAGGCCACGTGCCCGCAGAAGGAGGGGGGGGGTTGCATGGCAGGCCACGTGCTCGCAGAAGGAGGGGGGGGGTTGCATGGCAGGCCACTTGCCCGCAGAAGGAGGGGGGGGGGGGGGTAGCATGGCAGGCCACTTGCCCGCAGGAGGAGGGGGGGGGGTTGCATGGCAGGCCACTTGCCCGTAGGGGGGGGGGGTTGCATGGCAGGCCACTTGCCCGCAGAAGGAGGGGGGGGGGTTGCGTAGCAGGCCACTTGCCCGCAGAAGGAGGGGGACGGGTTGCGTAGCAGGCCACTTGCCCGCAGAAGGAGGGGGGGGGTTGCGTGGCAGGCCACTTGCCCACAGAAGGAGAGGGGGGAGGTTGCGTGGCAGGCCACTTGCCCGCAGAAGGAGAGGGGGGTTGCGTGGCAGGCCACTTGCCCGCAGAAGGAGAGGGGGGGGGGGGTTGCGTGGCAGGCCACTTGCCCGCAGAAGGAGAGGGGGGGGTTCGCGTGGCAGGCCAATTGCCCGCAGGAGGAGAAGGGGGAGGGTTCTCGTGGCAGGCCACCTGCTGGCAGGAAGAGGGGGGGTTGCATGGCAGGCCACGTGCCCGCAGAAGGAGGAGGGGGGAGGGGTTGCATGGCAGGCCACGTGCCCGCAGAAGGAGGAGGGGGGGGTTGCATGGCAGGCCACGTGCCCGCAGAAGGAGTAGGGGGGGTTGCATGGCAGGCCACTTGCCCGCAGAAGGAGGGGGGGGTTGCGTGGCAGGCCACTTGCCCGCAGAAGGAGGGGGGGGGGGGTTGCGTGGCAGGCCACTTGCCCGCAGAAGGAGAGGGGGGAGGTTGCGTGGCAGGCCACTTGCCCGCAGAAGGAGAGGGGGGAGGTTGCGTGGCAGGCCACTTGCCCGCAGAAGGAGAGGGGGGAGGTTGCGTGGCAGGCCACTTGCCCGCAGAAGGAGGAGGGGGGGGGGGGTTGCGTGGCAGGCCACTTGCCCGCAGAAGGAGGAGGGGGGGGGTTGCATGGCAGGCCACTTGCCCGCAGAAGGAGGGGGGGGGTTGCATGGCAGGCCACTTGCCCGCAGGGGTAGGGGGGGGGTTGCATGGCAGGCCACTTGCCCGCAGGGGTGGGGGGGGTTGCATGGCAGGCCACTTGCCCGCAGGTGTAGGGTGGGGGGGTTGCATGGCAGGCCACGTGCCCGCAGAAGGAGGGGGGGGTTGCATGGCAGGCCACGTGCCCACAGAAGGAGGGGGGGGGTTGCATGGCAGGCCACGTGCCCGCAGAAGGAGGGGGGGTAGCATGGCAGGCCACTTGCCCGCAGAAGGAGGGGGGGGTAGCATGGCAGGCCACTTGCCCGCAGGAGGAGGGGGGTTGCATGGCAGGCCACTTGCCCGTAGGGGGGGTTTGCATGGCAGGCCACTTGCCCGCAGGGGTAGGGGGGGGGGGTTGCATGGCAGGCCACTTGCCCGCAGAAGGAGGGGGGGGGGTAGCATGGCAGGCCACTTGCCCGCAGGAGGAGGGGGGGGTTGCATGGCAGGTCACTTGCCCGCGGGAGGGGGGGGGGTTTGCATGGCAGGTCACTTGCCCGCGGGAGGGGGGGGGGGTTTGCATGGCAGGTCACTTGCCCGCGGGAGGGGGGGGGGGGTTTGCATAGCAGGTCACTTGCCCGCGGGAGGGGGGGGGGGGGGTTTGCATGGCAGGTCACTTGCCCGCGGGAGGGGGGGGGGGGTTTGCATGGCAGGTCACTTGCCCGCGGGAGGGGGGGGGGGTTTGCATGGCAGGTCACTTGCCCGCGGGAGGGGGGGGGGGGTTTGCATGGCAGGCCACTTGCCCGCAGGAGGAGAGGGGGGGGGGGGGTGCGTGGCAGGCCATTTGTCTGTAGTGGGGGGGGGGGGGGAGTGGCGCAGCAGACCATCACAGAGGTGGTGGTTGCCACTTCTATCGCTGATACTGTTTGCTGCTTGCCCGTATAGAGTATGTTGACACATTCAGGATTAGCTGAGGATTCACATACTGATTCCGCACCTAAATACTCAGCAGATTTGCCACCATTCTGCATCCAGATAACTGTGGTATTTCGTGTGCCCCGTTCACATGTAGCGCTAGAAAATCTGCGTAGGATAATGACCCCACTGAGGATTATAAAAACCACACAGCACAACAATGGATTACCCCCTGCAGCTACCGGAGGGCTAAGAGCTCATTCACACTAGGAGTTAATCAGATGATTTTTTTTGTTGTTGTTTTTTTTAAATACTTTTTTATTTAAAAAAAAACAAAAAAAAATACAATCAAACTTCTATCTTTTTGTGGCCTTTCAGAGGGACACTGAGTATTTGTTCCGGATTTTCAGTTGCAGAATCCACACAAATTGTGCCACTAAGTACAGTATATGGTAACCCGCCCGCTCGGTCGTAGCGTAAAATATCCGCAGATTGTAGTCCTGCTGCAGATTTTCCCATCCGCCTACGCCGTATCTTTTGCAGAAATGCTCCAGGTATCCGCAGCAGATTTCATTCAGGATACTAGCGCTCTCACATCAGCGGTTTATACAGCACACCGCAAACCTGTATATCAGGGTAGGACTCCTCGATGGAGGCAGGGGGCACCCCATGTGCGTTTCGTTTCCATTCTCCAGGGGTGACACACAAACGCTCCCAGACCTCCTGCTATACCCCACCGATTAATCACATGACAGGAAAATGGCGCTGCATATAGAGTGCCGCATGTGCAGGAATTTACGACCAATAACGGGCACTCAGCAGTTGGAGCGAGCGCAGACCACAGGGTCATATTCGTATACGAAGCCGCAAATGAGGCCAGGCAGCAAACGCCCATTCGTTCGCACCGCCACAATACTAGTTTTATGTTTTTGTTTACAGTTTGCGGCCGCCTCACTTTCCGTGTTTTGTGCCCCTCGCTGTGTGCACACACCGGCGGATCAGCGGACGGTCTGGTTATTACATCGTCCCTCAGCACTTTGTTATACGCACTTCTGTGTACGTTATCTATATGGGATATGGATGGGTTCTGATGGTAATTGACTATTTCTGTTATCATTTTTGCAGGGTTTCACCCTCATTTTATTTTTTTTCACCTTTGCACTTTGGTGCGTCCTAACGGACTGCCTGACCTGCTTGTTTTTCACATCACTTATTGCACCGAACCTAAAATAAGTCGTCTTCTTGTTTTCTCCCTTGTTCTTTCTTCAGTTTTGGTGGTTATTTGTCGTGGGATGCCCTGATATTTCATATATGCATATCACTTTTATTGAACTATATTGCGGTATTTTATCAGATGTTTGCTGCTAGATGGCGACAATTTGGCTTTTGCTGCCCAGCCTCGTATTGCTCTCGCTCCAACCTCTATCGGGTGTCCTTTCACTTGCGAATTCCTGTATATGCGCCGCTCTGAGTGCTGCACCATTTTCCCGTTATGTGATCATTTGGCAGTGTTTGATACCTTGAGGAAAAAAAAAAAAAGAAACGCGCCGGGCTGCTTCCTGGCTCCATCGGTGGGTCCCATCCTTGCATACGGTTTTGATACTGTTTGTTTATAATCAGTTTTCATTATTATTATTATTATTATTATTATTATACACTTTACTTTTTGTAGTATTTTTAACATATAAAGGGTTAACTCCTCGGAGTCTCTGGAATTGGCGCTGTGTATCATGTATGCTACCTGAGACCTGTGATGCCCTTTAACCCCTTCTGCATTGGCTCTAGCATAGTGTTATGTGTTACATGTATGTCTTGAATAAAGTGCTGCCTTGGCTTCACACTCCTTGTGCTGCCTGTGTAAGCGATTGCTGATCTCCTGGATGAGTCAGCCGTCCCGACCCTTCCCTTTAGTTGGGCTGCACATCAGGTGGCACCTTCCTTCCTGACGCGGCTTATTGTCTAACTTTGCTTTCGTTTCAGTGTAAGAATCAGCAGTGAAGGAGGAAACAGAAGTACCTGGAGACCGAAGCTGTGACCTTGGCGCTGCGATACAGTGGGCGTCCTGATATTTAAAGGTAGGCATCCATGTCTGTCTAATATCATAATTCCATCCGGCTCACTTGTACTTCTGTTTAAAATGAGCTTAATGGCATTCACCCGTTCAGATGAATAGGTGATATTTTGTCTGATTTGCGAAATTATATATTTTTTTTAAATATGAAAATCGGATGGAAAAAAAGCCCGTGTGCGTGTACCCTAACGTGATTTTTTAAATTTTTTTTTTTAATGCAGATTTTCAATGTGGATTTTACCTCTTCAAGGAGTTGGAATCCATGTCAGAATCTGCACAAAAATCCCTGTGAGGCTACATATAAACCAGCGAAAAGTTTTGTACGTTTCTCAACGCGCAAAACTGGTGCGAATATGCCCTTCCAATCGCAGCATGTCCTATCTTTTAGCGTTCCCTCAGAATGCCTCACCCATTATTTTCAATGGAACCTAAAGAGATGTCACAGGCCGTACGATGTGCGTGCAACTGTAATGTTTCCCATTGAAGCCAATTGCACATTGCAGCACTTCTATGACACTGCGATTCTCACGTGAGTGTTTAACATGCGCTAGACGATCGCAAGTGTTTCCCATCGATTTCAATGGGAAACCTTACACTTGCATGCGATGTCTTTTTAGGTTCCAATTAAAACAAAGCGCGAGGCGTTCTGAGGAAATGCCAAAAGATGGGACATTCTGCGATTGAAAAAAAAAATTTAAAGAATGGATTTCATATTCACGCAATTTTTATGCACATCGCAACACACAAAACTCGCATGATAATATTGCAAGCATGAATAAGCCCTTAGGGTGATCACCCACTTGCGTTTTTTTTAAAGCTGCGATATCCCTGCATTTTTTTCACACAATTGTCGGACTTTCTAATGTTAAAAACGCATCGCACAAAAATTGCGAAGCGCCAACTTGTAATGCGTTTTTAACAGTAGAAAGTCACGTTAAAAAACCACAAGTGGGTATGAGCCCTTAGGCTGTATTCCCGCAGGCGATTTTCCCGCACGAGTTCTGTCTGATTCCACGATGGATAGAACTCGCACAGGAAAAGAACTATTCATTTGAATGGGTTAATTCACACGTGATTTTTTTTTTTCACTTGGAATGATAGTCCAAATTTGAGAAGTCGCTGCATGTCCTGTTTTCATGTAATTCCTGCTCAAGAATCGCCCATTATTTTCTATGTGAACTGTCGATTTGCATGCGAGTGCGATCCATTGTCAATGTATATTACAATGGGGATTACATGGAAGGTGGAAACCACAGGGGGGAATGCAGAGCAGTGCCAAAAAGGCGCATGTAAAACAGATGCAAAAACCCTGCGGTCTCCGGTGTGACTACACTTTACATGTGAACAGGAATGCAGATTTTCTCATGCTGTGTATTCAATGCAGATTTAACCTCTTCACATAAGGGGCTGTAATCAAAATCCACATCACTTTTTTAATATTGCATCCTTTGGCATGAGCAAGGCCCAGCAGGTCTTTCTTATATTTACATGATCATTTTTCATCTGTGCCATATTTGAGGGGTCTCTTGCATGCACAGCCTGCTACAGATCCTCCAACAGCATCCTGTTGTGATTTCAATTTAGGTTTTGGAGGTTTAACAGGAACCCATCAGGTCCTATGAACACCATAAACTGAGTTAATGAGCTTATACATCAGGGGGTGCTCTTCATACTTGCCTGCCCCCCTGTTCCTTTGCTAGCCGCCCGTGAAGCGGCTGCTCTGTCCGTGCATCTGACTGCTCTCTGCATGCAGTGCACACACATAGACTTGCCACATGGTACCAGCCACGTGGCACCATTCTATTATGTTTACAGGCACCCATAAAGGAGATGTTTGAGCCATAGTTTTTGAGTAAAGGTAGCTAATGTAAAATAAAGAAGTTAGATTCACCAGTTTGATTCCCTGCCAGCCCAGCGCCACCACTGCTATGGTCGTCTGGGCTGAGCTTTGTTTACCTGGCAACATCTGTGACTTGCTCATATATTTGTCAATGGAGAGGGCTCGTCTGCTGAATCTACTCCGTACAGTCCCCATGTCTGTTTGATCAAGTATTCCTATGTCCATATTTGTAGACAAAAAAAATAAAAAATTACACCGGGTGTCCTTACTTTTTCATATAACTGTACATAGTATTTTTTATGGGCAGGTAAAATTCAGAGCATTTACAGTGAACCTGTGGAACTATGGGGCAGCATGAACCCGGGATAGATACACCCATTCGGCCGATCTATGCTTTATTCTGCATTTCAGGAAAAAAAAACTGTTTAGAAATCTAACTCAGAGTTGAGCTAGAATAGAGCTCTGAGTCAAAGAGGTGGCCACACAGACTCTCCCCACCCGCAGCATCAAGACTGACTGACTGCCCTTCCCTACAGACACAGGACGAGGAGCTGTCGCTCTTGATGCTGCAGGCGGGGAGAGCCTGCACGGCCGGCCTACCTCTTTGACTTGGAGCTCCGAATCAGATTTCTAAGTAGTTGTTTTCTGGGTTTTTTTCCCCCGAAAGGCAGCAGCATTTTTGGAATAGAATGTACAAGCCCCAAATGAGCAGATCCGTCCCGGGTTCATGCTGTCTGTGGTTCTGGCAGTATGAACTGGTGACAGGTTCCATTTAATGACTTACAGGTTGTGTAATCTAGATAATATGCCAGCATATGCAGAAAATGTTACAGACGACTTGAATTAGTTTTGTTCTTTAGGTGATATACAATTCTGTAGTCCGCCATGTTAAAATTAAAGGAGAATTCCAGTAATGAGAGTTATGGTCCATCATCCTAAAATCCTTCAGTGCTCAAAGTTTTTAATATTAATGCAAAGAAATTACCAAACAATTGCGTGTAGACCTACATTTTTCTCATAAGTCTTTTTCCTCTGTTTCTCCCCTTGAACAGAATCCAGTATATGATGAAACAGTGGACCGCAGGATACTCCTGATAAAGCGTGTTTATTTTCTGGACACTTGTACAGCTTACCACATCGGTGTCTTAAGACATAACCACTGCAATATACTCTAAGTCTTTGATGAGGAAATGTCACAAGTAGGCGCTGCAGAGAAATCTTCAGATGAGCCAAAGTCACAGATGAGCACCGCAGACAAGTCTCCTGAGAAGGAAAAGTCACAGCCGGTCGCATCAAACGAGGCTTCTCGTGAGCCAGAACTACATGTAAGCTCTACAGCCAGGTGTGCTCTTGCAGAAAAGTCACATGCGGGCACCTCAGATGAGCCTTTTGGTGAGGAAAAGGAACAAATCCATGCAAGAGACGAGCTAGAGTCACAGACGGGCACCGCAGACATGTCTGGTGAGGAAGAGGCACCGCCAGCCACCACAGCTGATACTTCTAATGAGGCACAAATTGGCACCACAGGTGTGTCTCGTGAGGAAGAGGCACCGCCAGCCACCACAGCCGATTCTTCTAGTGAGTCACAAACGGGCACCGTAGACATGTCTGGAGAGGAAGAGGCACCGCCAGCCACCACAGCCGATTCTTCTAGTGAGTCACAAACGGGCACCGTAGACATGTCTGGAGAGGAAGAGGCACCGCCAGCCACTACAGCCGATTCTTCTAGTGAGCCAGAGTCACAAGTAAGCACCACAAACAAGTCTTTTGCCAATGAAAAGCCACAGGTGAACACTGCAGAAAAGTATACAGGTGAGCCACAGTCACCAGCGAGGACTACGAACAAAGCTTTTGGAGAGCAGAAGTCACAGGAGAATGTTGCAGACAAAGCTTCAGGTGAGCCAGGGTCACAGATGGGCACTAAAGACAAGCCTGGTGAGCAAAAGTCACAATGGAGCAACACAAACGCGTCTCTCGGTGGGCCGGAGGCAGAGACTGGCTCTGCAGGCATGCCTGGTGGGCTTCAGTCACAAGCAAGCATCACAGATATGTTTTCTGACAAGGAAACGTCCCAGGAGGATGTCACAGACAAAGCTTCAAGTCACCCAAAGTTTCAGACAAGCATCACAGACACGTGTTTTGGAGAGGAAGAGCCACATGTGTATGCCATAAAGACATTTTTAGGTGAAAGCCCTGCAGACAAGTCTAGTCGGGCAGAGTCTCTAGGAGACAAGTGTACAAGCAAGGAAGAGTCACAGATTAATACCGCTGGAAAACAAGAGTTTGAAGCCCGGAATGAATTAAGGCGCAGACCGCTCACCCATTCTAGTGCAGAACCTGAACCGTCACCAATGTCTGGCACACTAGAGCCTTGCACCATCGGCAAGTCTTCTGGGGCACAAGTGTCGCAGATAGGCACCACGAACAAGTTTGGTGAACAGAAGACACAGACGGGCATTATCATTGAAAAGAAACTCCCTACAAGATATTGGATGATCGGTAAGAAATGTTACCAAATAAATTGATTAATTCCAAGAAAAAAAGAGCAGCGCTCTGTGAAAGAGTCCGTGCGGCAAAGGGGGCGAATCACAGCCTTCGTCCAAGGGCAATATATAACCTTGAAGACTGGGTATTCCAAAATAGATCAGGTACAATGGTGTCTAGTCACCCAAAATTCAACGTTTCATTCTTCTCACTGGGACATTCGTCAAACTATAAATCAGCAGTGATACAAAAATATAGCTAAAGAAATTTCAGTAAATTGCTTAATTAATCTCAAAGTGATACCATATAAATATTTCATCCTAGTAATAAAGTACAAGGTGACAAATATATCTATATCTCTATATCAATCATTATATATCTCTTAAGGATCCTCGTACAATAATGTGATGAAATTCATACATAATTTAAAATTGCTTTATCCATCTGTCAGCGGTTGGATCCGGGGTAAGCTCGCTCATCAAGACCCATCCTATGGCTTACATTCTGGATCTCTTTGCATCATCTAGATAAGGGATCTACCCACTAATAGATGGATACATTTCATCACTAGAGTTGAGCGAACATATCTGGCAAGCTTGATGCTCGTTCGAGTATTGGCGTACTCGATGGTGCTCGTTACCTCCTGCGTCCCACATACAAAAATGCTCGAGTCTCCCATTGTAGCCAATGGGGTTCGTTACTGGAGTAGAGCTCTCTAATTTTACGAAAAGCTCGAATAACGCGGACCCGAGCATTTGGGTGCTCGCTCATCTCTATTTATCACAGCATTGCACTTCTATATTGCATTGATTGATATTGTTGAGATATTGTACTTGATTACAATGAAATATTTATCTGGTGTTCCTTAAAGAGTACCTGCACTTTCACTTTGGAGGGCTTCTGCTCTGTCGGCCATTTGCAGCTCCTTCCGGCATATGAAGAAGGGCCCTGTATAACGCTATATAGGGCTGTCATTAGCTGCTGGAAGGAGCTAAAAAATGGCCAACGGAGCAGAAACACTCCAAAGTGAAAGTGCAGGTATTCTATAAGCAATTTACTGAAACCTCTTTAAATATATACATTTTTTTTCTCACCATTTTGTCATGGCTTGACAAAAGTCCGCACAAAACAACTAAAAACCACACTTTTGGATGAAGAGACACAAGTGCACCTGATCTATTTGGGAGCGCTGCATATTTTTCAATGTAGCAAATTGAATATTGATGAGTGACTGTAGGAAAAAAGACTGTCCACAAAATAATATACTGTGGAGTTATGCCATTAAATAATTTCTTACCCTATCTATGAGATAAGTGTCTGAAAGCGGGGGTCCTGAGTGTCCATGTATGAATAGAGTGGTGGTCACTACTCGATGGGACCGCCCCTACAGTACACCTACGTGACCACTACTGCATACGGGGACACTTGGGTCTCAGCAATTGGATCATCACCTATCAGGTGCTGTGGATAGGTTACAACTAGAGATGAGCGAGTATACTCGCTAAGGCACATTACTCGAGCGAGTAGTGCCTTAGCCTAGTATCTCCCCGCTCGTCTCTAAAGATTGACAGGTGAGTTGCGGGGGGGGGAGAGCGGGAGAGAGAGATCTCCCCTCCGTTCCTCCTCGCTCTCCCCCGACGCTCCCCACCCCCGCCGGCTCCCGAATCTTTAGAGACAAGCGGGGAGATACTCGGCTAAGGCACTACTCGCTCGAGTAATGTGCCTTAGCGAGTATACTCGCTCATCTCTAGTTACAAGTTATTTTCTTGAAATAACCCCTTTCGGTAGATGCTGTATTAGATGTTTAACCATGCTCATGATTATCACTGGGATGACCTGATGGGCACCCTTATCATCATTGGCTCATTCACTTATCATTCAGTTTAAATAACGATCCTTTATACAGCGAATGTGAACGACTGAACAATTTCTCGTTTGAACGCGTTAACGACGTATCTGCCTGTACAAACTGTCTGCCCGAGCTAACTCTGACGTCATTGGCTCGTTTAAATGAGAAATTGGCTCACCTAAACGACTCTTAGACATAAACTACTGTTCCTTGGGGTCTACTGGGTCAGAAACGCTATCTTTTCTCCTTAGGGAGAGCAGTGAGTGAGGAGACTTAAAAGGCCATTCATGCTCCTCTGGGCAATATGCAAACACTGAGATGGAGCAATACCTCCGCATCAATGTTAAACTCTTTATACAAGCCTTGTAACATTGTCACAAGGCTTGTATAAAGAGTCTAACATTGATTTGAAGGAATGCTTCCTTCCAATAGGTGGCGCTGCGGAGGTATTGTTCCATCTCCCTTATTTGGGTCCTACTAAAATGTCCTATCTTCTCTCCCCTGTTTAGGTGGCTTTACAGTTTTGGTGGTGGTGGCTTTAGTATATTTTCTCTACCCGTGGAAAGGACAACCTCCAGCCCACAAACCATCTAAACTCGAAATTTTTTTTAAAGAAGTTGCGAGCCTTAAGAAGGATTTCCCCGGACAGTATGAAGGTTTGTGGTTTAGAAGTGAAAAAATACTACATAAACACCTTAACGCATCTGATCCGAGCGCGCCTTCTATACTAATCCTCACTGCAGCCCAAGATGGGGAACAGACCTTACGTTGTGTGAGCAAACGTCTTGCAAAGTCCTATGCCAACTCCCTTGGTGCCAAATGGTTAATTGTTAATGGACCATCTAAGTCCAAATATGATAGTGCCACCAGCAAGATGCAGATAGACGACGAACTAAGTTCAGGCTTCCAGTCTGATAGTCGGGCGGCGGTCTTGTACCGCTTAGAAACATTACCCCCCGGTTCCTTACTCATCCTCTATAAATACTGTGATCATGAGAATGCCGCCTTCAAAGATGTGGCCCTCGTGCTCACGGTACTCCTGGAAGAACCGTCACTGGAGGAGGACCTTTCGTTCACGGAGGTGGAAGAGAAAGTGAAGGACCTTCTTTGGGAACGGTTTGCTAACTCGGAAGTTAGTGCGCACCATGAAATGGATGTTGACAAACTGAGTGGAGTGTGGAGTCGCATTTCTCACGTTGTTCTTCCCGTGCTGCCTGTGCGATCCGTAGAAAGCGGCAGCTGTCCTGGGATTACGGACTGAAACGTTCGCCTTCTAGCTGTATGTAATGCAGGCGTGGACCTCGGACTCGCTTTCATCCAAATGTGCCTTACTATATAGGAATATTGTCATCCAAAATGGACGTCGGATCGAAAAAGAAGATTACGAAGGAATTAAAAACTTCCAAGGACTTTGTTTTTGTTTTTTTTTAAAATCCTAATGACTGTTCACGTTTTGCATACACCGCGGAGTTATGTGCAAAATCTGCAGCGCGTTTCAGTTGCAGCAAAGTAGATGCGCTTTTTCTAAATGTCCTCCACATGTCGCATGTAAAACCTGCAGTGTAAATTGACCTGCGTTGCGGATTTCACATCCGTAGTATATTAATTTATACTGTGGATTGTCACTACTGATTAAAACTGGGGTGAATTCCATACAAATCTGTACAAATCCGCGTGTGTAACATGCAGACATTTTACTTTAATTTCATCATAGATTTTGCTGCGGAATCATGATAGAATTCTCAGCAGGTTCCCCCCCTCGCATGTGAATGTACCCCTAAAAAGGACCTTTCGGCTCTTCTGACATCCCTATTTTTTAATAAATACGTTAAATGGTATGTTTTGTACTATCTGTGTAGGACTATATAGGGGTGATTGTTGCCTTATGGGCAATTTTATATTTAATTTAATAAAATCTGCTTCCCCAGAGGGTGACCCCTCTCTTTACCGTATGACATTCCTTCAATATGGCTGACTGTAGTGGAAAAAAACCAAGCTGAGCATTACTTGGCCCTGCGCTGCAGCCCTGCCGTGGCCCCGGCATTACATAGGAACAAAGGACAGAAAAAGAGAAGTGGAAGAGAAGGAAGATGGGTTGTTAGGAAAGATGACTGAGCTCTCTCAACCCACATTTCATCTACATGCGCTGAGGTATGTAATCCAAGGGGGGTATGCATTGGCTGACTTCAATACCGGTAGTCGGAAGATATCCTGTAATGTCGTAGTGCTCTAAAAAGACGTCTAGCCCCCTCTTAAACTCCTCCATCGATTTCGTCTAGATGTTGGGGTTATCCTCTTGTTACCGTCGCAGTCCTGGGTATAACCCGATCATGGGAGAGATCCCTGTATCGTCCCCTCATGTACTTATACATAGTTATTTGATCACCACTTATCCGTCTTTTTTTTTCTAGGGTAAATAATCCCAATTTGGATAGCCTCTCTGGGTATTCCAGTCCCGTCATTCTGTTTATTAGTTTAGTTGCCCTTCTTTGAACCCCCTCAAGCACTGTGACATCTTTCCTGAGCACCGGTGACCAGAACTGTACACAGTATTCCATGTGAGGCCTGGCAAGTGCCTTATATAATGGAAGGATAATGTTCTCGTCCCTCGCCCCTATACTTCTGTTATTGCACCCCAAGACTTTATTTGCCTTTGCAGCAGCTGACTGGCATTGGTTACTCCAGTTTAGTCTACAATCCACTAGTACCCCCAGGTCTTTTTCCATATCACTTTCCCCTAGCAGTGCCCCATTTACTGTATATTGGTAACATCCATTTCTCCTGCCCATGTACATAACCTTACATTTATCCACATTGAACTTCATTTGCCATTTTCCTGCCCAAGCCCCCGGCTTATCTAGGTCAGTTTGTAGCTGCACATTGTCCTCTGTTGTATTAATTACCTTGTATAATTTCGTATTGTCTGCAAATATTGATATTTTGCTGTGCAGCCCCTCTATCAGGTCATTGATAAATATATTGAACAGAATGGGGCCCAATACTGAGCCCTGTGGCACCCCGCTAGCGACGGTGACCCAATCAGAGTATGAGCCATTTATTACCACCCTCTGCTTTCTATCTCTGAGCCAATCCTTTACCCAATTACACACATTTTCACCCAGTCCGAGCTGTCTCATTTTGTATATTAGCCTATTATGTGGCACGGTGTCAAAGGCTTTAGAGAAGTCCAGATGTACGAGATCAGCAGACTCTCCCAGGTCCAGCCTAGAGCTTACTTCATCGTAGAAACTGATCAGATTGGTCTTACATGAGCGACCCCTCGTGAATCCATGCTGATGGGGGGCTATACTGTTGTTTTCCTTGCGGTATTCTAGGATGGCAGCACTGGATCCTGGCAATGTGGAGGGATAAGTACTGCTCAGTTTATTTTCCTACAATTGGCTCTATTGAAGGGATGTTTTTGGTAACCAGACAACCCGTTTAATAAGCAGGCTGTGTAGGGGCACGCCCCATTGACAAGTGTTATGGTAACTTTTTGTATATAGATTTCCAGGAGGAATAATAGAGGGATAACCCATTGCAGAGGTCCAAGAAAAGCTGCTTCAGGATTGTATGTTTTATCGGGAATGTTAAGTAATTACTAAAATAGACATATCAGAAGAAGCGATGGGTCCTCTTTAATACGTTCATAAGACCACAATATATGAATTATGTGCATTCAATTTTAGATTTTAAAGGAATTTTTTTTTTTTTTTTGCTAAAACGATAATTTATAATAAAAAGTTGGATATTCCTCTTTAAGAGTTTTTAAGGTAATGTGAAGGGTGTGACTTGGTAACCCCTTGCCAGAAAGAGTTGCTGTAATTCAGCGTTCTCATTGGCTTCAGTGTGTGCCATATAATGATGACGTGTCCATGCAGTATCGCTGCACGGCGGCTGTGAGTGAATCCCTCATAATATACGGTTCATCTCGGAGAAGGAATTCCCACCGTCTGCTATCCTCCAGCTCTATGAAGTGGTTGGGGATCCGGGCATGCCTTTCCCTCAGTAAGTGTTATGTATTCACAAAACCGCTCTAAAATGCACTTTTAGATATGTGAAAAAACGTGTAAAATTAAAAATCTTATTTTAAAGGTGTTTTGTAAATTTCTGTAACTTTAAAGTAAAGATGCATTTTAATTCTTTGTCCAAAAGTTCTTTCTGATTTGGGTGCATTCTCTTATTTCATGACCTACGATTATAGATGGCAAATACTTGTATGTTCAGTAAAGCGTGTCACTTCCACTTTTCAACTGCATGCATATCCATGCTTAAAGGGGGTTTCCACACAAATTGATCACCTATCCTCAGGGTAGGCTTTCAGTGGTTGATCAGCTAGGGTCCGCCACTTGCTTGCCATCTGCACTACAATGCACAGAAATCGGAGCAGAAGCTGGCAGCGGGCTCCTGATCAGCTTATTGGCCGGGATCTTGAATGGTGGGCCACCACTAATCAACTATTGATGATCTATTCTGAGGTTAGAACGGGTTGGAGATTGCTCGTTCTTTCGCTGCATGCTTTTTCATTGCACAATTATCGTGTAAAGTGGTCAATCTAATAAGCAGTTTACACGATAATAATGCTGTGTAAAAGGGCCTTTATTCTGCCAAGCTGGGTTGTCCAATACCTTTGCCCTACCTAAAGGGGTTCTCTTAGGTTAGATGAAATATCACCTCTCTAGTATGGGCTGTGCCTGGTGTTGCAGCTCTCCTCCATTGACTTGAATGGACATTGTATGCCATACTAGACACAACCCAGGTACAGGAGTTGCACTGTCCAAAAATGTATTTTTTGGAATTGTGCTTAAATGGAGATTCTCTCTCTGGTAATAGTGTTTTGCCAGTTGTCAATGTATCTTTTTTTTTATCTACATGATTACATATGATACAACGTGGCATCTTGACCAAAGTACAATGCAACGTATGCTTGGACTTTATCAATGGTGACAGATTGCTTTAACTTGTCTTGTGTGATCATAAACTGGCCGGTGAAGATTAGCAGTGTTGTTATAAATACGCACACCACAAGAAGGAAATGATTGTGAAAGAAAAAGTGCTAGTAACATAGTATGTAAGGCCGAAAAAAGACACGTCCATCCAGTTCAGTCTATTACCCCCAATGTTGATCCAGAGGAAGGCAAAAAACTTCCAATTAGGTAGAAGCCAATTTTCATCATTTAAAGGAAAAAATTTCTTCCTGACACCAATCTGGCAATCGCTATAATCCCTGGATCACCGACCCTTCTGAAGTCATAAGTGACTAACATGTAATCTTGTCATACTCAAGAAAGGCATCCAGGGTGGTCTAAGGGTATGTTTACACGTCGCTGATTTGCTGAGGTACAGATCGGCAGCAGATTTCACCCTTTCCATTTGAATTCAATTAAAAGGGCGAAATCTGCTGTAGATCTGCAATAAAATCTGCAGGAAATTGGTGACATGTAAACAACAAACCCTTTTAACTTTTTTTTTTTTTTTTATAGAGTTTGTTATTCCCACATCCTCAGGCAGAGAGTTCCACAGTCTCACTGCTCTTACAGTAAAGAACCCTTTTCTGTGTTGGTGATGAAACCTGCTTTTTTCTAGACGTAGAGGATGCCCTCTTGTAACGGTTGCAGTCCTGGGTATAGGGGGGAGAGCAAGATAGTCCAGCAGCACACAAATATCATATTCCCCAATATGGGAGGGTGAACAGATGCAAAACGCCACACTGTGAGCTATGAACCAAAGACTTGACAAAGACCCGGAAGGGTTGAAACGTTGTCTCTTCTCTGCATGGAGTCAATAAAGAATGTTATACTACACCATGTATGCTGCCACTTCTTGCATGGATATGTAGTCCGCCTATTCTGTTTATTACGTTAGATACTCTTCTTTGTAACCGTTCAAGCTCTGATATGTCCTCCTTGAGTACCGGTGCCCAAAACTGTATACAATATTCAGTGTCATCTGACCAGTGACTTGTAAAGAGGAAGAATAATATTCTCATCATATGCCCTTATACTTCTGATGCACCCCATAGTCCTATTTACCTTGGCAGCAGCTGCCTGACCCTGGTTGCTCTGTTTAAGTTCATTAATGTTCATTAGTGGTTTCCCATTTAGTGTGTAATGGTGACATGTATTTCCCTGCCCATGTGCAGAACCTTACATTAACAGTCTTAAACCTCATTTGCCACTTTTCTACCCCCAATTTATCCAGATCCATTTGCAACCATATACCGTCCTCTTTTGTGTTACTTTGCATAATTTTGCATCATCTGCAAATATTGCTAAGTAATGACTGGTCATAATACAGAGAAATCCCATGTAATGATCTGACCTTTTATATTACAGTCTAGTTGCTGTATACAGAATAAACCTCTTAATCCGACCTACTGTTACTCTTTCTTATAAGAGTCTCCACTTTAGACAAACCATACTTTTTACAATTATTATTTAAATTATGGCTGGTTTGTGCAAAACTGAACAATAATCGTTCAGCATAAACACTGCCAGCGGCTGAAAGACGAATGATAATTTGTTTGCTTATCGTTTGTCATTCAGGTTATGCAGGCATAAAAATCAAATAACGGTTGGCCTGTGTGAACAGGCAGTCATTCATCTACAAACGGCTGCCTGTTTACTGTGAATGGAGGCGGGCAGCCAAAAGTGATCGCGGGGCGGTCTGCCTCCATTCACTGAACAATCACTAATGTGTGAAAGCGCAGGAGTAAAAGGACCCTTAGAAGGTCCTTTAACAATAAGCAGCTCACAAAGCGTCCCTCCTGCTGGGACCCTCAGCGATCAGCTGTGATGTGTGGGGAATCCTAGCAGCGGGTGATTTCACTGCTGCGCCACCAAAGAGGAAATGAAGCCAAGGTTTTTCATAAGGATTCCTCCTCAAGAGCTGCAGCAGAAATCATTGGGTGAGCACTTGTAGGTCTCCGGATCATCACGAAGATTTACCTCCTTTTAATGGGCAGATCCGCTCAGACAGTCACTCGATCACATCCCTTTCCACGACGCGATTTTCGAGTGATGTCTGTTCTATTTTTGCCCGTTTAGCGCACCTCCCCAATGATGAGGTACGCTAAACTCCGCTGTCGGCCACAGCTTCCTGTGGCCATAAGCGAAAGTAAATCCACAACGCGTGTGTGAGGAAGGTCTAAGGCCATTACTGCACGGTTATAAACGCAGCCAAGCAAGCTGACCGTGCCAGAACTGATAAAACGCAGCCAGATGCTGAAGACGCACCCCATTCATTTCAGGGGGCAAAGCATCGCGTTGTGAAACACATGAAAATAGACACAAAGCTTGACAAACGCAGCGTTAAACGCTGTAAGAAACGTGTGCTCCATACCAAACTGTCCATGAGAATCTGCATGTAACACGGAGATATTAATGCGGATTTCTCCCCCATTTGAAGGACTGATGCACAGCAGACTTGCTTCAAAATCTACAACATTTGGTGTGAATTTTGCTGCAGACTTTCTGGAGCAAATCCTATAACTGCTCTCCACTTCGGCCAAGCGATGAGGACATCGCACTATTAACTCAGAATGCCCTAAAGCAGTGGTGGCGAACTCGCGGCACGCAGAGCCCTCCCTGCTGGTACGTGTCGCTGTCGGTCGCTCACCACGATGGAGAATACCTGCCGGTATTCACTCTGCAGTGCTGCTATTTGTGCTGATCCCGACGCACACTATCACGTCAGTGTGCAGCCTGGATCCTCCTCCCCCGACGTCTCCTACTTGGTTCCGCGAGAGCAGGGGGAGGCGTCGGGCAGCACACTGACATCAGTGTGCACCTATGATCAGCTCTGCTGGAGGGCACGCCGGGTAGAAGAGGAGCGCTGCTTCCATGAGGAGAAGGGGGTAAGTATGTGGGTCTCAGGGGAAAATGGGGCGCTGCTATGGGGTGTCACTGTTATACTGGGTGGGGGCCGCTGTGGGGTGTCACTGTTATACTGGGGGGCCACTGTGGGTGTCACTGATACTGGGGGCCGCCTTGTGGCATCACTGTTATTACTGGGGGCCGCCTTGTGGCGTCACTGTTATTACTGGGGGCCGCTGTGTGGTGCCACTATTATTACTGGGGGCTGCTGCGGGGTGTCACTGTGATACTGGGGGCCGCTGTGTGGTGTCACTATTATAACTGGGGGCCACTGTCGGATGTCACTGTGATACTGGGGGCCGTTGTGTGGTGTCACTATTATAATTGGGGGCTGCTGTGGTGTGTCACTGTGATACTGGGGGGCCACCGTGTGGTGTCACTATTATTACTGGGGACCGCTGTCAGGTGTCACTGTGATACTGGGGGCCGCTGTGGGAGGTCACTGTGATACTGGAGGGCCGCTGTAGGGGGTCACTGTGATACTGGGGGGCCGCTGAGGACGGTCACTGTGATACTGGGGGGCCGCTGTGGGGGGGGGTGTCACTGATAGTGAGGGGGTCACTGTGATAGTGGGGGGGGAGCTACTGTGGGGGGGTCACTGTGATACTAGGGGCCGCTGTGGAGAGGGTGTCACTGTGATAGTGGGGGGGTCACTGTGATAGTGGGGGGGAGCTACTGTGGGGGGGGGGGGGGTCACTGTGATACTGGGGGCCGCTGGGGGGTATCACTTACCCCTGGGGTATGTTTACATGTGGTGGAACTGGGCAGGGCTGTTTCAAAATAGCCAGCTTGCAGATTTTGACTGCTTTTTGGATGCGGAAATGCTCCACAGAAAGTTCTGCTGAGGACATTCTGCAGCATTTCCATATACAAAAAGCAGTCAAAATCTGCATGCTGCCTATTTTGAAGTGGCCCTGTTCTTATTAGAACGATGGGGGTAAAATCGTACATCGTGATAAGCCTCGCCCCTGATGTGTTGGCACTCTGCAGTAAATAAGTGGGTTTTGAGTTGCAGTTTTGGCACTCAGTCTCTAAAAGGTTTGCAATCCCTGCCCTAAAGGGATATAAGAAAATGGGTTTATAACTAGACAATCCCTTTTAATGTGATGCATAGAGATGAGCGAGCGTACTCTCTAAGGAAAATTACTCGAGCGAGTATTGCCATTTTCAAGTACATGCGTGCTTGTGCCAAAAGATTCGGGGGCCGGCGGGGGTGAGCGGTGAGTTGCAGGAGTGGGAGAGGGGGGAGGGAGGGGAGAGAGAGAGAGATTTCCCCCCCCCGAATCGAGCGGGAATGTACTCGAAAATGGCAATACTCGCTCAAGTAATTTGCCTTAGCCAGTACGCTCACTCATCTCTAGTGATGCAGTTTGACTGCTGTGAATTATATATATGCTCCCCATATATAAAAATAATCCCAAACTCCCCTCTCCTGGCTCTAGCACTGCGCCCTTTACAGGGAATATAGTGCCAACATTTTTTTTTACTAATTAAAAGCAGACATATTTCCTAATTTGTTTTAATTTTCTGGCAGTATAATTCTTTATTCTGTTGTTTATTCATGACTATGGGGGCGGCCATCTTTCCTGAGAGCTTCATATAACGGCATTCAGAGATATGCTTTACAGCAGCCTCGTGGGCCGTTCACACAGCAGACAGGGAGGGGCCCATTGACTTGCATGGAAGTGGTTCTAGACATGTTCTGTGACGTGCGGAGGCCATTCTGCAGGGAGGGGAGTAAATAGTCACAGATTACACAGATTGTGAAGGGTGGATCCAATGTTATATACATATAGGTGTCACCTCTCAGTGTAATCCTGTCTGTGATGTATCACGATCAGCAAGAATCTCAACGATTATCATTCAGTCTAAATGCATGCACCACTGAATGACAAATGATGAATTTGTCACAGTTCCTGCCCTGTTTTTCTCTTCTTTGTCTAGGAGATTTTCTCTTTCAGTGGGTGCGGCCGAATTCCACCATTCTTAACCATGTTTATGCCACATTCCTTTGCATATCTTAATGCATGGCTTTTGATTTCTTACAGCAGTTATACAACATACAGATGCATATACTGATAACTTCCTTTATTCACAATGACTTTTCTAAATCATGGCCAAGTTGGTAATGGCTTCAGCTATTCTATTTCACACAAATATTTTAACCCTTTGTTGTCCAATTTCACTCTACTAACTTTACAATACAGTTTACTGCAGTTTTTAGCATGCATTCAAGTGGTGATTTTGAGATTGCACTGCCCATACTTGGTTGGTAGTATTTTCCCAATGCACTGAAGACAATTGTCGCATTTTACGGGTTTTTTTCCACTGAACTGTTAACCACCATATTCTTAACGACAAAGCGTCTTCCTTTCCAAAATCTCAGGAAAGTACTGAGGCTTGTCCTAGAATTCTGATCAAGAATTCTCTTCTGTCTCTACAGGATTGGCTGTTCACCTGTGATTGTTTCAGACTAATCGCTAACATCTACTCAACAGGGCATATCATCTCACAATCACAAAACATATTATTTTACAACTTTAGAATAGATTTTAGAACCCGGGTTCTTACCTTTTTAGCTGATTTCAAGACTTCACCATATACCGTTCAGATCCTATCACTCTTCCGCGTTCGATCCAATTGTAATGAGAGATCAGACAAAACTCCTGGAATGACCGTCCTGAAGACCCCTGCAAATATCTGCTGGGGAGGAGCTCCTCCTGGCCGATCATCCAGCGTCGTCCTGTCTTTGCTCATACACGAGCAGTTCCAAAAAGGCAGTCTTTCTCAAATCCCAAATGAGGCCCCATTTGATATACGATGGGATCTACAGAATACACCCAGAGTGTATAGAAAATTTACAAAGATTGTACTGACCCAAAATGGACTGAGGGAGCTTTGCTCACAAATCGCAAACTAATTTATTACATCACACACAGAGCTTTATATATTGGGTAGACAGGCTTATTAAAAGCTAATACTTATTGGTTCAGCTTATCTCTTAGCGTAGAACAAAGAAAGCATGAAGTGTATTTTATTTTCTCTTATACCAGTTACGTACATACAGATACAGGAAGTCATACAGAGTGATACTGAGGGGGCAGTGGGGGAACGTTGCTGCAGCCTAGCATCCTATTACACATTGTTCCTCAGCTATCTATATGGGAGACTTATTACAACAGAGTAGGAAGGGGTAGAGTGTGTGAGTCAAGGAAGGGGGGTGTTAGTGGGTGAATTACAGTATAGGCTTCTGGTACCTGGTTACACAGTATATCTTTGCTACAACTAGCATCACCCAGGAAAAATTAGATACCCAGCAGAGCAGACTGCATGTGCAGACATTTGCGTTTATACCAAGGGATGTTAATAAAAGGTAAAGTTAGTATACAGTAGCTACATTTCATTTGTTAGATACTTATGTAGTAACAGAACAATATATATAATGGGATGGGAGGCATTTTTGACACAAAATGCATTGCATCTTCAGGGACATTGCACGTATGTGAAATAGCGATCTAGCGGCTCATGTTTCAGGCTCGTCAGAGGTTTACATGTGTTTCCATTGATTTCAGTGGAAAACATTACATCACACTCATCTGCACATCTCATAGCATGCTATTGCCTTGCAATGTCTTTTAGGATCTATTATAGTAATAATATATGTATTCTATTGTGTATATGTTTCTTACCTCAGCCTAGGCAAATGTGTGTGTGTATATATGTATGTACATATATATAACCTTCTTGTTATTAGCATATTAATGGTTAACTCATTCATGTTATACACTGGTATGTATTAGATGTAATCTCATCCCCCCCCCCCCCCCCCGTATCATTTCTCGCTTAGGAATGTCCTAAGATAGAACGTTCTGACCCCCCACCCTTCGAAGAGGAGCAGTTAGAACACATACAGAATGAGCCTTTTCTCCTTAAGTTTTTAGGTTCCTAGGAATTACGTATTTAGTAGTGACACACCTCAATGCATTAGCATATGTTAAACCATTAGCACCTAGAGCCAATCATGAGTTCTTATGATTACAGGGGGGCGTGTATTTCTGATCATGTGTAAGTGAACATATATATACATCGTCTGCCTTGTAATAAACTCAGAAGAGCATCATTGTCAGATGATATAGGCTGTGTCATGTGTCAGTGATTTGTGTACACAACTTCTCATATAATTCAGACCAAGCAATGAAACACGCTGAAAAATCTCTGATTTCCCTACCAACTTGCGCCCGAACAGGGACGAAAGAGGCTTGATAAGAGAATTTATTTGTCCGATCGCTTTAGTTCGAGGCTCAGATGACAGGACAATTGGAGAAACTGCAGTAGTGAGGTGAGTCATATGTACTATGTACCTCCACTCCATATATTGTTTCTTGTCTGTCTTAAGAGCTTTGGTCGGGTAAGTTGAATCCATATATGGGTTCTTTGTATAATTTATAGCCTCTCTTCCTTAGCATATAAGAACTCTGATGTGTTTCATTGTACTGGGTAATGGCTGGGTGCTGTGTATGGTGTGTTTGTTTGTCTGTGCTTATTCTGGGTTTCCAGTTTCTCATGTGGCATTGATAGTATGCTAAGCATAGTCTCAAAGGTTTTTATAAAATAATGATTCCTAGTAAAAGTACATGTCCCTGCTGAATAACGGAAATGATCTAGGAGTAGCACAGTAGTTATGCGGCGTATATAGGTCATTAAATGGATAATGTAGGCAGCAAGCAGATGGATGTTGAAAAATGCTACACAGCACCGCAGATTGAATCCCATATGGAGGAGAAACGGAATGTGAGCAAGTTGAAGTAGGTTGATGTTTATTACAAAATGTAACTCGGGAGGTAGGCTAAATGGTGGCCATTTCAGTGCCAGCCAAGGCCTGCGGCCATTTTAGAATCTGCTGTAACAATACCTCCGGCTGCCGCCCAAGCACCATCATAGCTCCATAGCAGGCACAGTCTGGCTTCTCACCTCCCATAGATGCACTGGTAGTAGTGTACAACACCAATGTTGAGGAATATTTAGAACCCCTCAATCCCATGTCCTCTGTGCTTTGATGATATGTTGTCTGTCTTAGGTGTTTACTATAAGATAAGATCAGTATGATACTGTTGCATATTAAGTCAGAGCAGTTCTACATTTTAGGTATAAAATCTAGAGAAAATATGTGTGGTCTCCTAAAGATAAGTGTCAGATAGTGTCTGCACTGAGGAGATAGGTTGCTATGGGTGACAGTAACACTGACAAGGATCATGGATAGTAGTCAGCAGTACAGACTTTTTCAGAGAAAGAAGGGATGGTTATGTAATGCAGATAGTCCTGAAATAAGACAGTAAATGAATAAAAGCTACAGTAGCATTAAATGAAGTTGACAGGCAATAGCTTAAGTGCTGGCCCTATGTGGTATGGTTAGTTTACAAATGGTTAAATAATCTTTATTTTATTTGAATGCTTGGTCCTTCTGAAGCTACTTCCTCCTTTGCCCCCCCCCCCCATTCCTCACCCTCCAGCCTCACAGAATTTCTTGGATATTGGACACACAGAGAAGGGAGGAGGAGGGATGGAAAGAATGTGATTGACCTTATAATGTAGGAATCTGGGAGCGGTACTCTGCTTGCATGAAATGAATAGAGACTTGTAATGAAGACAAAAATGAATGAAGTGAATTACAGTGTATTAGTATAAACTTGTGCAAATACGAAAGGCACAGGAATGTTAGGGTATATTCTTGCTGTTATTTGTGTAAATGTAAGTTCTGTGATTGGTTTGCAGTGAGTTTAATTGTTAAACGGTGTTACTGTTGTGTTTTCAGTGTGATAATGTCATGTAGGAGAAACAAGTTGTTAATAACCTCTATGTGAGACCTGAATGTTCCTATTATGGGAAAAATATTACAATGATACTAAGGTTAGCTGTAGGATTCTAGAAACCGTTAAAGTTTCATTTTTTCTCTTTCACCCTTCTCTCCTTAATAACAGGAATTCCGGAGGGGGTATTGTTTCGGTTGGAGGATCAAGCGAGTCTGCAGATGAGGGGAGTGCTAGTAGCTGCATGAATTTTTATGTTATGCAGTAAGCATTGTGTGTAGAGAATTATATGGTTTTTAATATTTATATGAGAGAGAAAGACATGACCCCACGGATGGATGAAAGTTTATGACAAGTGTTCAAGCTGTGATGAATGTAAAATGTGTGATGAAGATATTGACTGTGGCTACAAATTTCTCTCCCCTGTGCATAAAACTCTACTGGCCACTTAGTGTGGGATGTGAATTTCATCCACATTTTTGTTTTCCTTTTTCTATGCCTTTGCATATGTACACTGGAGCTGTGGCATTCTATTCATGAACTCAGAAGTCCAGAATAAGCAATAATAAACACCCTGCTGAAGTGCACTTCTTTGTAGATGAATGACTTTCTACTTGACTGACCAGGCATTGCAGGGAAAAAAACACTACATTTTTCACACCCTGAAGATTGTGGTCTATTTTATTTTTCTCTCAGCCCTGGGAATACTAAGCCTTTCAATATTGCTTTTGGTGGCCTCTGGTGTTAGAAAGAGTAGCAGCAGCTGGACAAAAGTTTTGAGATTGGTTACAGTTTTCCTATGACAGTATTGGGCCCCATGATGTTTCGGTCAACACTGTCATAGGTTTAGTTCAAACTTTGGTTTACCGAATGTCACCTTCACTTACCGTGTGCTCTGCTCATGACAGCTCTGCTCATGACACACTGTGTCCAATTCAGTGCTGCACCACCCTCAACCCCGCTACCTTGCTGTATCTGGAAAAGGAGTGGAAGGGGGGGGGGGGGGGGGGGATAATCATGTGATAGTTTTCCTTTCAGCCTGATACACATGACTATGCACATGCTAATGGCCCAGGAGACAGGGGATTCAGTCATGTTGTTGATCAGTCATTAGACAACCCTGAGTTTACACTCTTTGTGGATGGATCAAGGAATTGTTAAGAAGGCAGATTCTATACAGGTTATATTGTGCTCTCCTTACATGATGTGGTCAAAGCTAAACCCATTCCATCTCACATGTCAGCCCGAGAAGCCGAATTGCGAGCCCTGGAAGAAGCATGCTTAAGAGAACACGGCGGCTAACATCTACACGGACTCACTCTATGCCTACGGCATTGCTCATGACTAGAGACCCATCTGGAGAACAAGGTCATTCTTGAAAGCAAATGAAAAATCAATTAAAAACAGTAAAGGTGTACAGGCACTGATGGAATCCCTCTTGCTGCCCAAAAGAGTGGCCTGAAAGCACAACAAAAGGCCACTCCAAGGATGGCACAAAGGAGGCAACCGGAAATCATTTAGCTGATCAGGCTGTAAAGACAGTCACACAGAAGCCCAGACTTGGGGTTGGGGTGGTACAGGTACCTCCGCAGACGTTATGCCTGTTGAATTATGACCTCTTGATTTAGTTACAAAAGCAGCCAATCAAAGCGAAAAAGGAACAAAGCTGCAAAGCTTTTTCTACAGATAAGGAAGTGACAGACTAGCAATATGTGCTGTGGTCTGTGTGAAAATGCAGGATTTTAGGATTTTTTTAATGCAGATTGTAATCAAAATTTTAAAAAAATCCCCCAAATTCTTAAAAAATATGCTTAACACAAAAATGGGATTTATAAAATAGGTCATTTTCTGATGATGCCTTTAATGGTATCCACATAACACATATCTGCTGCAGGCTTGCCGCAGCACAAAACCTGCAGCAAATACGCGTTAAATCAGCAGTGACCAAATCCACACCTGAATGGTGCTGACTCGGACATGTTTTTAATTGCAGATCTGTTGCAGATTTTAACTCTTGTGTTTTAGGTCTTAAAATCTGCTGCATAAATATAACTTCTGCGGATTCAGAACCTGCAGAGTTTTTAAAAGTGCTGTGGATTTGTTGCGGAAATTTGTGAAAAGGTTTCTACGAAAAATGGTGCAGAATATCCGCTGCAATTCATGCAGCACAAATTATGCCCCTTTTCCAATATGGATGGTGGCCTAAGGATGGTCAGACTTGTTTTTAGCTAATACACCTGAATGGTGGTGCTCATACCATGAATATGTGCACCTACTGTTCTATTCAATTGCAGGTTACCTTTTTTTGAGATGTGATATGGGAGGGCAGGGAGGCTCTAGTACCTTACTGTACTGCCTCTAGCTTGGATACAAGATGTGATATGGGCAGGTATGAAGGCTCTAGTACCCTGTTGGACCACCTCCAGCTTGGATACAAGATGTGATACTTGCGGGCTTGGAGGCTCTAGCATCGTGTTGTACCGCCTCTAGCTTGGATACAAAATGTGATACAAGTGCAGCAAGCAGAAGTAGGCAGGAGTATCTCGAGTGGGTGCGCCACCACTGGCCTAGTCATGGTGGTGGGTAAAATAGTAACTCTTGTGGCAGGGACTCTCGGCGAAAGCAGTTAGCAATTAGTGTAAGTTTTTCATTTGACACCAGTGCCTTCGAATGAGTGTGTAACCGTGATGAAATGAAGAGACAAGTCCGTAAATGTATCAGTAAAACCAAAGGCACACAGTTTACTTAGGCCTCATGTCCACGGGGAAAATCGGGCCCGCTACGGATTCTACATGTAGAATCTGCAGCGGGTCCCTCCTGCCCCGCGGACATGAGCGCTGAAAATACAAATAAATGACAAACTCACCTCCCATCCGCTCCGTTTCTTCTCTTCGCGGCGGCGTCATCTTCTCTCGTCGCGGCTGGATCTTCATTCTTCGGCTCGGCGGATGTGCACGATGACGTCGGTGACGTGCCCCGCGCATGCGCCGGGCCGAAGCAAAATGATCCGGCCGCGGCTGAGAAAGGATGGCGCGGCGCCGAAGAGAAGAACCGGAGCGGGTAAGTAAAATGTGATTTTTGTGTCCCGCGGATCCGGATGGCTTCCATAGGCTTCAATAGAAGCCCGCGGGAGCCGTCCCCGCGGGAGACCCGCATGAAAATGGAGCATGGTCCAGATTTTTTCATGCTCCATTTTTTTTAAAATCACTTTTATTGACGATCCGCGGGTATTTATCTACCCGCGGGTGGTCAATGCATCCCTATGGGGTGCGGATCCGCGCGCGGGAGAAGAGTTAAAATCCGCTGCGGATTTTAATTCTTTTTTTTCCCCGTGGACATGAGCCCTTAAGCCTGTGGACTGAATAGAAAGTTCACACTTTTCTGGTAACAAACAGTAAATTCTCCAACAACTTCTTGCGTGTACGGAATGGCAAACATTTATTCCTTGACCCCTCTTGAAGAAAGGAGTGCGGTTGCCAGGCTAAGTGAAGTGGTTGCTGTACTAGGAGGTTATTTGAGGAGGGATAGGAGGAACACAGCAGGCTCTCCCATGGACACAATGACCTCTGACTGCACAGGGACAAGTTAAAACTCACATTGGTGGTGTCAGGTTCCTCCTGATTTACAAGCAGAACTTCTCTCTGTGTTCCTGCTCTCCCCTTCTGCTGACTCCACGACTGGACTTCTTCCGTGGCTTGGGCTCCTACCTCCCCACCCACTCCCTGTCTTTTATACCCTCCCCACTAACCAATCCTGAGCTAAGGGGAATCTCTCTACCCAATCCCAGTACTAGCTAGGGGGCGACTAACAGGTGTGAGAGCAAGTTAGAGTGTATAGTGTTGAATCATATAATGTTAGGTTGTAGAAACCTCAGACATTAACTCTTTAGTGACCATTTAAGGCCAATGCACATCATTAAACACAATTTACCATAAGTACACATATATACATATACACTTTAAATGAGCTAGCTATAAAAGTGCTGTAGGACCACAACTCTGGGGTACTACACGAGCGGGTATGAAGACATACAGGTACCATATGGTATCCTGCGGCATATCGCTCCACATTTGCTGTAACTGAGCCTCTGGATCATGCAAACCCGTTGAAGTTCATGTCCCAGATGGTCCCATACATGTTCTATTGGTGTTAAATCTGGTGACTGGGCAGCCACAGAAGTGTGACAATTTTGTGGGGACATTCCTGAGACCCCCGGTGTGCGGCTAAGGATGATCCTGCTGGAAGATACCTTTCAGAAGCCGCCATGAGAGGAACAGATGTGGCTGCAGGATGTCCTAAACATATCACTGAGCTGTCATTGCCCTTCGTACCACTACTGGGGGTGAGCAACTGTCGTATGCGATGATCCCCCAGACCATCATACCAGCAGTGGGGGCAGTGTGCTGATCCACAGCAAAGGCATGATTAAGGCGCTCACTCCGAGGTATCCAGACACGAATACGATCGTCAGCGCCAAAACTAAACCTGGATGCATCGCTGAAGACAACCCTCTTCCACTCCATAGTAGTCCAGTTTTGTTGTTCACTACACCACTGCAAACAAAAGTGATGCTGGGTGGGTATCAAAGGCAGGAAAACATAATGGGCGCTGTGAGATCAAATGTCCTTCAGCTAAGAGCCTGGAAATGGCCCCGATAGACACAGGAGCTTGGTAATGATGGTATCACCTGTCAGCTGAACAGTTGGAGCTGCTTGTGTTTGTTGGACGATCAGGTGACTCTCTCTACTGGTGGTCTGTCAAGAGCATCACCTTGTGTATCCTCACACATCCACTGGTCCCAACACCTCCTAACAGTCTGGACAGAACAGCCCGGTGGTGGACAATTGACCAATACGACCATCCAGCTTCTATTATCCCAATAATGCGCCCCCTCTCAGACTCTGGTAACGGAGTGGGGAAATCTCTTCTCTGCGTCATAGAGGTGTCTAGTGGTCAGCAAGTTCTGCACAAGCAGAACAAGAGGTCACTACACCCAAGGAGCCTCCAAGAACTTTTTTATATATCAAGAGTGGAATGACTTTTTGGGCCTCAGGTGCCAAGATCATTCATCTAATCACACCACAACTCTGCCTGAGATGTAACTGCATGCTAAGTTGTGCAGCAAAATGACAACTTCTTGGGACTTGATTTTTTTTTTTTTTACAAAGAGTTTACATTGGGATATTAATACCAATTTATAAGCTGGCCACACAATATTTTTAAAGAAGTAATTCCTCATTTCACCACAAGAGGGAGCATCTTTTCTGCAGCAGCGTATAAGAAACTGTGCGCTTTCAGTTCAACGTGCTTTAGTTTTCTAAGTTTTAGGCTCTGCTTACGTCTGCATCAGAATCTCCATTAGGACCTTCCTTTGCAGATTCTGTCAATTTTGACCAAAGCAATGCTGCATGCCGTGCTATTTTTCCTGTCAAAACAATGGAAACTTTGCAGAATCGTACAGATCCCATTATACAGATGTAGCAGTACCATCCTTGAAGGATTGCGCACAACATCTGCAGCGAAGACCGCCTGGCACCTTTAAGCCATGCTACGCTAATTGTGTAGCATGGCTAGTGCCATTCTCTTTGAACAGTGGCTGCGCTACACAATTAATGTAGGTGCGCCAAGCTCAGCATCAGTAAGTCAGTGGCATCCATTGTGTAATCATATGTGACTTCCTTTAGAAACAGAATCCACAAGGTACATGTGAACAGAGCCTTACATGGGCTGTAGAAGAAGGCGAACAAATCTTTAGGTGACGTTGAACAGAGTGACACTGCTGCTCTCGATTGGTGCGGTTTATATAAACTCATATGGCATTCTCAGTTACAGGTTGGATCCATCTTTGCAACTTTGTTGGTTCAGTGCATCTTAAAAAAACTAAAAAGCTATGCACATAGCCCTGCCTAAGCATTTTGTACCGTTTTGTGTATACAGCTCCAATGCAGACCTACAGTTACTGTTAAAATAAATTAACCATTTGGAATATTCTAAATGTCTGCATTGATTTCTGATAAAATGTGAGCTGATTGTTAAAACGATAGAAAAACAGAATCTAACTAAACTAACAACACACAAACATTTGTGCTGCTCATGTCTCTTAGGGCTCGATCAGTCAAGGGAATTCGCACAGCTAACTTACATGCGCACCAAACACGCGCCTGTTAGAGCCAATAGTTTCCTATGAAAACGATAAGATGAAGGATTTAAGGACGCCCCTTAAAAAATAGGACATGAGCGGCTGAAATTCCCTGCTGCGTGTGAAAATAGGACCAGATCTGTCTTTAGTGCTGGATGCACAGGCGTTTCAATAGACTCCTATGGGAGATGTATAACATGGAGGGGGGAGATTTCAATTGTTTAGTTTAAACTTCTAAACAATGGGAGAGGAAGGCTGAATGCCCATGGACTGATTACTGCTGCGGAAATCACAGTCAGACACCCATCTGACACCATATGACGAGAGACTATTGCAAGCTTTCGTTCTGGCAGGCCTCTGCTGCATACCTATCATTACAACTGGGGTCATAATAAGAGAGATAAGGTTGATAGCCGCCTATAGCTATACACAGCGCTCTAGTGGTTCAGTCACTATCACACAAAAAGGCACACATGTATCAGTACACTACCTGTACTAGTGTACCACATGGTTGGTGAAAATATATTTAAGTTCCTGACGAAGTGCCTACACTTGGCATGGAAACGCGCAGAACTAACTGAAGGTGTATAAAATCATTGAACCCACTGAAAAGCATCAATCAAAATTGTATACAAATCATCATAAATACGATTTTGATGGACCAACTACTAATTAATAATTGAAGAATCATCATAATTACAACCCCGATGATTACAATTTTTAGCAACAAGTACAGTTAGTATATGAGCAGGTATAGAGGGATCCCTGCAGTCCTCTGTCACTGTGCATCTTAGATGCTCCTATATTAGGCATTGATGATTAACGATTTCTACGTATATTGTCTGATAAATCGGACCAAGTGTGCCATCCAATATTGTTTTGAGAAAAATTGATACACTATTCAGTCTTCTGAATGCTCACTCCAATCCAATAAGGATTGACATACTATATAATCTGTGAGCAAGAAATCTTCATCAATACCAAAACCGTGCCGAGGATTCCGTTGTATTTTTTCGTTCTTTGGTCTTTGTCAGCCCTATTTTAATGACAATCAATAAAATATTGTTTTAGGTTGTCTATAACTGTGAAGGGCTTCTGCTTTAGTTCACTGTAGACTTCTTCTGCCCCAGTGACTACTTCTCCCAAAGCAGCAGCATTTTTTTAAGCAACGCTGCTCCGGATCATGTGATGACGCCCAGGGCTTCTGCATGGAAATAGCGTCCATTCACACGATTTTTAGGGCAGTTAGCTGCGGGTTTTTTTTGCATGGCTACCTTATGCATGATTTTTGTGCTTGTGTGAACGAGCCCTTATTAAGCACAGTGAGTAAACATCCACAGTACAGGGAGAAAAGTAAATGAACCTCTGTGCTACTCACTTCTGTAAGAGATAATTGGCAAGAGGTACTTCAATTAAGGAGTTGAGCTAGTGCTGTGTAGTGGTCGGCACTTGTAATTGCAGGCACAGCTCTTAAAATCAATGGGATCTGCGCCTGCAATTACAAGCATAGCTCCCTGTGATTTCAATTGTAAAAATAAACATTAAGTCTTGTGCTCATAAGGATAACAGAATGTTTTTGGAATGAAAAACTTACTTAGGAGGAGGTCTCTATCCCTGAGACTTCCCCAATTTGATTCCATTGTGTACCTATATGAATTGGACCAATAACCTTCTTAACAAAATACCTGGATTGGATATATTCATCTTGCCTGGAATCCAAATGGGGACTTCTCAGGGATAGAGACCGCCTCCTAAGTACGTTTTTCATTCCAAAAAATATTTAGTTATCCTTATGAGCGCAAGACCTCCTTTTTATTTTGACAATTACATTTTTCCCTGGATTTCCTATGTGTTGTCCGGTGTTGGTCTGGCTGCTGTCTGTGGTGGATGCACATAAGGCTTAAAATTCTGTCTATTGGAGACCTGGGCGTTTACAGGGTTTACGGTTGACTTGATGGCATTGGGTTAGACCGCAAATGCCAGGTGAGTCCCTATACTAAGATATTTGTTAATTGTATACCAACTGTTCCCAGAGCACTGTCCTCTAAAACTTTGCATTTCCCCTCTGATTTCAATGAGACTCCAGCCTGTAGTTACGAGTGCCGGCCACTACAAGCAGTGGCTTCCTCTCCGTCACTGACAATTGGCGCTACTTTGAAAACCTCTTTCAAACCTGGTTACTGACAAAGTCTGTTCTTCTTAAGAAAGATTGGCTTGTGTGAACCATGGCTCAATACAGACATGAATGGAAATTCATACCTTTATGTTCATCTTCTCATGGGCTGAGTGAATGGGTTGGCCACTACCACCATAATAAGCATTTCCTACTGTCTATTACCTTGCATGTCAAGGACTGAGCCAATAAATTTGGAGAGAACCTGTCAGCAGTTGCTACCCTACTAATCCAATCAGAGGAGCAGACCAGGGAATTACAGCAACTTCCATAAATGACTTTGTTGAGTTATGTTCACAAAGACGAATTCAGCATGGAAAAGTCCATGTGAATTCCACTTCAAAATCTGCATCCTTTTGCTTCATTTCTTGTGCATTGATCCGCAAGCGGAATCTGCCTAGTCAATGGGCAAAATCCGCGTGCGGAATTCCGACACGGAGAATCATGTATCCGCACGTCATGTCACTTCTTGATGAGAAAATGGAAATGACAAGGCAAATTCCGTTCGCGGATCCGTGAAGAAGTACACATTTTTTGAGGCAGAATTTTCCACAGTGACTTTCGCCATGTGGGTCAGAAACGCTATCTTTTCTCCTTAGGGAGAGCAACTATACTATAAACTAAGTGAGGAGACTCAAATGGCCACGCACGCTCATCTGGGTAATATGCAAATAAGGGAGATGGAATAAATCCTCCACAGTGCCACCTATTGAAAGGCAGCATTCCTTCAAGCCAAAGTCAGACTTTTTCTACAAGCCTTGTTACAATGACCAGGAATTTTGCCACGTGAACATATACTTATTGTTCCTTTTGAAAGCACACCTGTGTAACCATATTTTAAAATCTCCCGCGCTGTATACTGATGCCCCCCCGGTTCGGTGCTCGGGCCCAGACTGTCTCTTCTGGCCGGGAGCACAAGGAAGATCAGAACTTTGGAAACTATTGCAGCCCCTCCTTCTCTACAGTCTGCAGTTTCCTTGGCCACACATGGAGAAGCTATCAACAAAGAAATCCCAAGTCACAATATGATGATGGATTTATCAGCTGTGTTACAAGAGCCGAACATCAGGAGATGAAGATTTTCAGTCAAGCAGAGACATCTGGTACAAGAGCAATGGCCATCTGGAGAAAGGAACACAGGAAGACACAATATGAAGACGAGACATTTTGAAGGAAAGCATTCTTCGAGGTCAAAAATACATACAACAAGGAGTCCGTCCTCAATACCACAGAACACGCCATAGTGACTCCCTGAGAAGCAAAGTACACATTCTCCAGGTTCAGGCCTCACTCAGACAGGTTGTATAGTACCGAAGTTTAACTGTCTGTATTCCAAGTGTGACCCTCAGAGCCCCCACGGTTCAACTGAACTGGGCTTCCAGCATTGCTCACCATCGGAGAAGGGGGGGGGGGGGGTAATCTTTTTGGGAAAGGTACATTCTGGGGTCTCTTTTATAGTTTTGAACAATTTAGATAGCTCTATGATGTTCCCTATAGTTATTCTTTCCAGTTCCTTCAGTTACAACATATGCTTGTTGCTCAGGCCCGCTCGGTATTTGTGCTTATGGTCCAACACCCTTTGCTGAATTTTCTCAGGTGTTCTGGAGCAACAAAGGGTATAATACCTTATTTATATAGACAGATGCTTTCTTACCATTTACAGCAATTCCCAATAAAGGTAAAGGAAAAAAAGATTTAGGCCATATTAGTGAAGATAAATGGGCCGTAGTATTGAATATGATGATTCCAATGATATCTCTGATCTGAAAGTCAACGATTATCGCAGCTGTATTTAGTGCATAGAGTTTATCCTACTCCTTTAAAGTTGTTTAACACGGTTATGAGATTAAACTTAGATTGTCCGAAATGTTACATGCATGGTGCAGATTTAATGCACGCCGTCTGGGATTGTGTAAAATTGCATGAATTTTGGAATGGGGTACTAGAGATAGATTTTTTAATTATATCTTGTCAATATTGGTCTTAATCCCAGAACTTGTATAATGGGTATTATTGATGGGCAAACTCTTTTGGGAATTCAGAGAGCACTGTATGAGATGCAGGAGCTGAATAACTGCCAAAGATAAGAGAGGTCATATGTTTGGAAAGGGGGATACATCAAAAAAGTGTCTGTCTGACTAAGTTTGGGGAAATGTGGGGAATATGGCCCGATATATAATGGATATTTCACAAGTGCTGGTGGCATTAAGGTATAGTAGAAAAGTTGATGGGATTTGGGGGCAGGGGAAGAGAGGTTAGAAGGTGGAGAAGATTTGCTTAAAGATAGTTATGATTGTATGGTTTTGGTGGGTTATAAAATGTTCTATGTATATTATGCTTATGCATGTATAAATGTCATGAAATTAAGGGCTAATTGTGTTCAAAAGTGTAATTTTAATAAAAATTATCTAATTCAAATGCAAATATGTTTGTGAGAAGCCGCCATTAGATTGTATTTACAGAGGCAAGTGTAATATAAGTTAGGGAAAATTGGACCAATATTACACTTGTAAAGCTGTGATTTTGATGTGTTTCCATGTTAAAAACACATTCTGCATCTCTAAAGAAATTGTATGTTATTCCAACATTCCAATAGCTGAAATGGGAAAAACTGCATCACATTAAAATGCAAATTGCACGGCATGTGAGCGCAAAACAATTTTTTCTCAGGCTCTTATAGGAAAGAATCAGCGATTCTTGCAGTGGAATTGACCAAAAGTAGAACATGCTGCAATCTTTCAATCTCGCACTATCAGGGCTTATTTAGACGACCGTATATCGGCTGGGTTTTCACGCCCGGCCGATATACGGTGTCCTTGTCTGCAGGGGGAGGAGGATGAAAGAGCCAGGAGCAGGAACTGAGCTCCCGCCCCTTCCCACTATTTGCAATAGGAGGGGGCGAGATGGGGGCGGAGCGAAGTACCAGCACTTAGCTCCGCCCTCCTATTGCAAATAGTGGCAAGGGGCAGGAGCTCAGTTCCTGCTCCTGGCTCTTCCATCCATCCCCCCCCTGCAGACAAGGACACCGTATATCGGCTCGGCGTGAAAACTCAGCCAATACACGGTCGTCTAAATAAGCCCTCAATGTGAGCGAAAAATCTCTCATGTAAATTAACCCATTGAAAATAATTATTACAATTTTGCGAGTTCTGTATCTCGCACATTACTATTGCCCATCTAAATATAACCTAGGCCAGGCTTACATGGGCAGATGTGATAACAAAATAAGGTAAGCTAAGCCTAAGACAGCCCATTGCCTGCATCCTGTCAGTGGCTTGCTGATGAGACTAAGGCCTCTTTCACATGTGCATAATTTTGACACTCGATTAGCTGCACCAAAAACTCGTGACCAATGGAGCAGCAAATCGCATAGACGAAGAATAGCCACGACCAAGTTGCTGCTATTATTTGCAATCTTTCCATCCATTCACATGGCTGGCTGCAGTGAAATAACGCCGCAGCCCCGAAATCCCTCGGTCTGCAGAACTACAATTTAATCACTTTAAATGCTTCACTAGGCACCTGTCAGTGTTTAGCAGAGCCAGCTTCTGTTTAACTCCCTCCCCCTCCTTTTTTCTGACAGCTCCCATAGGAGTCTATGGAGCTTCCTGCGTTGTGCAGTCCAAAGATAGGGCAAGACCTATTTTTTAGCGCAGCAAGAAATTTCGGGAGTTGAAATAACGCTCTTATGTGCTATATTTTATACTTACCTAGCAGGCTCGATCCGGGTCCTCCTGCTGCTCTCCGGAGCTCCCCCACGTATCCTGCAGTCCTCGTTTGGCCACAGAAGATCACTTCCCGCCTCCAGGAAACAATGGTTCTGTTTGGTTCATCTAGTGCTGCTCAACTAATCAATGCAGCACTGGATGAACCAATACAATGAATTGGCTGAGCCACGGCATTGATTGGCCAATTCATAAATCCCGCCTGCACAACGTGCTGGCTGTTGATTGGTTCTTTAACCTCTGCTCTGCAAATCAATGCAGCACTGTATAAACCAATCACCGCCATCGCATTGGTTCATCTGGCACTGCATTGATTGGTTTATTTAGCACTGCTCAGCCAATCAGAGCGATCGCTTCCTGGAGACGGGATTTATGAATCCCGCAACCAGGAAGTGATCTTCTGTGGCCGGTGGAGCTTCAGACAGCAGCAGGAGGAACGGACCGAGCCTGCTAGGTAAGTACTCCCTTTTTTTTTTCAGGGAATGGAGTTAGGGCTTATTTTTGGGGTAGGAAATTTTGAAAATGTATTGCATCGCATGAAAGTCGCTAGTTCGTACAATGCAATAAACACGGCTCTATAGGGAAACATGGGCTACAAAGAAATCCCTCAAATATACAGCATGCCGTTTCTTTTTTCTCGCAGCGTCTCATCAGTGAAACCATCGTTAATGTGAAGGAGCCCATTGAAAAGCATGGGTTTCACAAACATGCTATTTCTTGCGTTGTCGCACCGTGGGAAAATCACACAATTTTGTCGCCGGTGTGAAAGCTGCCTAATAGGCATGTTCTATTTTTCGGTGATTTCTCCTATTCTTTACTATGGCTGCGTGAAAAATATTGTATCATAGTCGCATGTAAGTGTGCTTTGCATGCGAGTGTGATGGTTTTTATTACTGAAACAACATGCAATTCTTCACGCACGTGTAGTGATGTGTTTTTCTCTAAATAAATCAGAATATTAGGTAAAATCGCATGTTTACGAACGTGATATTTTCGGACCAACATTGTGCTCGCCCATATAAATACAGCCTTAGATTCTTAATGCCCTGTTTCTCTTCATAGAGTCACAAATTAAATCCTAAACCTCTGCCTGCATATTGCTCTGCCAAAGGATTCACACTACTATCTCAATGGAAACAATAAACTCTTTGTGCAGCAAACTCCCCCTAGTGGTGACTTCAGACAAAGAAAACATCATAGTAATATAGTATGTTAGGGCTCAGTCACAGAGGCGCATCGGCATCCGTACACCGGTGCCGATGCGCCCGTGTGACTGACAGTTAGAAGACGGCCGGACCTGAAGACGGCCGTCTCTTTCCAGCGCTGATGAAAGAACACATGACCGGCAATGAAGCCGGTCACATGTTCTTTCCTCCAGCGCTGCAGAGACGGCCGTCTTCAGGTACGTCCGTCTCCTTCCTGCAGTAACACGGGCGCCGATGCGCCTGTGTGACTGAAGCCTTAGGCTGAAGGGAGACAATGTCCATCTAGTTCATTAAAGGGACTGTCCATCAAATATTGAAATATGGTGCAGCATGATTTGCAAATATTCAAAAAGCCATGTTCAGCTCCCCAGTCCCCTAACTCTGCCTTTCTGATGGTACCCAGCCCTCCACCATTCTCTACTTCCTGCTGCAACCACGACATCCTAACACAGGTCATGTGACTGCTGCAGCCGAATGAGCCCGACATTGGGCTGTATTCATGTTTTTTGGTTCAATTGTGAACCACGATTTAAAAAAAAACAACAAAAAAACAACACATTAAAAAACTACATGCAGTATTCAAAAACTACAAATACTTTTAAGAAACTGAGCAGAAAAGTGGAATCCCCAATTCCCTGTAAAAATGATATGGAGCATGCTGGTATAACCTGGGTATCCTCTGTATATAATTAGTTATGTACAGCTGCTATATGTTACATCTCTCCTGTATACAGTGATATATCAGCATGGTCTATATCACTACATACAGGATGTGTATCTTATACCAGCAGTACATATATAATTATATACAGGGGATATCCAGGTTATACCAGCGCAGGCTATAGCAGTGGTTTCCAAACTTTTTCAGCAATGGAGCCTTTTTGAAGCAAAAGTTTCTTGTGGAGCCCCAAGGTGTGATCAGGGGAGGGGCTAGGGGCATGGCTTATAACATCATTTTACCTCCATCGTTATAAAAAAGGACAGGGCCATTAAAAACAAAACCAGGGAGGAACGCTGGATGGGCTGTAAATGTACATTATATTTAAAATTGACATGCTGTGGAATTAAATCCCGCACCACATGTCAATATCCACACGGGTTTTGTGCAGATTTTTTCCACAGCGTATAGATACCGTGGAAACAGTATAGGTACAGGTACAGTAAATTCCGCAGCAAATCCATGTAATAACGTCCCCTATATTACCCCAGTAGTAATAGTGACCCCCTATAATGATGGCCTCAGTAGTGCTAGTGTCCCCTATACTGGCCCCAGTAGTAATAGTGACCCTTATAATGATGGCCCCAGTAGTACTAGTGTCCCCTATACTGGCCCCAGTAGTAATAGTGACCCCTATATTGACTCCAGTAGTAATAGTGACCCCTATAATGATGGCCCCAGTAGTAATAATGTCCCCTATATTGGTGGCCCCAGTAGTAATAGTGACCCCCTATATTGATCGTCCTACTACCGTGTTTCCCCGAAAATAAGACAGTGTCTTATATTAATTTTTGTTCAAAAAGGTTTAACTTTTTTACATGTATAGCTGCCTGGACACTATTTAAATTGACTTTTTAAATTAACTTTTAGCAGGGCTTAATTTTGGAGTAGGGCTTATATTTCAAGCATCCTCAAAAAGCCTGAAAAATCATTTTGCATCCTTAAAAATTCTGGAAAATCATGCTATGTCTTATTTTCAGGGAAACAGGGTAGTAATAGACTTCCTATACTGTCTCCAGTAGTAATAGTGACCCCTATATTTGCCCCAGTAGTAATACTGACCCTTGTATTGACCCCAGTAGTAATAGTTACCCCTATATTTGCCCCAGTAGTAATACTGACCCCTGTATTGACCCCAGTAGTAATAGTGACCCTCTACATTGATCGTCCTAGTAGTAATAGACTCCCTATATTGTCTCCAGTAGTAATAGTGATCCCTATATTTGGCCCAGTAGTAATACTGGCACAGAAAAGATTAAGGCTAGGGTCACACAGGGCGGATTTGTTGCGGTTTTGCTGCGGTTTTTCCGTTGCAGTTTTGACGCAGAAGAACTGCTTCTGCAGCAAAACCGCTTCAAAGGTTAATTTAGGCTTGCGGATTTTCGTGCGGAAAAATCCGCAAGCGGTTTTTTCCGCAGCGCTGTTTTACTTTTGTCGCGTATTTGGTGCGGTTTTGGCTGCGTCCATAGAGGTCTATGGACAAAAAAGCGCTGCGGAAACAACCAAAGAATGAACATGCTGCATCTTTTAAAACCGCGACGCAGTTGCATTTCCGCACTGCGGCTGTGCGGAAAAAATCCGTCCTGTGAGAACAGCTCTTTGGCAAATCTCATTTGTGCTGCATTGCACTGCAAACGCAGCGGTTTCGCCGCAGTGTGGATATGCAACGGCAAACCACAGCAAAACCGCGGCAAATCCGCCCTGTGTGAACCCATCCTAAAGGTGCCTTCACAAATACGGTAAACACTGTGAAATTTCATCAGCAGATTTCGTTGGGGAAATTCCATTTGCAGCAGCAGCCATGCGGACAAGATTTTTTAAAAATCTGTGAAACTGCAGCGACGGCCTAGCGTGTTATGCTACACTGTTTGCATAACACTCATTGACTTCTATGGGAGTTAAAGGAACAGTGTAGCTCAGCTGAGCTTGGCTGTTTCCCTCAGCCCAGCTACTCAGTGAATTCATATTCAGTGGTGTTCACAGGTGGGAATGCCCCTTTAATTGGGCATCACAGCACTGTGATTAATGCATTGTATGAGATTGTTATTTTTGGTCAATGTCATGTAGCATTATGTGGCACTATGTAATATTTGGATATTGACAGACTTGGCTCAAAAATTCTAGCTTACACACGTGTATTGTAACATTTTATTCTAAGTCTCTCTTTTAGGTCCTCTGCACATGGGTTGGTTGGACCCCACATGCGGGATTCCCACAGCGGAATTTGACATGGTGCCCGGCCGTTGACCCCTGCGTACCTGTCCGGCCTCTTTGGCGAGCGCTGCGGATGTGTCCGCCAACACTTCGTCGCCCATGCACAGTAGCCCCCGATGCTCGGCAATGATGCGTATCCCACTATACCTCTGCAGTGCTCACTGCAGAAGAGCCGTATAGCCCGCACAGAATCACAGCATGCTGCGATTTCTTCTCCGCGAGTGAAAAATCGCATTCGATTTCCGCTCGTGGAGGTGAAATGGCGTTTTGCCATTGAATGCTATGGGGCAATATTTGCTGCGGAGTCCGGAGGTGGAAGCCCACCGCAGACCCTGCAAGGTAAATCCGCCCGTGTGCAGGAGGACTAAATGATATTTCTTTCATTCCTGTAGTTTGTAAAGTCAAGTCATGGATGTCATAGAAAACCAGTAGAGCTCTTACTGAAATGACCTTCTAAGGGCTCAGTCACACATGCGTTGCACTTTTGGCTAAATCTCGCGTTTTCTTCAGACGGTCGGGTACGGCGTATATACGCCGCAGGACAGAATTTCGGCACTTGAAAGGAAAGAGTTTAGCGTTGCTAAACTGTCTTCCCCTCCCTTTGCCGGCTGATGATGGCAATAAGAGCTCCCATAAAAGCCTATGGGAGCTGCTGGCAAAGGGAGAGGGAAGAAGAGGGAGGGAGTTTAGCAGCGCTAGTCATGCTAAACTCCTTCCCTCCCTCCCCTTCCACTTGATGGCAGCTCCCATCACCTTCTATGGGAGCTGCCAGCTGAACGCGGCCAAAATCCACAGCGTATGCGCTATCTTTTCCAGATGGACGATCTTATGCACCATCTGAACAAATGCATTGGAATCCAATGCTTCAGATGGTTGCGCGCGTGAAGCCAGCCTAATAAGACCTCTGAGTTTGGTAATGTGGATCCATAAAAGCAGACATAAGACTATAAAGGGGCGAGAATCTCACAGGAGTTCTGTGCGTTGCGAGCTGCACAAAAATTGCAGGATATGATCTCCATACTCTTCATTGGACTTATTCACAGGAGCGATTACTTTTTTCTGCTAACAGCGATGCTGCGAGGATAGAAATCACTGCATGTCCTATCCTTTGGTGTTCCCTCGGAATGCCTCACCCATTGTTTTCAATGGGACCTTTAAAGACATCGAATGGCATTCGCATGCCGAGCGATGTGATATTTCCCGTTGAAAGCAATAGGGAACCCGCACCCGAGGATCACAATGTCGCAGAAGCGATACAAGGCATTTTTGAATGAAAAACGCCTCACATCCACGTGAAAAATGCACATTGACAAGTGTGATATTGGGTCTAGTTTCTCGGCCCGATATTGCGTTCACCCGTGTAAATGTAGCCCCAGTCTGGGCTCACAAGGGAGGATTACAAGTGCGGAATCCGTGCGGTGGATCCACCGCAAAATGCAGGCATTGTAAAGCAGGTAACATCACTTTTTTGCTCACAGTCACAGGTACGAATTTCGTATTCTATGAATAGAGGAAAAATCGCAGCATACTCTATTTTGCTGTGGAATCCACACAGACGGCCTCCAATGAAGTCAATTAACATTGCATATGGGCCACAGGAACCCGCATAAGCGAGAGCGCAGGAAATACAATTATTGAGATTAAAAAAAACTGTTCTGCGCATGACAGATGGCGAGCCGCCGCGGTCACATGCAATACAAGAAAAACTCTCTGCATGCAGCACTTTTTCTTTTGATAAAATGCCGGCCAGCTGAGAGGAAACCAAACAGAAACCAATAAGCCTCCTTCACACGGGCGACACTGATCGCCGGGAGAAAATCGCATCGATATCGCACCACTGCACTGTGCGATGTCGCTGCGTATTCTCTTGGCAATACCGCGATTTTGTAGCGCTACAAAGTCGCATGTGACGCTACAAAATCACATGACTCTGTAGCATCACATGTGAGGATTTTCGAAATATTTAACCCTACCCCGATTGCTTGGTTCAATCACAGCCATTCATCGAGCACTGGCTGTGATTGGCTAAGCGTCAGCCAATCACAGCCAGCACTTCCACAAGGCAAGGATTTTTCAATCCCCGGACAGAAGATGAAGAGGAGAAAGAGTGTCAGGACCCGGGAAGGAGCGCTTCTAAGGTGATGTATCTGTTTTTTTTAATTTTTCCATGCAGCCAGAGCTTAGATTTGGCTTTGACAGTAGGATTTCCTACTGTCAAAGTTGCATAGCCCCCCACGAAAATCGCGTTTTCGTGCGATGTGATGCAACAGAGAGGAAGGCTCTATAAGGAAACATGGACAACAAAACCTCACAAATCGCGGGCAGATCGCTGGACCTGCAAGGTTTTTATGTCGGGTTGTCGCATGCTACAAAACATTGCATGTGTGAAGAACCCATCGGAAAAAATGGGCTTCAGATACATGCGATTTGTAGCATTGTAGCACCATGATAAAATCGTGCGACTTTGTCGCCCGTGTGAAGGAGGCCTTACAGTCAATGTAGTCTGTTCGGCGCTGTTCAGTTCCATCATAAGACTAACCTGTTCAACTGTGGGGATTCCCCTTTTCTGCTTCTCAGAGCAAGAAAACAGAACCCATGCCGTAGATGTGAAGGCAGTAGAGGTGAGCGAACGTACTCGTTTCGAGTAATTACTCGATCGAGCACCGCGATTTTTGAGTACTTCAGTACTCGGGTGAAAAGATTCAGGGGGCGCCGGGGGTGGGGGGAGGCGTAGCGGCGCGGGGGTAGCAGCGGGGAACAGGGGGGAGCCCTCTCTCTCTCCCTCTCCCCCCCACTCCCCGCTGCAACCCCCCACTCACCCACGGCGCCCCCCGAATATTTTCGCCCAAGTACGGAAGTACTCGAAAATCGCGGTACTCGGGTGAAAAAGGGGCGTGGCCGACTACGCTCGCTCATCTCTAGAAGGCAGCCTATGGGGGGACTCGCACAACCGGTTTTAAAAACGCTACGTCTTTTTCCTGCATGTGCAGTCTGATTTTTTTCATTTCAATTTCCTGCTCTGTCTCTCAGCGACATCGCTTATAAACACTGTAATTGCATATGTACAGCACTTATTACGTGCCCATAGAGAACAACAGGGCTCTACTGCGCATGATATGCAATTTACGCATGTATTATACACAATGTATATAGGCAAGTATGAATGGATCAATGAAAATCAATGTACTTTCATTGACTCCATTCACCGTTTATTACGCTATTAAATTACGCTTGTCTCAGCGCCTGCCCTAAGTCATGAATGTGGCAAGACTATTTACAAATATTGATGTTTAATAAGAAGGTGAAATGTAACAATATGAAGTGAAACATTTAAGTAAAATGTAACTTTTTTTGTTGTGAACTCCATAGACACACATATGTACTACAGCCAGGCAGTCCAGGATATATGATCTGAGGTAGTATGTTTTTTGGGTTAGGAATCCCCATAGCTGCCTCCTCCCACAGGTTTTCCAGTCTGTCTATAAGCCCCCAGGTCTTCTGTTTCCCTCTCCTGCATCTTCCCAGGATCAGTCATAGCATGGGTGAGGGGGCTGCTGATGTGACTTCCCTCTGTCAAAGCTTCCTGCAGAGATGAACTTTAAAAGAATCCCCCCAAAGCATCTTCAACCATAATGTCATGGACAAGCAGGTTACGCTCTAAACATTAAATGATGCTTAGTAGGATAAGACTTGTTAAAGTAATTAGTACCCCCCTACTGTTTACCTACTGCAGGAAGGAAGGGGGGCTGCACTTTAGATTTTGTCAGAAGTGGGAGCCTCCTGGTAGCAAATCACCCACCCACCTCCCTTCTGACCACAGAATTATTTAAAGTGGAATCAGGTGGCTGACAGTAAGCAGTAAGGGGGAGGTCTGCAGCGCACATGTGTACAGCTGATCCAGTATTCTCACAAAGCAGTCTATCCCCTGCAGATAGCTGACTTCATCTCTGCCACTACGGGCATCTGTCTTGGCACCATTTTTCATATGGTTGACATTTCAGTAGACTTGCGAGCATGATCAGGAGTACGGATACCAACAGAACTCATGCCACGTTCCCCTGCATTTATTTTGGCATGTTATAAACATAAGAATGACTACACACTGTGCATTAACTCTTTAAAGACTGGCCCCCCTTTTTTTTCATTTTCGTTTTTTCCTCCCCACTTTAAAAAAAATCACAACTTTTTTATTTATCCATCACCGTCAATGTCTGAGAACTTGTTTTTTTGCATGACGAGTTGTATTTTTCAATGGTATTATTCAATCTACCATATGATGTACTGAAAAATGTAAAAAAAAAATTCTAAGTGGAGTAAAATGGAAGAAAAAGTGCAATTCCGTCACATTTGTGGAAAGTCTTGTTTCTATGGTGTACACACTGCAGCAAAAATGACATTAATTTTATTGTATGGGTCAGTACCATTACTACGATACTGAATTTATATAGTTTTTTTTTTTGCTGAACTACTTTAAAGGGGTTGTCCCGCGCCGAAACTGTTTTTTTTTTTTTTTTTACCCCCCCCCCCCCCCCGTTCGGCGCGAGACAACCCCGATGCAGGGGTTAAAAAAGAACACCGGACAGCGCTTACCTGAATCCCCGCGCTCCGGTGACTTCTTACTTACCCGGTGAAGATGGCCGCCGGCATCTTCTCCCTCCGTGGACCGCAGGGCTTCTGTGCGGTCCATTGCCGATTCCAGCCTCCTGATTGGCTGGAATCGGCACGTGACGGGGCGGAGCTACACGGAGCTACACGGAGCCCCATTGAGAAGATAAGAAGACCCGGACTGCGCAAGCGCGTCTAATTTGGCCATTAGACGGCGAAAATTAGACGGCAACCATGGAGACGAGGACGCCAGCAACGGAGCAGGTAAGTGAATAACTTTTGATAACTTCTGTATGGCTCATAATTAATGCACAATGTACATTACAAAGTGCATTAATATGGCCATACAGAAGTGTATAGACCCACTTGCTGCCGCGGGACAACCCCTTTAAAAACATAAAATATCTTTGAAAAAAAACTTAAATTGTTTTCTGCTGCCATTTTCTTAATATTATCAACATAGTTGTGCGAGGGCTTATTTTTTGCGGAACGTCCTGTAGTTTCTATTGGAACCATTTTGGAGTACATATGAATTTTTGATCCCTTTTTATTACATTTTTTCTTGAAGGCAGGGTTGACCAAAAAAGTGCAATTCTGACGTTGTTGTTTTTTCTGATGATGTTGACCATGCAGGAAAAGTAATGCATTACTTTATTAGATCGGACATTTATGGATGCAGTGATACCAAATATGTTTGGGTTTTTTTTATTTAGATTTTTTAAAATGTAATTTTAAATTGATATTTAAATTATACATATGGGAAAAAGCTGGATTTTTACACTTTTATTAACTTTTATTTTTCTCAATATTTAATAAAACGTTTTTTAAATTAACTTTTACTTTTTTTTTTTTTTAGTTCCCATAGGGGACAAGAACATTTCATGGTTTGATAGCTTCTGCATTATGATGTAATACCATAATGTTAGATTACCTGTTATATCACGGTATAATGTATCAGGCCACAGCACAGGAGTCAGAGAAAAGTATCATACCAACAATATCCTATAGGAAATATCTATTTGCAAGTGCCACCTTCCAGCGAAGAGGAAATCTTTATGCCTACAGCATCACATTAGACCTCCTTCCCATTGGCGATTGCAATTCTGCCACAAGAAAATCGTGGTAAAATTGTGTTTTTGTTCCCACGATTTTTGAGCCTCAGCAATGCCTTTTCCTAAGAATCATCTTGCATCGTATCGCTGCTGCCCGCAATTTTTTCGTGTGAAAGTCAATAGCAATTTCTAATGTTAAAAATGCATTTCATGAAAATCGCAAGTTCATGCTTTGTGATGCGATAAAAAGGAGGCTCCATAGGGAAACATGCGAGATCAAAAAAATCACAAAACGCAGAATGCAGAATGCATAAGTGAAAACGTCACAAATGGGAATAAAACCAATGAAAATAATTGCTTTCATAATTCTGCATTCTCACTCTCGTATCACTCAAAAATTGTGCAATTTTATTGCAGGCGTGAAGCCACCCTAATAAGATGTATACATTTATTGATATATACTGCATGGCCACTTTATTAAGGTCAATTTAGATGGGACGAATGTCGGACAAACGATGCCCGATGGAGAGTGGCGGGGGAGTGCAAGGAGAGAAATCTCCTGCAACCTTCCCGCCCCCCTGCACGGCAGCAAGGACACACACAGTGACAAGTGTCGGGCAGCGTTTGTCCGACATTCGTCCCTGTGTGTGTCCTTGCTGACGTGCAGGGGGGCGGGCCAGCAGAGGGGCGGGGAGGCTGCAGGAGATTTCTCTCCACTCGCTCCCCCACCCCTCTCCATTGATTTAACATAGGTACAGTTCAATACTGAACGGCTGCTATTTACACTAAGCTATCAGCTCATCGCCCATTGTTTATGCAGCATAAATGATGGACGATGAGCTGATCGCTCAGTGTATATAGCAGCCGTTCAGTATTGAACGGTATCTATGTTAAATCAATGGAGAGGGGTGGGAGAGCGAGTGGAGAGAAATCTCCTCCAGCCCCCCCGATGTGAGCCAATGATACTTGCTCCCGCGCAGCAGCACGAGAGTGAGTATGTGCGGGGTCAAGTGTCGGCAATCATTTGCCCGACATTCGTCCTGTCTAAATGGGCTTTTAGTTATCTGCCCTTTCACCAGCTTCCCGGTATGGAAATTAGACCCTTGATCCCAGAATACAGAATAAAATTAGGTGACAAATTTGCGAGGATCAATTTTAATGTGAAATCACATTAGATGGGAAAATCCGGCAATACGAGCGACTTCAAGCACTGCCAACCTTGTGGGGTTTTCTCATGCAATAGTAATAAGAGTATGTCGAGAATGATGTGATCAAGAAAAACATCCAGTGAAAGGGCATCCTGCAGTCATGAAAAACTCATTGACCAAAGGGGTCTGAGGAGGATGTCAATAGTTGTTCTGATTACGAATACAACACTAGATCTCCTACTAATGTGTCCAAATGCACAACTTGTGGTTCCTTAGTATAGATGGGCTATAACAAGCGCCATTACTGAGTGATAAACCAAGGCAATTCTCCAGTGGGCAAACCAGTACAAAATCTGGACCAATGGAGAAATCTCACCTGGCCAGATGGATCCAGATTTCTATTGCACTGTGCTGATGGATTCTCGGTGGACCTCACAATTACTCTTCATTTATTGGCTCATTGGAAATCAGTTGTGCTCTGTTAAGAAATATCAGCTAATCAGTAAGAAGTAAGCTGAGATGAGTTTCCTTGTTATCCCTGTGCCCCATCCCTGTGGCCTCCTCCCCCTCCTATCTACCTCTCTCCCTCCCGTCTCCTCTTCTCCCCTCTCCCTGTCCCTCCTGTGCCCCCTCTCCCCTCCCCCTGTCCCGGCTCCGAGCTCCCCCAGCCTCACACAGCTCGCAGCCTGTAATTACTTGGCCATGCGGGGAGGGAGCGGGCAGCCCCAGCCGGTCCCCAGGCTTTTCCTGCCGCAGCTGCAGTACAGGGATGTGTGCACCTCGCCCCCCCGGGCTCATCCTGCTGCTCATCCTGCTGTGCCGGAGCCTCGGAGCCTCCACCTCTAAGGTAACACTCATGCCACCTACAGTGCCAGGGACGGGATGGGCAGGGACAGGGCACAGCTCCGGTGGTACCTTGTGGATGATCACTGACCGCAGTAAGAAGTGCTCACAAAGTTCTACTAATACCGCACGTGTGATCAGTATGAAGTCCTCATACATGTACACAGCAAGAATACAGGGACTACATGTGACTGGGGAGGGTCATCACAGGCAGAATGTAGCATGTAGCACGTACCAGGCTATTATGTAGCCATGTGTCTGTCTAATACTGTTTATATAAACATTATCGATCTATATATCTGTCTAGCTTTTTTCTATTATCTATCTCATATTTCTTTCTATCTATATCATCTTTCTATTATCTATCCATCTCTCTCATATCTCTCTTATCTATCTTTCTATCTCTCATATCTATCCATATCTCTATCTATCTATCTATCTATCTATCTATCTATCTATCTATCTATCTATCTATCTATCTATCTATCTATCTCATATCTATATTATCTATCTATCTATCTATCTATCTATCTATCTATCTATCTATCTATCTATCTATCTATCTATCTATCTATCTATCTATCTATCTATCTATCTATCTCTCTCTCTCTCTCTCATATCTATCTATCCATCTATCTATATCTCGTATATCTATCTTTCTATCTCTCGCATATCTATCTATCTTTCTATTTCTCTCATGTCTATCCATATATCTATCTACATCTTTCTATCTATCTATCTATGTATCTATCTATCTATCTATCTCATATCTATATCTATCTCTATCTATCTCATATCTATCTATCTATCTATCTATCTATCTATCTATCTATCTCAGATACAAAGAAAGATGATAGATAGATAGATAGATAGATAGATAGATAGATGTGAGATAGATAGATATATAGATAGATATAAGATAGATAGGTAGATAGATAGAAATATATGAGATAGATAGGGGACAAGTATACAGGAAGGCTTACAATAACTACATGTAGGAAGGGGGAGGTTCATCAGAAGCTGAATATAACATGATATATTGTAAAGCACATGTGGAGTGTTATTTATATAGCCATGTGTCTGCCTAGTAAGTGTTCTTAGAATTGTGTCTGTTTATATATATATTTCTTCATATATATTTATAGTATTTAATTATGTGCTGGACATTCTATCTCCCTATGTATATCCTATCTATCTATCTATCTATCTATCTATCTATCTATCTATCTATCTATCTATCTATCTCATATCTATCTATCTATCGATCTCATATCTATCCATCTATCTATCTATCTCATATCTATCTATCTATCTATCTATCTATCTATCTATCTATCTATCTATCTATCTATCTCATATCTATCTATCTATCTCATATCTATCTATCTATCTATCTATCTATCTCATATCTATCTATCTATCTATCTATCTATCTATCTATCTATCTATCTATCTATCTATCTATCGATCTCATATCTATCTATCGATCTCATATCTATCCATCTATCTATCTCATATCTATCTATCTATCTATCTCATATCTATCTATCTATCTCATATCTATCTATCTATCTATCTATCTCATATCTATCTATCTATCTATCTATCTATCTATCTATCTATCTATCTATCTATCTATCTATCTATCTATCTATCTATCTATCTATCTATCTATCCATTCATTCATCCATCCATTTGTAAGACAGCTTCAACACAATCAGTGACATTTCTGTTATATTACTATCAGAAATCAGCCTGAAGAAGAAACCCTTAGGAGGTTGGAAAGCTCACTGTAACATCATGTATTTTTGTTAGCCATTAAAAGGTATCATATTTACAAGATTACTTGGTTTCTCTTACCGAGAACAATCACATTTTGATACATTACTATTCTACTAAGTTTACTATTATGCTTACTAGATGGCATAATACCACTAACAATCATTTAGTTCAACTTTGAGATATCACAGAGGTTATTTTACATAGGACTGCAGGTAGATCACCTGCATTATCTTATGCACACGGGCGGATTGGAATTGTAGAATCCGCAACAGGCATCTGCCCTCGGATTCCGCAATAACCCTCCATAGCATACTATGGCAAAGTGATTTTTCATACCCATGTGGGTAAATCACTTGAGATTTCCGCTCATGAAGGAAAAATCGCAGCATGCTCCATTTTTCTGCAAGCCCCACACGGACGGCTCCCATTGAAGTCAAGGCATGCAGCCTGACCCACGGCCCTTCCACAAATAACATTGCGGAAAGGTTGCGGAATCCGCATCATCGCCTAACGACGGCGCTGGAAAATCTGTAATGCGCATGTGCGACGGCCAGACTATCCACAGTACAGATAAAAGAAGAAATAGACAGCCGCGCAAGATCACCCACTAAGGTCAGGGCGGGATTCCGCTGTGGGATTTTGCAGCCAGAATCCGGACGTGCCGTGTGCATGAGGCCTAAGGGTCCTTTTACCAATTTCTCGTTTGGACCCGTTTGCACTCATGCAGCCTGTTTGAGGATAGGCCACCACTTTTTAAAGCCTGGAAAGCCCCTTTAAGTCTCTCTAAGCCCCTTTTAAGGCTCAGTTCACACTAACCTCCACCAGGGGCTCCATCACATTTGACAGCAAGAATAGAGCATCACATCTAACTACTCTTGCAGACAAAAAGACAGAAACCTTGAGGGACCACTGATGTCTTCCATTATAATTCACTGCGGTCAGTTGTTTGTCATTTGGATCCATCGTTCTAAGCAGAAGCCATGACACCAGTGTGAACTAACAAAGGTGCTTTTAGATGGAACGATTGCATTGGATTCCAATGCATCAGATCACACGGGCGTATTCCAGCAGCGTAACAGTGCTAAGACACCAAATAGAGTGCCGGGCACTTTTACGCCGGGCAGCAAAGGTAGTCCTGGAACTATCTTTGTTCACGGAATACATCGTCCGATGCATAGGCTCTTATGGGAGCCAATGAGAGCGGACGGAGAAGGGAGGTGGGAGGGAGTTTAGCGGCGTGACTGTTAAATTTTCTCCTCCTTCTCTCCTCCTTTCTCCTCCCCTCCGGCTGTTTGCAATGGGCAGGGACGGGTGGGGGCTGAGCCAAGCCCCACCCCCTTCCATTGCTGGCTGTAGACAAGGGGAGGGGCGGGTGCTTAGCTCCACCTCCATTCCGCCCACTCCCAGTGCAAACAGCCAGAGGGAAGGAGAGAGGAGGTGAGTCAGTGAGGGGGAGGGAAAGGGAGGCAATGGCATTGCAACCTCGGCATATATGTGCCTGGCCCGTGCCGTCTTAAAGAGCGCACAAACGTTAGATTTGTGTGCCCGTTCTTGCCTTCTTACGGCGCACGTAAAAATGCCGGCACACATAAAAATGCCTGCGCTTGTGGGAAAGAGTGCTTAATGCGCGCCAACGACTTAACGAAGAACAATAATCATTCGCTTTTTGTTTGCCGTTCATTTGATGCAGGCATAAAAACCATCGTTGGCTCATTCACTTATTGTTTGGTTTAAACACTTCTTGTTCAGTTGTTCTCAGTCATTTATACAACAAATGTGAAAGACTGAACGATTTCTATTCTAAATGAGCCAACCATGTATCTGCCCGTATAAACAGGCTGCAGACTAGCGAACAAGCTAGTGGTGATGTCACTCACTCGTTAAGACGATAAATCAATTCATCTTAAAGGACCCTAAGGCCTCTGTCACATCACCAACGCACTTTTCGTCCAGCTGCATCGCGGCCGTATAACGCATAAAGAAGGAAGTCACAGCGTTTTTTCGCCCATTCACACAGCCAGGTGCGGCATATAGACACCGCAGCCCGGAATTCCTTCAGCCGGCATAAATGCTCAGCATGGCTTCTATTATTTGAATAGAGCTGCCATAGTATAGCATCGGTAGCCACTGCTAAACTCCCTTAGACTCCCTTTGCCAGCAGCTCCCATAGGAGCCTATGGGAGCTGGCAGCTGATTGCAGCCAAAAGATAGGGCAAGATCTATCTTTTCCGGCTGCGTCAAAACATCGGCTGGCATATTCGGCCGTGATGTCCTATTATCACGGCTGCCATGTTTTGATGCGGCTAAAAAGCGGCCATCTGAATGAATGCATTGGAATCCAAAGCTTCAGATGGTATTCGGCTGACGTATTACAGCAGCAAAACAGCTGCGATAAAATGTTTGTGTGACATCGGCCTTATGGAACAAAGTTCTGTTTCTAAGGGCTTAAACAGATTGGCGTAAGCAAAAGTACGCTCACCGCTATGGAGTGTAGTTGCACATGAATGAGGATTTTTTTTCTCCGAGTATTCAAGCTCTGCCCTTGGGTATAGCCCTAATCAGTATGGGTCGATTATATAGGATTATTCATATAATTCTTATATAAGCACAATTCACACACATACATATTGATCACCATAGGGCCTCATTTATCAAAACTGTCTAACAGCGCTGTGTGCGCACCTCCCTATACAAGTCTATGGGAGAGCGGACACATGGAATCAGATTTTCATGCTCGACTTCAGAGGGGGACACAACTGCATCGCGGGAGAGTATAAAAAAAAAACATGATCCGGCTCCCCATCACGTCCCCTTACAGCACTATAACTTAGTTTGTGGTGCTGTGGGGACGTGACAGGTTCCCTTTGAACATTTAGTATCATGGAGCCTCTCCTCCATAGAGTATTACATCTGCTGCCTTCAGTAAACTGTATTTTAAGACCCTCGTGAGTTCTGTGAGTGTGAATGAATAAATGTATGAATGAATGATTCATGCGTGTCTCTTAACCCCTCACTGACAGGTCACACTTTACAGTCTCCTGTTCGGAGCAGGGAGATAATGGGATTTTATCCTCAGTTGACAACGCTAATACTCTCGCTACTTTACGCAGTTTTAATCTTCAGAAAGCATAGAAATTGCATTCATTAAAAGGAAGAAAAAAAAAAAATCTCTAGCCCGGGGACAGAAGGTTTTAAGGCTCGGCACTATTGAACCACATAATATTGAGTCCTACATTCGTGTATATCGTGCAGAATCAGGATGGAATTTGCAAAATCAGTGGTTTGTGAATTGTAAAGACCTCAGGTTACCCGTAACATAGAAGTCGTGTCACATGACTTTTTTTTTTTTTTCAGAACCCGCACCCCCCCACACTCCCTTCTAAATTCAGCTACTAAGGATGCAAACATTAACTCTTTCTCCTTTGTAAACATATGAGATATTGAAGATGTAGAATGGAAGAAGTCCCCGTAATCCAGCTGCGGCCTCAACACTTCATCTGTCAGCATTTACTAAGCATCTTTTTCAGTTTCTCTCATCCCCCATCTATCACTTCACACCATCTTCTTAATCCTTTCTTCCTGCTCCTGCCCCTCCAGCATTGAAGGGGTGGAACCTCTAACTCTGCTGGCGTCCCTTTTAAGTAGGAGATCAAACACTTTTGCTAGAGGAGAGGTTTCCAGCTTCTAACACCACCAGGCCTGGGGGTAGTGGAGGAAAAGAAAATGGAGAAGACAGATGACCTGCACTTAGGGAACTTTCTGCCCTACCTTTAAAATTAATCTTTATATTATGTTCTTTCTTTCTGGGAATCCTGCGTCGGTTCTCGGTCCCCGCTAATTGTTTTCTGAATTCCTGCATGTCTTATAGACGTATCAGCTAACTTTTTTACCACCATGAAAGCAGCAGAAGAAAATAAAGATAGTTTGGGGTTGGCGCTTCTCAGGTGAAAAGTTGTCCTAATGGCATGTTACAATCACTGCTTGCATTAGGATGTTGCACTGCGATCCCATAGTGACAAATATTACTGACCATTAATTCATGAAATGATGGGTGAATAAATGTGCCTTAAGGCCTCATGTCCACGGGCAAAAGATGATTTTAAATCCGCAGCGGATCACACGCACGCGGATCCACATCCCATAGGGATGCATTGACCACCCGCGGGTAGATAAATACCCACGGATGGTCAATAAAAGTGAATAAAAAAAAAAACAGAGCATAAAAAAAAATAACTTACCCGCAGCGGACCGGGCAGGTCTTCTCTTCTTCACGGCCGGATCTTCTTTCTTTGGCTCGGCATGCTGCCGGTGTGCCCAGCACATCCGCCGGCCGAAGAAAGAAGATCCGGCCGTGAAGAAGAGAAGACCTGCCCGATCCGCTGCAGGTAAGTTTATTCTTATTTTCAGCCTTCATGTCCGCGGGGCAGGAGGGACCCGCTGCGGATTCTCCATGGACAATCCGTAGCGGGCCTGATTTTCCCCGTGGACATGTGGCCTTAGACGGAGTGATTATCATTCACAAAAATCATTCAAACGAGCGAGAGCGAACGATAAGCTTCAGTTTACGGCCTAATTCACACGGGCGATGCGCATCAGTGAAGAATAGCCGCAATTGAGTCCCGAGATTAATTAGCGTTTTCTCATCCATTCACACATCATATTGCATGAAAAATACGCTGCAGCACGGAATTCTATCGGTCGGCAGAAATCCTCGGAATGACTTCTAATGCTTAAATGGAGCCAGCTGTCTTCTTCTTCTTCGAGTGCCGGACGGAGGTAAACTCCCTCCCCCTCCTTTTTTTATCAGCTCCCATAGGAGTCTATAGGAGCCGCCAGCGTTTTTCGTCAAAACATAGGTCAAGACCTATCTTTTGACGCAGCGGTGACCGAAAACGGTGTTTTAACAGTGCAATTTTTTTCACACACTCGAAAATTGCCCATGGGAATGAATGCATTGCAATCCAATGCTTCACATGGTCGGCTGGCGTTTTATCGCGGCAAAATAGTCACGTAAATACGCTTGTGCGAATGAGGCCTGAAGGTCAGTCAATGACTGAACGACAAACAAATCGTTCGCTTTTAACTCGTCATTCATTTTATGCCGGCATAAAAATCATTGCTGGCTCATTCACTTAGCGTTTGGTTTAAACAGCGCTCGTTCTGTCATTCGCATTCACAGCCAATGTGAAAGACTGAACGATTCTGGACGACTTCTTGTTTGAATGAGCCAATGATGTATCTGACTGTCCAAACAGGCTGCACAAGAGCGAACGAGCCGGAATGATGTCATTCACTCGTTCAAACGATAAATCGGCTTGTCTAAGAGTGCCCTTAATAGACTAACTATGATAAAACCTATTCTACAGTAATATATATGAGAATGAGCTACTGTACGTGGACAAGATATGAAGTGACTACTGGTTGGGAATGTATTTCGTCACTGTGCTGTCCGACGTCATGGGCGGCAGGTAATCGGTACAAGCGCCTTTTGCCTGGTGCAAGTGGGAGGGATTGCTGTTCAAACATCGGGCAGCATTGGAGCAATTATGTATTGATTTTCTAGCAATTTAGTACAGTGATCCCTTGGCCTCAGGAGACCCTTAAAAGAGGGACAAAGCAAATTTTAGCACATTTGGAATTCTCTAGGGCATTTTATTGTAAGAAGTAAGTTTCAGACGTGGTTGCCCTTTTCAGGGCTGATACCCTGTGACAGGTGATTGGGTCCTGATAGCTGAACTAATAGGGTATAATAAGGTGAGTGACAGAGTTCCTGTGCCCTCTTTTGGAAGCCTGAGGCCATTATGGACTAATGGTGAATGTGACCTGCTATGGTCTGGATACCCTCTGCATTAAGTATAGGGTTTGGTGAGACTATTCCGGTTTACCTATGTTTATGTAAATTTTGTATATTTGAGGCAGACTCAGACATCATTAGGCCCTTGTGCAAGAAAAGTAAGTTGACCTCTTATTATGTAACAGCTGGTTTATCATAAGCGAAGTGTGAATTACAGAACTTCCTTTTAGCTGATTTTTCAATGGTGTGCCAAATGTTTATAGTGAATTGTACTCCACAAGGAATAATGAGCCATGATACTCTCTAAAAATCCTGGTAGAGTCCGGTAATTTGTTTTAGGATAATGCTGAGATCCCTTTGTGTATGGTGTCCCAGTGTAGCTACACGGGTGCATTCAGGGTATATATCCTTGTATTGAATAAGTATGCAAGTTTGAATTATTTTAATAGGAAAATAAAATGCTGCTTAGGCTTCATTCACACGAGCGTTAATTGGCCGTGCTTTCACGGACGGCCGATATACGCTGCCCATCTGAATGCATTTTACAATGCATCAGTTCAGATGGGCGTATTCCCATGGCGTAAAATTGCCCGGCCAGCCAAGATAGCGCATATGGTGCGGATTTCGGCCGGGCGCTTTTACGACGACCAGAACGACGTTCAGGAACTATCTTTTGGACAGAATACGGCAGCAGCTCCGATAGACTCCTATGGGAGCCAATGGTAGCTGCCAGAAAACCCTTCTGCTAAACTTCCACCTCCTTCTCTCCTCCTCTCTGCTCTTTGCTGGCTGTTTGCAATTGGAGGGGGCGGGATTTGGCGGGAGCTAGTTACTAAGCTCCCGACTCATCCTGCCCCCTGTCATTGCTGACAGTTAACAAACGCGGCAAAGGGGGCGGGAGCTTAGCACACTAGCTCCTGCCCCGCCCCCTCACCTCCCCGAAAGCCGTCGAGGGGGCGGAAAGGGGGAGGAAGTTTAGCAGAGCTAAACTGTCATCCTCCGCCTGATGGCATTCCGGCTCGCCATTTATGTGCCGGACCTGGGCTTTCTGAACGTTTGTGTACCTGTTCACGCGACTTGTGATTGCGCTGTGGCCGTGACAAGGCCGACTGAAAATCTCTTTAAGGGTAACTAAACTTGTGCTAGTTTTCTGACATGTTGTAGTGACATGCCAGAAGTTTTGATTGGTGGGGGTCTGAGTACTGAGACTTTAATCAATCACTAAAACAAGAGGGAAAAGCAATCAGCCAAGCTCCACACCTCTTTGGCTGTGATTGCCACCAGTGTACAGACTCATAGACTGGTGTTTTTTTCAAATTTTTTTTATTAAGGTGTTTTTGTTTAAAACCTAAATGAATATAACAATACCATGGTAAACAAGAAGACACCTCATAGGGTGATATTATGAACGGAATACACTTGAGGGAACCACGTAATTCCGTCAGTAATAACCCTTTCCAATCCACTGTCTGACGTCTAAAGACATTATGATTTAAGGCTGTACAGCTCTGATGTTGAAAGACGTCTGTCGGAGTTCTCTTACTGTATATTGCCAGCCTCTCTGCTGTTGGAGCCTATCCAATGTGTCACCTCATGCAGTACTGGCTTTAGCCAGCATATAGCGCTGTTGTATAACAGTAGAAAAAGAGTAAGCCCCCTAGGAAAACCAGGATACAGATTGGAATGAAAAGGGTTAAACCAATATGCCAAAAACAGGCAGGTAGACTCATAGACTTTCGGTTGAGCCTAAAAACCATTTTGAGCAGAGACAAATGGGTAATGCACTCAGATGAGCACTTCCTTTTAGCAGTTATTGGGAATCTCACTCAGACCTCACCAATCAAAACTTTTGACATGTCACTATGAAGTTTTCTAAAAGTTTAGTTACACCTTATAGGGAACCTGTCACCTGCCTAAAGTATCATAAATTAACTTACCTCCACCACCCGCTACCTGGCTCTTATGGTGCCCGCTGGATGAAAATCTGACTCTTCTCAGAGTCCCATGCGTGCGCTCTCTTATACAAGTCTTTTAACTCACATGTGAAGAGGCAGAGAGCACAAAGAAGACAGGCTGCTGTGGGGCATGTGTCCGGTAACATCATGCGAGGAGCAGCAAGCTGCGAATGTAAAAGCTCTGTTCGCCCGGCTCACAGGGAAATCATATCTACTATTAATAGGGAATCTTCTTTTAGGGTGACTACCCACTACAGTTTTTTTTTTTTGCAGCATTTATTTTCCTGCAGGGGTCTATGGGACTTGTAATGTTAAAATCGCGATCGCGCAAAATCGCGATTTTGCGGTAAATTGTGATTTTGCGCAATCACGATTTTAACATTACAAGTCCCATAGACCCCTGCAGAAAAAAAAATGCTGCGAATTTCGCAGGGAGAGAAAAAACTGTAGTGCTGTAGTGGGCAGTCACCCTAAAATGAAAGGAGTTGGAAATAACAAAAAACACTATTTGAAAATGCATATATTTCATTATTACTGTTCTGTTTTGCAAGGTGTGTATCTGGCATATATTGTCTATTTGGTGGACAGAGTCTTGTCTTTGGTGATATTTCACTCTTCACCCTAAATTACATATAAGCAATTACTATTAGGGCACTGTAGCTGTGCTGTTTTCTTTGCTGACGCTCTCTGGTCTTGTCAGGACAGCAGTGAGGTGTGGGATGAAGATGTGACTGAATGGTGGGGAGAATGGAGTTCATGGTCTACATGCTCCCGAACCTGTGGAGGAGGAGTAATGTCTCGAGAAAGACACTGCTTACGTCAAAGGTAGGTGATCATACTAGGTTATGTTTACACTATACTGTTGTCTTAACATAAAGAACTTTGGTTCCTATTTTAGTAGTACACTGTTCTTAACTTCTCTTATAGGCATCAGACTTGGGTTAATGAGTTATTGCCTTACAAATTCTGTAAATATTCATCATACGCAAACATAGGATTATTAAAACTAAGTATTTTTCAGTCCCTTGTAACTTGGATGACTCCAAGCCATGAATGTCCTGTGGGAAGTAGTAACGAAGATTTTTCTTGGGGGTATACCATGAATACGAGTGGTATTTGCAGAGATGATTCTTTGAGGGTCCATATGGATTGTTCTGCATTATTGTCTGAGGCATCAGAGGAGCTGGAGAGAGTGTCTGCTTTGGTGTTCTTTTCAGTTGGATGAAAATGCAGAATTAAGTTAAGCCAAGGAAGACTGGAGACCAGTGAGCTTGTCGGGAGTTCAGGCACTGAGTGGACTGAATATAGGTTACATTTTTATGATCATATAAATATGGAATGGATGAAACAAACCTTCCAACAGATACCTAAATTCTTCTAGGGCAAGTTTCATAGCAAGGAATTCTCTATCACCTGTAGTATAATTATCCTCCGTTAATTGAATAGCTTGGAGAAGAAACTACAGGTAATAGTTTTTCCTTTCCCATCCTTTTGGTACAAGAGAACTCCTACTCACAGCAAAAAGCATCAGCCTCAAGGTAAAAAAGTTTTGAGGTACCCAAATGGTGAAGAATGGGAGCACTGGTGAATAGATGTTTGAGTTGATCCAAGGTGTCTTCTGTCTCAGGTGACCACTTCTTGGGGTTGACCCCCCATGAGGCATAGCAGACAATGGATTAGTCATGGTTGAGAAATGTGGAATGAATTGATGATAGTAGTATCACGTCCACTTCAAGCATGCAATAACTGCAAACCAAAATAAAGGGAACTGCAAACGGGACTTGTTAGCAGACATCCGGCAACGACTGACAAATGCCAAAACACTTACCTAAAATACCAGCACGCATAAACAGATGGAATAGCTAAAGTATGTATGAGGTACTGGTTCATATTTTGGCCAAGATACTTAAGCTCACGAGCCCACGACAAGGGTCCTTGTTTTCTCGTGAGTCCCTACTCTAACAAGACAACTCAAACCCCAAGGAGTACTGCCTGCAAGCTGGGCGATTGTCCCAATAGGGATTCCTTCATGCTGGAACCTACGGGCCTGACTAGCGATAGATAGTAAATGTCATAAATGGTGATGTGCCAGGAAGCAGGTCAATGGGACAATCATAGGGTCGATGTGGAGGCAGTGTCTCAGCCTCCGGTCTACTAAATACATCTGCATACATGGCATATTGAGAATGAAGACCTGGAAGCTCAGAGGGAACTAATGGTCTCTGGACTGGAGTTACAGTACATCGACAGTGGGTGTAGTAATAAGTACTCTAACATAAGATCTGCCCAGTGTGTCAGTCAATGATTGGAGAATGCTGTCCGAACCAGGGAAGGCCCAAGAACACAGAGTTTATTCACTTTGAAAGGACCAATAAGGAAATTTTATCTCTGTGCAAGACTCCAGCAGGGCAGTGGGGAATCTGAATGCAACAGACAAGCGCTCTGTATCAACAGAAGTAACAGGCAAGGGCTTTTTCAAGGGCAGCATAGGTACCCTGCACTTCCCCACCAAACAGTGGAAAGTAGTATTGTTTCTTATTGTGCATTCTTTGTTCGTAAATAAGTGTTGCATATCTTGTAACTCCTTCTTCTGTATCGTATCCTGAATCTGTGTCGCGATACCATCACCTGCAACACAACTACAGCAAATGTTTCATAGGCACTAAATGAAAACAACTGCCATATTTTGTGAATAAAGATGTGTCTTATCTCCCACAGACTCCAAACAGTTGCAGGACTGGATAATACAGTATGTGGAGGTCAGGCCAAACAGTATCAGCTGTGTGAGGAACAGGTATGCAACAGACCTTGACTGATTGATAAGGGTTCAGTCCCACCATGCGGTAACTGCATGGGGCCAAAATCCTGCTCGCCTGGGGCAGCCAAAGGCTGCGTGATCTTGCCAGCATTATTGGCAAGATTGTGCAACCATTGGCTGCTGCAGGCTGGCAGGGTCTTCGCTGAATGCAGTTAACACATAGTTGGACCATACTGTACCCTCAGAGATTATGGCAATAATTAGAATTCTGCAGGCTGCTGAGCACAAATTCCTATGCATCCCCTGCTGACTCGATTTCTTCCCAGAGCTTGGTATGGTAAGTTGCAGTTTGGAAAAAGTACTCTTTACACAAGGGCAGTGTGCGACAATTGGATTTAGGAATAGTATCGGAGCTAAGATAATGAAACTGCCTGTCAACAAACTGTTGACTGTTTCCATCTACGACCAGCAAAACTGTGAATGCAGCTCTGGAGGTGAATGGGCTTTGCTGACGCGTTGTAATTAATGGGAACCTGTCACTAGTTTTGTGGATACTAAACCACCTACACCAGCAAAACAACCAAGTAATGAACATTCACAATGTTACTGTGTTAGTCATTATGGTAAAAGCATGCCTTCAAGAAGTTTTAACATTTCCCATGCTGCATATAAATCACTAGTGAGCACTCCAGTGGGCAAGCTGGACCGTCTCTAGTGGGCTGGCCGGACCATTTCTTGCCACCGCACCTCTTTGCTGCTGTGGCCTAAGACATTCTCCACATCATCAACGTACAGATCTATTTATTTATTTATTCTGCCTCAGCAATATAAGAAATAGCAACCAATCACTGCGCAGCATTTATGTTACCTCAGCGGTATAATATATAGCAACCAATCACTGCACAGCTTTCATGTTACCTCAGCGGTATAATATATAGCAACCAATCACTGCACAGCTTTCATGTAACCTCAGTAGTATAAGAAGTAGCAACCAATCACAGCGCAGCTTTCATTTTACCTCAGCGGTATAATATATAGCAAACAATCACTGCACAGCTTTCATGTTACCTCAGCACTATAGGAAATAGCAACCAATCACAGCGCAGCTTTCATGTTACCTCAGCACTATAGGAAATAGCAACCAATCACAGCGCAGCTTTCATTTTACCTCAGCGGTATAATATATAGCAACCAATCACTGCACAGCTTTCATGTTACCTTAGTAGTATAAGAAATAGCAACCAATCACAGTACAGCTTTCATGTAACCTCAGTAGTATAAGAAGTAGCAACCAATCACAGCGCAGCTTTCATTTTACCTCAGCAGTATAATATATAGCAACCAATCACTGCACAGCTTTCATGTTACCTCAGCACTATAGGAAATAGCAACCAATCACTGCACAGCTTTCATTTTACCTCAGTAGTATAATATATAGCGACCAATCACAGCACAGCTTTTATTTTACCTCAGCAGTATAATATATAACAACCAATCACATCAGAGCTTTTATTTTACCTCAGCATTCTCAATATGCAGCAATTGTCTTGCAAAACGTTCGGCGGATGCATCATTTTGTAGTTGAACACTCATCCCGTTGCTCGTAATTCCTTTTGCTTTCGATCAAACGATCTACGGGGGGGGGGCATAACTGTCGACGCTCGCACGCGCGCCGTTTATCACAGGATAGTTGTACTATGCCTATAATCTTCCCAGGAGTGTACTCAACAACTTCCCAAAGTTTCATGGCCATTGGATGAATGGTGTAGTAATGCATAAAGGACAGACAGACACACAGACATACATTCATTTTTATATATATAGATTTTACTTTTTGCTACTGGAGTGAGAAGGCTATTCTTGATAGATCTTATATTCTTATTATATGTCTCTTTTTACTACTTAGTGCATGATGGTGTCCTGTACTGAATGGATCGTGGATTTAATTGATATTTTAAAGGGGTTGTCCAACCACATAAAATACATTTTTTCACAAATAGCTTGTAGTGCTATAAAAAAGCAAAAAAGGTAATGCTCATTTTACCTATCCTCCCTTCCAGCTTCTGTGCTGACCCTTCCGGGGTCCACCGACGGTCTCTGTTCTTCTTGCTTCAGCATGACGTGTCAACGTGATATGTGGCTGCTGCAGCCAATCGCTGCCTGTAGTGCTGGCGTGTCAACACTACTGAGGTCACTATTGGGGCCAGTGATTGGCTGTAGCAGTCACATGTCACATTCACATGTTTTTGCTGGAACAAGAAAGACAGAGAATAGCAGGGGACCTAAGAAGTGTCAGCATTGAAGCAGTGGTGGATGGGTAAGGTGATCATTACCTCTCATTTTATTACAATGGCGCTACATTCACACGGGCGAGCGTGATATCAGCCCGAGGAACTTGTCCCGATATTGTGCTTGCCAATGAGCAATTTTCATGGGGATGCGATACGTTTTCAATTAAAAATCGCATTGCTTCTGTAAAATTGCGGTCTTCACGTGCGTATTTCACACGTGTGAGAGGATCGCAAGTGATTCCCATAGGCTTCCATGGGAAAAATCACATGCGAGTGCCATGCAATTTTTTCCGAGGTCCCATGGGAAACAACAGGTGATTCCTCCCGTGGGAACGCCCCAAAATAGAACCAACTGCGATGTTACTTGCAAGAAAAAAAAGTCAAAAGAATGGATTTAATACTCTTGTGAGTTTTGCGTGCCTAGCATTCACGTGCATAAGCCCTTATCAGGGCGATCGCAGATCTACCATAGACCACAATCTTTGCTGCTTTCTTCAGCTTTGACCAGTTGTTGTAGCCACTAGTTCGCTGCTAAAAGGAAGCGAGTTCCCTTTAAGATATGGAACATGCGTATGTATTTTAACAATCGTGTCTCCCTGTATAGTATCTGTATACTTGGTTTATGACCCCTCCAACCACGTATGAACTATACATAGCACAGTCTGCATTCCTCTTCACCCAAAACAGAGTTATTTTTGTAAGGTGCCAACATTTTCTGCAGAGTAGCATTTTGGGAGGTGGGTGGTTACACTGAAACGTGAGTGGTATTGCAGTTGAGTAGTTAACGAGCCAATGGTCTGGGTCCTTTGTAAACTGCAGACAAGTATTTGTAAATGATCATTGTAACACGGTACGATGAATGAGCGAATGTAGTGTGATTGTTACCCATTACACTCACTACATAACTGTGATGTACAAGCCTGTAATTACCCACACATAACCCTGTCATTACTCCTCATAAACCATGTAATTACCTGCCTATAATCCTGCCTAACTCCTATATCATGGTAACTACGGCTAACTCATTCAAAAGCATGTTTGGCCTGAAGGCGTGCCATAGATTTCTACAAGGCTTTTGAAGTGCACTGGGATCTGTATTAATTCACTGCTTTTACAGAATTGCAAGCTGTGCTCTACCAGAATGGGTAGAATGTTTGCAGGATGTCTTCTTTTCGGTATATAGTGTTAGTAATTATTTAACCCCTTAAGAACTGTAAATTTACAGCGCTTTGGTCCTGGGCTTCAGTCCCGGCCGATGGGAAAAATACTTTGCGCGATTAACAGGGCCGGATTTAGAAACCATGGGGCCCTGGGCAAAAGATTTGGTGGGGGCCCTTGTTCCCCCCCTGCAAACAGCTATCGCAGAAGCCCCTAATAATTAAAATGACCAAAAATTAAAAAGTGAATGTGGTTTAATTAGTAGCAAAAGATGTTTTTTGTTGTAGTAATTTGGATGTTTTGTTATTGCAAAAGAATATTTAACATAAATAAAAAGGTACTTAAAATAATTACATAATAATCTGCTAACTTAACTAAGGCCTCGTGTCCACAGGGAAATTCGGGGCCCGCATGCATTCCAAATGCAGAATTCCGCAGTGGGTCCCTCCCCCGCAGACATGAGGCCAGAAAATCAAATATACTTACCTTTCTGGACACTGCGGATCTGCCCCCCATTGCGACCAGATCTTCTTTCTTTGGCCTGGCGGATGTGCTCAGCTCGCCAACAGTGTGCTGCGCGTGCGCTGTGCACTTTTTTTTTGAGCGCCTGCTTTCCCACGGCACAGCAGAAATACAGCTGCGGGTGTGCCGCGGGGACAGGACGCCTCCCATAGGCTTCAATGGAAGCCGTGGGAGCCGTCCACACGGGAGACCCGCATGTAATGGAGCATGCTGCAGGTGTTTTCCCGCACGTGTGATCCGCGCGCCAGGGAAAAATGACATCCGCAGGTATTTAATTACCTGCGGGTGTCCAATGCATCCCTTTAGGCGCCGATAACGCAGGATGCAGGACACCCACGCCGATTTGGTCATTCTAATTTGCCCGTGGACATCGGGCCTTAGTATACTATACAGACTTTACAGAGGGGAATGATTTAAAGTTTTTTATTTAACAAAAACTTTGTGTATTTTTGAAATTGCGAAATCTGAAATTATTTCTGAAAAGTCTATCTGACGCAAAATATCCGATGACAGTGAGATTATTGTAAGAAAGTTCAGTTTAACTTCGGTCATTGTTGTTCTTAATCTGTTCTTGATGAGTTTCATTTTTGAATGAAATCGAATAGCGAGCAAAGTAACTCGTAAGCGAAGCTGAGCTCTGATTGGTGACTCGTAGGAGGGAGTTTATGCGGAAATGATCAGAAGCGGAGAGCTCAACCCCAGAAGCGCTGCCACAATCCAGGGGTCGTAAATGAATGTTGACTTTACGCTGGCGTGGTTGCCGGTGCTCATTTGTACCGGACAGCTGGGCTCCGTGACGTTCATAGTCATTGATTGCACAACAAATTGCAAAGATTGTAGAGCAGCAACGACAGTCTTCAGATCCAGGTGTGAGTTTTGTAGGCACAAACTTGCCTACAAACTTGGGATTTGGAAGCTTGAAGAATGTCGTTCCAGAATGTGGCGTATGTTCCAGTCTCCAACATAGACATCTGATCATACAGGCCACTCGTGGTGCAACGGACTGCAGCCTGTTCAGTGGGATTTTTGGCAATGCTTTTCAGAGAATCTGCATTAGCTGTATACCCGTGCACAAGAGCTTTTGTGGCATCAGCCCGTAAGACCATTGCGTCGTGGAAATTCTATGAGGTAAAGAAAACTGATTTCTATCCCTTCACATTTCATTGCCGACTTAAGCGGCTTTGTTAATATTTCAACAATATTAACATTAATAACCGAAGATCTGAAATGGTGAAGAATACCTAGGACTCCTCAAGAAAGCAGAAAAATCGGACAGCTGCTGGGAAGCGCTCAGCTGTTGCTTTTCCCACAAGATTTAAGCTGTGGTCGGCACAAGTTACCCAGATTGCCTTTGGCTTTTCCGCTCTAATCTTGGCTTGAAGACCATTGAATTTCCCACTCAGGGTTGCTACATTGTCATATGACTGACCTTGACAATCTTTAATATCTAGTCCATGTTTGTTAAAAAATTTGTCAGTCCTTGTAGCATTTCCTCCCCCAAGTGACCTTGATTTGGCAGAGATTTTACAAATCGTCCTACTGGCAACCTGTTCTCCATGTATCAAAATACCAATGATAGCTGGTCGATGTGCTCCTCATAGGATGATGAATCAAGCAATATGGAGTAATACTTTGAACGTTTGATGCAGTAAACTATTTCCTGCAATCCCCTATTTCCCATAATTTCGACGAGTTTGTCGCAGATAGTTGACGATAAATAGTTAGTATGTCCGGATCCTCTATTCGCGTGCCTCTTGATGTGTAAATGTAAAATTTCATCATATTCTGCTAGAAGCTCTAACATTGCAAGATAGTTTCCATTTGAAGGGGATCTGACTAGAGATGAGCGAGCGTACTCGCTGAGGCAAACTACTTGAGCGAGTAGTGCCTTATGCAAGTACCTGCCCGCTCGTCTCTAAAGATTCGGGTGCCGGCGGGGGAGAGCGGGGAGGAACGGGGGGGGGGGGGGGGGAGATCTCTCTCACTCTCTGCCCCCCCCCCCCCCGCTCCACCCTGCTCACTCCCGCAACTTCTAAAAACGGAAAGAAGGTATAAAAAATAGCCCTAAATGTCACGGGAAAAAAAATAAAAAATAAGGCGGTAAAACTGCCACATAGGTAAAATCCTTAAAAGGTATCTGGTCCTTTTGTCAGGGTAAAATTCTAAGTACAGCACCAATCAGGCCCACCCCACTTGCCCCGCTGCCGGCGGAAAGAAGAAAACACCACACGGAGGTCTGGTATCGTTTCTCACACGGGACATGACTGCGCTCTTTATTACAGATTACATGAGATCTTATACCCTTTTGTCTCATCACCAGGAATGGGTGATGGGCTCATAACCATATATGGGAAGTCCGGATTTCCGGCCTGAGACAGTGAAAGTTCAGATGCGTAGTTGAACGGTTGTTATCTTGCTACGGCGCCTCTGGAAAAACAGCCAAGCACACGTCCTTGTGTCTGGTTCTTCCTTTGCTGGGTTTTAAGATACATTTTGTCTTTGTCTCGCAAGGCCTTTGGAATATCTGATGTAAGGCGACAGATTAAGTTTTTTTTTCTCATTTGGAATTGAATAGAACTTGCATATAGGTATAAAGCATAAAAAACATATGGCAATATATACATATACCCTCACACTTTAACACCAAAACACCTTAGTCATTAAGGGGTTAAAGAAAAATGTCTGCCTTTTAATGCTATGGCATTTTTCTTTTTTTTTTTTTTTCTGTGCTGCTTATTTTTTTAAACATATATTTATAATGGTGGGAGCTTTGTTTTCGGATAAAGACCTCCAGATTCTGTACCCCAGACATGGAGTCAAAAGTTCTATCTAGCCACTTTCTCCCCTAGAAGATGCATAGGACTGTACTATGTATGGTTTTATTTTAAAATGTAAAGACTACCTATCATTTCAGGACTAATATTCATCTAGTCTCTCAGAACGGACTATAACAGGGAATTTAGTGTGAACGGTCAGTGCAGAATGCAGGGAAGAGACAAAAAAGGGTCTCATTAGTGGCAAAAGAGGCATTTTTCTCTAGTAAGACACACTGGATATAAAAAGTCTACACACCCCTGCTAAAATGCCACGTTAACAAAGATGAATCCCTTCAGATTTATTTCCACCTTTGGTGTGACCAGAATTATCGGTACAATTCCACTGAAAAACAAACAAATTTTTTTGGGGGTAGAAAAATTAAAAGCTAAAAACTAAAATAATGTGGTTGCGTATATATGCGTACTAGAGATGAGCGAACGTACTCGGTAAGGCCGATTTCGCAATCGAGCACCGCGATTTTCGAGTACTTCACTACTCGGGTGAAAAGATTCGGGGGGCGCCGTGGGTGAGCGCGGGGTTGCAGAGGGGAGTGGGGGGGAGAGGGAGAGAGCTCCCCCCTGTTCCGCGCTGCTACCCCCCACTCCACCACGCCACGCCCCGCCCCCCGGCGACCCCCGAATCTTTTCACCCGAGTAGTGAAGTACTCGAAAATCGCGGTGCTCGATTGCGAAATCGGCCTTACCGAGTACGTTCGCTCATCTCTAATGCATACCCTAAAACTAATACTTTGTTGATGAACCCTTTGAGTTCATGACAGCATTCAGTCTCTTTGGGTAGGTATACCAGCATGAGATATCTTGACTTGGCACTCTTTGCCCACTCTTCCTTTCAAAAGAGCTCCAAATCTGTCAGATTGTAAGGGCATCTCATGTGTAGCGCCCTCTTCAGGTCAACCCACAGATTTACAAGGGAATTCAGGTCTGGGCTCTGGCTGGGCCATTCCAAAACTTCGATCTACTTCTGGCAAAGCCATTTTCTTGTTGATTTGGAGGTATGCTTTGGATCGTTGCCAGACATGTATGGCGCTGATTTTTAAAAAAGGCAGCCATGTTTTTCTAATCTTGCTACTCCTTTATATTGTATGCAGTTACATCACCTTTCAGATGCATGAAACTAACTAGTTAATCATTATCAGAGAAGGTAAATGTTGTGCTTTATCTCTTGTAGGTTCTGATTTAAACAATATCAAGGTCTGTATGTCATTAATGACAACATAGAAGAATAAAACATTCTGTTCTTTCTCTCCAGCTTTGTCCTGCGGGATCAGCAAGCTTCAAGCAGTATCAGTGTTCTGCATTTAATGCTAAGGCCTTTGGGAAACTGTATCACCTTTGGGTACCGCTATATCCAGGTTAGTGAATATAACAATTTAAATGGGTATACAAACAGCTCACATCAAGTAGTGGGACTCCCGTGCCAAAAGCCGACTTGGGTGATGCTTCGTCATTTGACACTTTTAGTGATTACTGAACCATATTGGCTACCGGAACTTAATACAGGAGTATATTGAAATCAGTGTTGTTTTAATTTACAGGTTCTTAGATGTCCCTTTCTCTTTCTCTTAGATGACTACACCAGCATTTCCAGTAAGCCATGCGATCTTCAGTGCAGCAGTACCACCAGAGAGAGGCAACTATTGGTGCCAGCCCATGATGGAACAAGTTGTAGAGACAGGACATATCAGGGAGTTTGTATCAGTGGCAAATGTGAGGTACCTCTGGTATACATCATAAGCATGTTATCTGAATGCTATCTATCTATCTATCTATCTATCTCATATCTATCTATCTATCTACTGGTCGTAGAGTTATAACATTAAAACCATCTGTCCGATATTGTGTAGGTACCACTTGTGCCACCAAAACAGCTTTGACTACTGTCGAGGCATAGATTCCAAAAGACCTCTGAAGGTGTCCTGTGGTATCTAGCACCAAGACGTTAACAACTGATATATTAAGTCCTGTAAATTATGAAGGGGGACCTCCAACGATTGAACGTGTTATACCAGCATATCCTACAGATGCGCAATCAGATTGAGCTCTGGGAAATTTGAAAGCCAAATCAACACCTTGAGTTCATGTACCTCAAACTACTCTTGAACAATTTCAGCTGTGGAGCAGGACACATTATCATAGGGAATACCACTGCAATGAATGGGTCTATTTGGTCTACAACAATGCAACATTTAAGATGGGTGGTACCTGTCAAAGTACCATCCACATGAATGTCAGTATCTAGGGTTTCCCGCAGAACATTGCCCAGAGCATCACAGTGCCTCTACTAGCTTGTCTTCTTTCCATATTGTATCCTGATGCCATCTCTTCTTCAGGGTAGCAACACACATGCATCCATCTGTCCATATGATGTAAAATAATACATTATTCATTGGACCAGGCCACCTTTTTCCATTGTTTCATGGTCCAATTCTGATGGTCACATGCCCATTGTATGCACTTTCAGTGGTAGACATGGATCAGTATAGGCACCCTGACTAGTTTGCGGCTACGTAGCCCCCTAAGCATCAATCTGTGATTTTCTGTGTGTCCAGATGCTTTTCCGTCCTACCAGCATGAACATTTTTAGCAATTTGTGCTATTGTAGTTACCTTTTTGGGATCAGACCAGACAGGCTTGACTAAACTCCTCACATGCATCAATGATCTTCATACGCCCATAAGCCTATGGCCGGTGACTGGTTGTCTCTTTTCGGACCATGTATGGTGGATAGTTGTCATTACATACCCCAAAAGAGCAGCTTGGAGATGCTCTAACCCATTCATTTAGCCATAATTTTTTGGCTATTGTCAAACTTGTTCAGATTCTTACCCATTACTCCAGCTACAGCATATCAACTTAAGAATTGATTGTTTACTTGACAGGCTCTTATTGTCTTGAGATAATCAATGTTATTCACTTCATTTGTTAGTGATTTGATGTCAGTTAGATAGTAGCAATTTATCTTATTGTTGGATTAAACAGTTATAGGTTATTGCAATAAAAAATAACCATCTATAGAATGTTCTAGAACTAACAGCTTGGCTCTGTCCTATATTCTAGCCATAGTGAATATTGCTGTTATATTGTTTTCTTACTTCAAATACTTGTATCTCTTAATATCTGCAGCCAGTCGGATGTGATGGAAAACTATATTCATCCAGATCCTTGGACAGATGTGGTGTTTGTGGTGGTGATGGAAGTACATGCTATAGGGTATCGGGAAGCTTTAGGAAATGCGTCTTGGGTACGTTTTTTAACTATGTGACCAGGATGCAATTGTTAAGTGCTATAAAATATTCTTTGGTATATTTTGACACATTGGTTTTGATCTAGAGCATGTTTTTGATATACTTTATGAGCTAACCATTTATTTGAACGTTCACATTTAGTGTAACGGATCCTGATTGGTCGGACTCTATAGGGATGTCTTGTAGTATTAGGATGACATTGGAAATTCTTACTATAAGAATTATTCTATGGCAGCATTGCCCAATCACCAAGTGACATTACAGTAACACATCTGTAGGATATGTTTACTGGGGTAATCTGAAGCTGACCACCCTTGAGTATCAGTTTTTGCTTAAAATCAAAACATGTCCACTATTATAAGCAGAATTTTCCAGAAATTCATCTTTACAGTCATCATAACATTGCTCCTTTACTGATACAGAACTTCAAATCTCCTCCATAGGGACATCGAGTTAAAGGGTTTTTTTGAGCTGTGAAAAAAATGGCTGGTGAGCAAAATGTGCTAAAATAATAAAAGACCCAATACTTAACCATTTATTTTCCTGCCCCTCCAGCACCGCCACTACAGTGCTCACCACTGTTTATTTGACTTCAGTGATGCCATTCCCATGTAGTCATGTCTCCTTCATAATCGTTGCTCCACAACCTTGCCTTGATTGATAGCTCCTTTGCTGCCCAACATCACTCTCTTTTACATTGAAATCTCATACATGCGCCATGCATCTGTGAGAAGGGCCATGGCAATGCCCAACCTGTGGGCACCAGTGTAAGTTACGTACTGCACATGTCCCGTATACATGTGCAAAACACCGGGAGAGGAGGGAGATTGGTGGAAGAGATTTCAGCACAGAAGTAAATAAAGACAAAGGGTGAGGGACGGAGCGGAGATTAGAGAGAGCACTTGCAGCCTTTGCAACCTTCCACTAGGTAATTGCATCCTCATTTGCATATTGGAATAAACATAATTTGCTCTTTAATTAGACTTCACTCTACATCAATAAACTAATGTTTCAAAATGCCTTTCTCACCTCTCCCCAGCACTGCAATTAGTTTAATATAAAAAAAGCCTCTGACAGACCCCCTTTTTCCATGGCTATATATATGATTTGGAGCTTGTTATCAAAAAATTGGAGCTTTGACTGCAATAAAAGCATCTTAAAGGGGCTGTACGGTCATCTGGCCATATAACATATTTAAAAAAATAAAATAAAATAACGCTTAGCATGCCATAAAGTAATAAAATACATCACACTCACCTTACAGTTCCCCTGCCACTATCCAGTTCTTCCCCCACTGGTCTCAACTTCCTAGTTCCTCTCAACATGGACATGCTGCAGCCAGTGACAGGCTACAGTGATCATATGTCCATGCCAAGAGGTCAGTGACTGGCTGCAACAATCACATGCTAGTATCAAGAGGGACCTGAAAGTAGAGACTGGCAGGAAGCCTCCTCAGAATGAAAGTGCAGTGGATTGGTAAGGTGAGTATGACTTGTTTTATTATTTTACAACTCTCTGAGCCATTTAAAAAAAGTTTTAATTAGCCAGGCAATCCCTGTAAAAAAATAGGCACAGAATGTTGAACCTAAAAATGATATGGAGTTAACCCTTTCCAATCCACTGTCTGACCTCTGAAGACAGGATGAATTAAGGCTGTACAGCTCCGATGTTGGAAGATGTCCGTCGGGGTTCTCTTACTGTATATTGCCAGCCTCTCTGCTGTCGGAGCCTATCCAACGTGTCACCTCATGTAGTACTGGCTTTAGCCAGCAGATAGCGCTGTTGTATAACTGCAGAAAAAGAGTAAGCCCCCTAGGAAAACCTGGATACAAATTGGATTGGAAAGTGTTAAACTGTGGACATTAACTTTAAGCAAAAAGAAGTCATACGAGTCGTAAGACCATTATTTTCCACAGGTGCCAACTTGTAAGCTGGAGCCTAATGTCAAAGCCAGCAATGTGTTTTCTGTTAGGACATATGAGACAAACAATACAGTTCTGTGGAAACACATTGCCTGTCACTGAGTGCTCAGCTTTAGTGTGTTATGACAGAGCTGTATAATGTGATGCTACACAGTGACTGGATTGTACTAATTTATGCAATAGCTTTTCTCATTTTTTTGCTTTTGTATTTCAGGTTACGCACTTATTACAACAATTCCTGCTGCGGCGTTTGACATTCTTATCACGGAGAAAAGAAACACTGAAAATATTCTAGGTGAGAATGAGGGCTGAGGTCCTCAGCTTAGATTCTGCTATTGTCAAATATCAAATAATAGAACCTAAGATAAAATGAACTGAATTGAACTGAACGAGAGTTTGTACATTTTGGTTGCTTTTATCCTTTTTGGATACGTTCTACACAAATATCTCCTTAACCATATAGATGTTATAGTGAAAATGTGGAGGTGCTGCTCTATTTTGTATACCATTACATAGCTGCATGTGTAGCATTTATTCAAGGCAGAACAAGTGTTTTACTTCAGTCACCACAGCAGAAGCAAGTAAAATGCATAATCCCTTAAATTACAAAGTATTAGACCAGCTTTAGACAAGCATATCAGAAGCCGTACTATTGTATACAAATGTGTATTAATGCCTGTAGCTTAGGCAACAAGCTCTGTTTTTTATATCCAGGAATAATTTAGACCTAGTTACCGTAAAAGAGACATGGTTCAAAGATTGTACTGACTGTGAAATAGCAATACCTGGATACACGTTGCACAAGAAAAACAGAGTAGAAAGAAAGGAGAAATGGAGTAGTTATTTATGTCAAAGATAGTCTTACATCAACAGTGATTCAAAATACACAAAAAGAGCTAAAAACTCTCTGGGTTTGCATGCAAACTTAGGAGAGAACGGTGATTAGAATTAGTGTTGTATATAAGCTTCTGGGGCAAACTGAGGATTTCGATAACCTGTTGGTTTATGAAATTGCTCAAATGGCAATAAGAGGAAATACTTAAAGGGGTTGTCCCGCGGCAGCAAGTGGGTCTATACACTTCTGTATGGCCATATTAATGCACTTTGTAATGTACATTGTGCATTAATTATGAGCCATACAGAAGTTATAAGAAGTTTTTCACTTACCTGCTCCGTTGCTGGCGTCCTCGTCTCCATGGTTGCCGTCTAATTTTCGCCAAATTAGACGCGCTTGCGCAGTCCGGGTCTTCTTATCTTCTCAATGGGGCTCCGTGTAGCTCCGTGTAGCTCCGCCCCGTCACGTGCCGATTCCAGCCAATCAGGAGGCTGGAATCGGCAATGGACCGCACAGAAACCCTGCGGTCCACGGAGGGATAAGATGCCGGCGGCCATCTTCACCGGGTAAGAAGTCACCGGAGTGCGGGGATTCAGGTAAGCGCTGTCCGGTGTTCTTTTTTAACCCCTGCATCGGGGTTGTCTCGCGCCGAACGGGGGGGGGGGGGGGGGGTTGAAAAAAAAAAAAAACCTGTTTCGGCGCGGGACAACCCCTTTAAGTTAAGGGTGACTTGAATATGCTTGATGTTTATCGAAACATTCCTGTTGCACTTACTGTACAAGCAGAAAGTGGAATTTGATTATTCCAGTGACTTATTTCAAGGATATGGATGAGTTAAAAAAAATGAATTAACACGGTAGAATAAAACAGCATGATTGTGTGTCCAGTAGACACTATTAAAAATGGCAATCCTAAAGTCAACCAAACTTTATGTTACACAAACTAGCAAAAGGAAGAGGAAAAATAAACCATTTTGGTTCACCAAAGAAGTTAGTAATATAGTAATAGCAAAGAAATATGCCTATAAGAAGTTTAAAGATACTGGAAGTGCAGCTGACAGAGAGTTGCATAAAGTTGTATAAAATTAGAAGAAGGAAAAACACATTTTAGAAATCCTATAACAGCATCATAAATCCCTATGGTGCTGTATGTTGGGTTAAAACCTGATGTTGGTCTGAGACGTTGGTCATAGAATCATAGAATGGTAGAGTTGGAAGGGGCCTCCAGGGTTATCGGGTCCAACCCCCTGCTCAGTGCAGGATTCACTAAATCATCCCAGACAGATATTTTTTCCAGCCTTTGTTTGAACACTTCCATTGAAGGAGAATTCACCACCTCCCATGGTAACCTGTTCCACTCACTGATCACTCTCACTGTCAGAAAGTTTTTCTAATATCTAATTTGTGTCTCCTCCCTTTCAGTTTCATCCCATTGCTTCTTGTCTCTCCTTGTACAAATGAGAATAGGGCTGATCCCCCTGCACTGTAACAGCCCCTCAGATATTTGTAGACAGCTATTAAGTCTCCTCTCAGTCTTCTTTTTTGCAAGCTAAACATTACCAGATTCTTTAACCGTTCCTCATAGGACATGATTTGCAGACCGCTCACCATCTTAGTAACTCTTCTCTGTACTTGCTCAAGTTAGTCAATGTATTTTTTAAAGTGAGGTGCCCAGAACTGGACACAATATTCCAGATGAGGTCTGACTAAGGAAGAGTAGAGGGGGATAATTATCTCACATGATCTAGACCCTATGATTCTCTTAATACATCCCAGAATTGTGTTTGCCTTTTTGGCTGCTGCATCACATTGTTGACTCATGTTCAGATTTAAGCACACAAAAATGCACTCGTAAGGTGCTCTTTTGATATTGTCTCTAGTGTTATGTACCTTAGACCATGTTCACATTTGGCAAAGAAGATGATATGTCAGCAGCACTTCCTCTGTCCATATATGGCGTGGTGATATGAATGCATAGCCACCATGGATCCCAAATCAAGGCTCCAAATCAGGTTAACAAAAAACATATGTGGCAGCATAGGTGGTGTGATAAAACAGCACAATTCCTCTTTATTCCTCCATAATGCACACAGCAACATTTCAACCCTTATGACTTGAGAAAGACCCATAAAAGGGTCAAATGTTGCTGTGTGCATTATGGAGGAGTAAAGAGGAATTTTGCAGTTTTATCATACCACCTATGCTGCCACGTATGTTTTCTTGTTGACATTTGTGTCACAGACCCTGTTTGGAGCCTCACTCATAATTCTATGAGGTAGGAGGAATAGCTGCCTATTATTTTGACAAAACGTAGGTCTTTCAAAAGTCCTTCCATATGCTGGTGGGCAAGTCTAGCCTTGTATGTTCCCATGTAAGTTTTCTGATATTTCAAACTGAACTGATGTGAACTAAGTGTACATTAGAACATTAGTAGTCACCATGCAGAGACGAGTAAGAGAGATTTTGAAATTCGTGAGAAGCCAAAATATTTGTCCCAAGTTTTAGTTGGATACGTGGAAGCAGGTGGGTATAAGGATGTCACATTATATCCAGTTTGTTTCATCTTTTTTCACAGTGGAGGACTATTTCCTATTCTTATCCTATTTCATATCCTGTCCATTTTTCCCAGCTCTTGCAGACTCTGCTGGGAATTTCTACATTAACGGGAACATGATGATGGATAATCCTCAGAACTTTCGTGTCGCTGGGACCTTGGTCAAGTATCGACGACCCGCAAATGTACACAGTGAGGGACTGGAATACCTAACTACACCAGGGCCAACCAACCAGTCCCTCAGTGTCATGGTGTGTGTGTGAGACCCCAGCCTACCTGCATGCCTAGAAACATCTTGATGTAACATCTGACCTATAGCTGTTATATAAAAGTTCTAGACACCATACATATTCAGAACTTCCTTATTTTATGGGAAGAGTATATTTCCAGATTTTGCACCTGGTTGCATCACAGAGAGGATAGATTTAAATGTTTGCAACTTCCTGCTACATGATATGACAAATGGTTATTTCCTTGCCCCTAATTATCACCAAGGAATCGCAGACATTGAGAACTGCAGCGTTTGGGTACTCAATCTGTTCTGTATAGGACACTGAATTAAAGAGATTAATTTCTAACTATTCTGCATTGGTGAACTTCCTGATCATAATAGTGAATCCATGAAGTTGCATAAATGTGTTATTTTTGAACTTAGTTTTTTTCCCAGGTGACTTAGATGTTACAGATGGTAAATAATGCTTAACCTCGATATATCAGACTTTTTTAGAGGCAGCAATACCAAATATGTTTTGTTTTTTTATTATTAAGTATGGAAAAAGGGTTGTTTTTTTCCCTTTTTTTAAAATTAATTAATAAAACTTTTAAAATAGATTTTTACATTTTTTTTAAAGGGGAAATGAACTTGCAATGATTGGATCGCTCCTGCCGTATGATGTAATACTATAGTATTACATTCTACTGTGATCTGACAGCCAATTTATCAAGCCACACCACAGGCCCCCAGCTGCCACAGCAACCAAACAGCACCCCACGATCTCATTGCAGAGGGCCGTTCTGAACCCTGAAACTCCGACCGGGCATATAAAGGGTTAACAGTCACGGTCATCATGAGTGATGATTGCAGCTGTTGCTGGTGGGTGTCGGCTGTAAGAAACAGCCGTCACCCTTATTGCATGGAGCACGGTCGATCCCCCTCTCTACATACCCCGAACGCATAAGACATAACTGTACGTCCTGTGTTGTTAAAGGGTTAAAGTTATGGCTTTTACTTATAATACTCTAGTTACCTTAGAACTAAGCAATAACTTAAATATTGTGAGAGGGTTCCTTGGATCCAGCACAGGATGTTATTCTGAGGCCCACCCTCCACCTATACAGAACCTATGCATCTCCACCTTTCATTTTTTATCATTGTACATTAACATAGTCAATTACATTATTTTAAAATCAATCCATAAGTAATAATTTGATACTTCTCACGTCCCTAAACATAGCCAAGCACACAGAAAGATATAGCAATCAGTGGTTTTAATTCTTAGAAAAATATGGACTTAGTCTTCCAGCTCCAGTAATCCATGAGAAGGTCCTTAACCATGAGAAGGTCCTTAACCATGAGAAGGTCCTTGAGCTCTTTTTGTCTTCTAATATTTAGCCAACATCTACTTCTTACTTGAATGGGTCATGCATCATATATGAATATGGACACTGAAACTGTTTTGTTGTATATGTGATTGGCAAGCATATCTGCCCTTTTAAAATATTAATAGATTTATGTTTCTTTATAGTATTATAACTTCAACGGAAAGATTCCACACATTACATATGAATATACCGTACCTCGTGTCCTAGAAGAACCTCTGCCTCTTCTTTCTGTACCGATACAGCCTGTTCCTCAAGCTCCAAGTAATATACAAGGTGGAGTTCTGAGAGAGTCTGAGAGCCACCTACCTGAGTCTACTGACCCCTTTAACTGGGGGAACACTGAAGACGAAGAACGATCATTTACACATCAAGGCGGAGCTGTAAAAGAGCAAGAGATAGTAGAAGACCACACAGACAGTAAGCTCAATGTTTATTGATCCATCAGTGATATGAACAATACTGTACTAACGTTTTAGACAGATGCGGGAAAAATGCTGCAAAGAATGCTTTCAAAAATAAAAAAAATTAAAATAAAATCACTATTTGGTGTGACCAGCCTTTGTCTTCAAAACAGCATCACTTTTTCTAGGTGCACTTGCACACAGTTTTTGAAGAAACTGGGCAGAGAGGTTGTTCCAAACATCTTAAAGAACTAAACACAGATGTTCTGTGGATGTAGGCTTTCTCAAATGCTTCTGTCTCTTTATCTAATCGCAGACAGACTGAGAGATCAGGGCTCTGTGGGGGCTATATCATCACTTCCAAGACTCCTTGTTCTTTACGCTGAAGTTAGTTCTTAATGACATTGGTTGTATGTTTGGGGGTCGCTGTCCTGTTGCAGAATAAATTTGGAGACAATCGTATGCCTACTGATGATATTGCATGATGGATAAGTATCTGTCTGTATTTCTCAGCATTGAGGACACCATTATTTCTGACCAAAGCCTCAACAGCATTTGCTGAAATGCAGCCCCAAACTTGCAGGGACCCTCCACCATGCTTCACTGCTGCCTGCAGAAACCCATAATTATAGCGGTCTCCAACATTTTGGCGAACAAACTGCTTCCCGTGGCTCATCAGTCCAGAGCACATGCTGCCATTTTTCTGCACCCTAGTTCCTATGTTTCTATGCATTGTTGAGTCACTTGGTCTTGTTTCTACTGTATGTCGAAGGTCTGGCTTTTTGGCTGCAAATCTTGGATGAACACCACTTCTAGCCAGACTTCTTCGAACAATAGATAGGTATACCTGGGTTCCACTGGTTTCTGACAATTCTGAGCTGATGGCATGGTTGGACATCTGATTTCAAAGAGAGGTAAGCATGATGTGGCTTTCATCTACTGCACTAAGTTTCCTTGGCCGACCATTGCATCTTCTGTTCTCAACATTGCCCGTTTCTTTGTGCTTCTTCAGAAGAGCTTAAAAAACATATTCTGGAATCGTAGTCTGTTTTAAATCTTTGCCTGGGAGTGTCTTGTTGCTGTACTCAGTTTTACTATGGCATATGTTCTGTGACATGAAACTGTCTTCCACAACCTCACCTTTGTAGCAGAGTCGGGCTGTTCCTCACCCAGTTTTAAGCCTCCTACACAGCTGTTTCTGTTTTAGTTAATGACTGGGTTTCAACCAGCAAATGAAAATGATGATCTTTATCACCTTTTTGGTGTAATTGGTTAATCATACACCTGACTGTAATCCTACCAAATCCCTGACTTTGTGCAAGCGTACCTATCAGAATTGATGCTATTTTGAAAGAAAAGGGTGGTTACAGTCATTAAGCAATTTGTTAATTTACAAAAATAAATTATTTACGCTTTTACTTCTGAAAGCATTCTTACTTTGCAACATTTTTTCCACACCTGCCTTAAACATTTTGCACATCACTGTATATAAGTTTCTGGTGGTTCCAGGACCTGGAGGGATTTTCTAGATTTCTTGTCTCTAAACCAATAGAGAAAACCCCCAGTCAACCTGTCCACAGCCAGCAATGACAGCCTACATGGAAATGTATGATTACTGGGTATCTGACCACTGGAACCCTCAAACATTAATGGAACGGCATCCAAGTCACCCTAGTGAATAGAGCGTTGGTGCGCAGTTGTGACCACCTCTCCATTCACTGTTAATGGAGAATTGAGTGATACCAGTCCTATAGAAGTGAATGCAGAGTCGGTCACACATGTCTACCACCATTCCATTCACTAGGGAAATTAGGAGCTCACCATCCTTATGATTCCTAGTGGCCCTACTGGTTAGACCACAGTGATCAAATTTATAACCCACAGGGGACATGAACCTGCAGTGGTTTGATCACTACTGGAGTATGATGTAATACCATAGTATTACATTATACCGCAATCTGACAGGCAATCTGTCAAGTCACAGGCATGGCTTGATAGGCAATTTGCTATAGCACTCCTGGGGGCTTTAAGAAGATCACAGGGTGCTGTTCCGGACCCCTGAACTCCAATTGGAGCATTTAAATGCCACTATCATAATTGACAGAAGCATGTAAAGGGTTAAGAGCTGCGATCAGCGGGAGTGGTGATCGGGCTGTTGTGGGCAGGTGTTTGCTATAAGAAACAGCCGGCACCTACATTGTATGGAACAGGATCGAACCCCCCCCCCCCCACCTTCATAAAAACCCTGAACCTCCATGATGTAAATGTATGTCCTGCAGCGTTAAAGGGGTTGTCCCGCGAAAGCAAGTGGGGTTAAGCACTTCTGTATGGCCATATAAATGCACTTTGTAATATACATCGTGCATTAAATATTGGCCATACAGAAGTTATACACTTACCCCCATGGCGCCGACCGAAGCCTTCTTCTGCCTGGATTAGACGCGCTTGCGCAGTCTGCTTCTTCTGTCCCGCTGAAGGGGCCGCTCCTGCGTGCTCGCGCCGCACAGGTCTTCTGCGCATGCGCAGAAGACCTCTGCGGCGCGAGCACGCCGGAGCGGGACAGAAGAGGGCAGACAGCGCAAGCGCGTCTAATCCAGGCAGAAGGCAGCTTTGGTCGGCGCCATGGAGACGGGGACGCCAACACCGGAGGGGGTAAGTATATAACTTCTGTATGGCCAATATTTAATGCACAATGTATATTACAAAGTGCATTTATATGGCCATACAGAAGTGCTTAACCCCACTTGCTTTCACGGGACAACCCCTTTAAGCATCTGAGCTTAAGATGCATTTGAACATATTAACATGCAAGTTGATGGTTGAGCGGTGCAAATATTGTCTTGTAAGACAAGTGAGACATTTTCAGTACGCTGGCACTTCAAGTAAGAGATGTTATCTGGCTGATCATTAAGTGTGTACTAAGTTCTTGCAGAAATGCTATTATAAATATATCCACATGTCTATCTGCAGGCAGAACCATATTGTTTATCCCTGCGCCCCTGCATGAAATAAAACACACATGCCGACACGTTTGCCATAGAGTATTCAAGAACATTTTGGAAACTTTAAGAAATCAGCCTTATAGAGTTCTTCTTGGATTTGTTGCTGAATGATTCACCCTTCTCCATATGCAGTGTCAAAAAGCTGTGTAAATGTCATCACTTCTCAATTTCCCTGTTTCAGGCCTCCAGCCCAGCACAGACGCCCCTCTTGGATTACTGCAAAGTGAAATATGGAGACTCTGTGATCAGCACAGCCACTCTGCTCTCTGCCAATCCCTCTTTGGTGGCAGTCCTGGGGGTCCGACCCTTGCTGAGTCCATGCAGGAAGCAGAACAACTCAGGGACAGCCTGATGTTGCCAGCTGCTTATGAACATCTTGGATCCGTTCCCATGACAGAACCGCTGCAAGGACCCGGGTTAAGCAGGTACGCAGCTGTGCACAGTGTACTTGGACATAAATTGGTATATTCTGTTTTTCTTTGCCTGGCATTATGGATCTAGAATAGAGATGAGCGAGCACACTCGGATAAAGCAGTTACTCAAGCGAGCATCGCTCTTAAGTAACTGCTTACTGGTCCGAGCAGGCTCAGGGGGGTGGCAGGTGTTAGCGGGGGGTAGAGAGAGAGAGATCTCTCACTTTCCCCCCTGCTCACCCCCGCCCCCACGAGCCTGCTTGGACCAGTAAGCAGTTACTCGAGAAGAGCGATGCTCGGTCGAGTAACTGCTTTATCCGAGCTGATCCTACGAGCCACACACCAGAAGAGGATGCATTCACATGCCACATGACAGGGACTGAACAACAGGACACACGGAGCTAGAATACACAGCATACAGCAGCCAAAATGCAACCACTAGTAACAGATAGGAAGCTGAATACAAATACCAGGTATTAGTTGACATTTTGTACAAAACATGAAAGCTAGCGTGCCACTTCATGGCTCCTGGCTATACCGCTAGTCCCTACACTAACCAGGAGTCCAGCAGCACCAGACACAGTTCACACAGCAAGCTGCAACAGGACAGGACACAGATCACAGGTCACACAGCAAGCTGACACAAAACTGACAGAATATAAATGAACAAACAGACATGAACCAGCAAGACACAGATCATACAGCAAACTTCAACAGAGAAGGATTCATGACTGCTCACCCTTAACACCAGACAGAGACTGACCAGGAGCTGGGTTTATATGTGAGCACAGACCCAGGAGATTGGCTAGCAGGAAGAACCACACCCAGCCAGCTTAATCATTAACCCTGAGAGTGCTGTGCTGCTGAAAGCACAGTAGTACAACATGTCTCAGCAGCACACGTACCACTTTGGTTCTGTTCACACATGCATTACAGCTTTTTGTCTTTCTGTTCCAAAAACGGAAATAAACTTTTCCATTTTTCCCTATTTATGAGTTTTCTAAAAAAAAGGGGGTTTTCACTTAATTCTGTTCCATTTTGTTGTCATTTTTTAAATGTAACAAATAGCGCTGCAGACTTCACTATTTTTTAAGTTATAAAAAAAATGTAAATTTAATGGAACAGAAGGAAATGGAAAGCTGTCCAATTTTTTGAAAAGCCATTGAAATCAATGGGAACAAAAACTGAAACATTTATTTCTATTTCTCTTCTCCAAAAACAGAAAACAGTAGTGTGAACAGAGCCTTACTCATAAAATGTTCTGCTTACCAGCCTGATTTGTAACGTAATGTGGCACAGATGTGCATGCCAACAGTTAAAGCGGCAGTTCTATAACATATGAGCATCTAATCCATGGTGTCCTGGCATTCCCTACCTGTGCATGCATATACAAAGTGTTAGTTAACTCATAGCCTACATAAATCTGCGCATGTGCTGATAGGATACACTATGTGACCACTGCCTCCATCATTGCTGTCTTTGAAGGAGTTCTCTAGGGGGGATACCTCAGCAGGACCCTAAAGAACTACTCTGCATGTGCTGGAAAAATATTTGACTACAGAAATTATAGACTCATTTCGGGTTTTGCCCTCTTCCACCCATTCTTAGACAATTCAGCAGTGTAGTAAAATATGTGGTAAAACAAACTTCTATATATAGTAGAACTTCTTTGAGACAACAACTTAAAGGGGTTTTCCAGGTCTACATCGTGAGGATAGGTCATCAACCATTGATTGGTGGGAGTCCTGCCGATTAGCTGATGGAAGAGCCTTGGCATTCGTATGAACGCTGTTGCCTCTTCTCAGGCTTGTGATGTCACATTCATCGGTCACACAACCTAAGAGCAGCTTGGTCCCATGCAAGCAGTAATACCAGGCACAGCTGCTATAGAATGTAGGGCGCTATGCCTGGTATGGACTAAAGCCGCACTCGCCCAAGTGCTGCTGCTGCTTCAGTCAGCTGATTGGCAGGGATTGCTCCCTGATGACTCCTGCCAATCAACTGCTGATGATCTATTCTGAGGATTGGTCATTAGAGATGAGCGAGCGTACTTGGTAAGGACAGATACTCGAGCGAGTATCGTCCGTACTGAGTACCTGCCTACTCACCCGCAAAGATTCGGGTGCCAGTGGGGGTGAGCGCTGTGTTGCGGGAGGGAGCAGGATGGAGCGGAGGGGAGAGAGAGAGATATCGCCCTCCTGTTCCCTCCCCGCTCTACCCAGCCGCTCGCCGCCCCCCGCCGGCACCCGAATCTTTGCGTGTGAGCAGGCAGGTACTCGGTAAGGACGATACTCGACCGGAGTATTTGTCCTTACCGAGTACACTCGCTCATCTCTATTGGTCATCAGTAATGTAGTCTCGGAAAACCCCTTTGAAATTGCATTGAAAAATGGTCTTCTCACAGAAGAAGGCATAGTATATGATGGAAGTGAAAAACGGTCACATGAAATCTGGTCTAATTAAGGGGGTGTAAGAGATAGACTGAAAATCATAAAGTTTTTCATGTCAATTTCTGGTGTAAAAAAGTTGCAAAGTTTTAAAAAGTTTTTAACTTTTCGCTGTTTGCCACTTCCCAGAAAGGTGGCATGGCTTGTTGAGAGGGGCATGGCCACCTTGGACCAACACATTAGTGTATAATTCATGCTAGAAGTAGGTGTAAGTTATACCAGAAATGTATGCCAGATGGGACCTGTGTAGATGCATGGAGGAGCTGAAATACACTTAATATATGAAAAGGCATGCGCCTTTGTGCGCAGACGGAAATAATATGAAGACCTGCGTTTTACATGCCGATCTCAATATATTTTCCTTGTGGTCTTTTAAAGAAGCTTTACTGTACTGCTCAGAAGATTTTTATTTCCTTTGTACACAATCCACCAATATACAGTCAGTAAAACCATTAACCAAGCCCTCTACATTCAGTAACAGCAGGCCACATGGATTTCGGAGAGACACAGCCTCTACTATTGCAAATTCACAGTTGTTTACAAAACAAATTTTTACTATTTGCAAAGCATTGTTTAATTACCATAGATGAGTATAAATGAGCATTTGTCATTAGAGATGAGCGAGCATATTCGATAAGGCAAACTACTCGAGCGAGCAGTGCCTTATTCGAGTACCTGCCCGCTTGTCTCTAAAGATTCGGCTGCCGGCGGGGGGCGGGGAGCGGCGGGGGAGAGCGGGGAAGAACGGAGGGGAGATCTCTCTCCCTCTCTCCCCCCCGCTCCCCCCTGCTCACCGCCGCAACTCACCTCTCACCCGCGCCGGCAGCCGAATCTTTAGAGACGAGCGGGCAGGTACTCGAATAAGGCACTACTGGCTCGAGTAGTTTGCCCTATCGAGTATGCTCGCTCATCTCTATTAGTCATCATATTGGTCACATTCTTGTTAGGGCTCTGATCACAGGGCAGTCCAGTTCCTTTTGTCTAATCTCTACATATATTCTTGCTTGTAGTGATTCAATGTCAAGTCATGACATCAGCCGGGCCGATATGTATCGCTGGAAGGTTTCTGCCTATTCACCATGCAGCTCTACTTGCAGCTCAGGTAATGTAGAATTGCTTCTTCATTAGATTGAGTTAAAGGGTTTCTTCAGGATCGTAACATACATACTGGTGAAGTACTAGAGCTGCAAACATGTTTTAATTATCCGTAGTCCGAACTCAGGGCAGGGAGTATATTGCGTCATTATTTCTTGTTTATGGACAACTAATATGTACATGTAGTAATATAGATTGCATTAGAATTGTGGAGCACCTCTTCATCAATGTTGGTCATAGTTGTTGTTTTTTTGGTAAATTTATATGATTATTTTTTTTTTATCAGGCACAGATTCATTTTATTACCTTAGCCTTCTATTTAAATATGCTGGCCAAGGCAAAATGGCTTGTTGCTGTACCCACTGGCACTCATCTGGGGCACCCACTGGTACCCATCTGGGGCACATGCCTTGGTAGACCTCCATCTACACCCCTAAAATACTCTGGACAATACTGCCAGATGTTCAGTTTTGTTTGTTCTTTTTACTTATCTTAGATTTTATCTTTTATTAGCTTTTGTTGTGGATCTGAAAATGTCTACCTTGGTGTATTTGCAGGTCTCAGTTCTGCATATGCTTTATGCATTCGTTATGATGGGAGGGAAGTAGATGAGTCCCACTGTGATCCGTTGACGAGGCCAGAACCAACTCAGGAATTCTGCACAGGACGAGAGTGTATGCCAAGGTATGAGAGAATAGCATACTGTACTTAACCCTTAATCCACCCAAACTGAATGGTAATCTGTGAAAGACAAAACACGCATTGCTTTTTTTGTGAAGAAAAATAATAAGGTATCTACATTTGAAAGCCACAACTTGCAGATGAATGCTGTTGGGTCAGTATATTGGAGGATACTGATAGTAGACAGTTACAGCATCTCATCATTGAGCAATGGGCGACCTCCTGCTCAGTAGAGTATAAGATACACCTGGTGGCAACATCCTAAGGTCTCTCATTTTTGGAAAAGGGTTTACTACTTAAAGAGGTATTTGGGACATTTAGTATTAATGACCTAACCTTAGGATAGGTTGTCAATAGTTGATCGGTGGGATTCTGTTGTTTGGGATGACCGTATAGACGGTTTCACTCCCATTGCGCCATGCCTCCTATTACACTTCTGGCTCCTTATTGTGGTCAGACTTCAAAGTGTAATAGAAAGTATCAATGTCATTGATTTAAATGAGTGAAGCTATCTATTACACTTTTGACCGTGACCATCAATATGGATATCAGTGCACTGACAGCGGGCTGGAGGATCAGCTGATTGATGGGGATCCAGAGCGGCGGACCCCGCCTATAACTATTGATGACTTATTATGATGATAGGTCATCGATAGTAATTGCCCAGAAAACCCCCTCCTGCCCAAGGTCTTGGTCCTGGCTGGGAAGCAGTTCCCACAAATGGATGTAAACTTACATCCTATGGATGGTGCAAGCTCAGAAGCTAGGCCTGCGCCATCCTCAGTGAGAGCGCGTTATAACAGACAGCTGACCGCCCACTGCAACAGTGAGGGTCGGTGAGAACAACAATTCCTTCTGTTAACACCTTACATAGCGCACTTAGTGTTGATTTCAGCATATAAAGTGTTCACAAAGGAAGGGTGCTTCCCCTGTGATGTTATTGGCCCTCTGCCATGTAAACATGGAGGGCCAAAGGCTGCCATGGCAAAGGGGTGCCAGATAATGGCATCCGGGTCTACCATGGCCTGTGATCACTGTGATTAGCTATAATGCATTGCAGTACTGAAGCACTGCAGCACTGCAGTGTATTATCAGTGCGATCATAGCATGCCAGCTTTAAGTCCCCTTTAGGGACATAAAAAATGTAAGAAAAAAATGAATAAAGAATAAATTGTACACAACACTTTTTATCCTGAATTGCAAATGTTTTTTTGTTTCTTTTGCCTCACAGAAAAATGCAATAAAAGTGACCAAAAAAGCTATATGTACCCCCAAAATCATACCAACAAAAACTACAGCTTGTCATGCAAAAAACAAGCCCTCCCAGAGGTTCATTGATGGGAAATAAAAAAGTTATGGGACTTTGAATGCAGCGATGCCAAAAAAAAAAAAAAGTTAAAAAAAAACATGTTTTTATTGTGCAGAAGTGGAAAAACCTAAAAACAATATATATATAATTTTGGTATTGTTGTAAGCAAACCAACCCGCAGAAAAAAATGTATCATGTCATTTATGCTGCATGATTTAAAAAAATGTCGGAATTGATGCCTTTTTTTCTCCCTGCCATCCAAAAAAAGTTAAGAAAGGTTATACAATACATTATATTTATCCGAAAAAGGGTACCAATAAAAACTACCGCTCGGCACACAAAAAAACAAGTCCTCATAGGATCATGTTGACAGAAAAATAAAAAAATTATGGCTTTTGAAAGTGGAGATGAAAATCCCCCAAAAATCTTTGTGTCCAAAATAGGCAATGTCCATAAGGGGTTAATTCAGTTGGTAATGCATATCAATCTACTTTTGGCAACTTAGAAGTTCAAAAGGTTGAGGTGCAGTAGACTGATTTATTTCATTGTTCTGGCAGCTCGTATAATAATAGCCAAATCATGGAAACTTTCGCCAATCAATACTAAGCTGATTATATATAAACTTACTATTGTAGTTGGAAGAATAAAAAAATCTAGCAAATGCATCCCCTTGGATTACATAGCTCAGCTCATATAGATGAAATGTGGGTTGAGAGAGCTCAGTCAACCTTTCCTAACAACCCATCATCCCTCTGTTCCACTTCTCTTTTTCTGCCCTTTGTTCCATTTTCTTGTTTTTCTACTTTCTTCTTTCTTTACAGGATATCATCTTTGAGTTGCAACTCATTTCCATCTACAGTGGTGGAACTGCTCAGCTTCAAAACGAAGATGAACTTCGTTAACTTACTGTATTTAATGGACTTTATTTCTAACTACTGTGGTTGCTCCTAGACTTGCCTTACATCCCTTTTTTTTACCTTTGAGATGGGAGTCAAGTGGTTGGAGTGAGTGCACAAGAACCTGTGGTCAAGGAGTCCAAGTACGCTCAGTTCGTTGTTGGAAGATGCTTGCACCAGGGCTAGACAGTTCTGTGTATGATGAGCAATGTGAAGGTGCCCAGCTCGCAAGACCACCCCAGAAGAAAGTATGTAAGAATAAGCCATGTGGACCTCAGTGGGAGTTCTCAGACTGGTCGGAGGTACTTGACCTACCTTTAGACAATTCTATTGGTGATTGATTTTGAAATCTAATAAGACACACACAAAAATACTTAAATGGGTATCCCCATCTCATAAAGTGTTGGTATATTTTTAGGATATGCTATGACCTTCTGATCCATAGTGGTTCAACTCTAGGACCTCCACCAATCTTGAAGATGGAGAGTTCGGGGTGCTGATTCTACTGTACGGACCCTTCACTATTTTTCTTGCACACCCTTGTGGCCAGAGCGCTGCTGTGTAAGGAAAGGGCTGTAGAGCTCCTTCATTCTCAAAATCAGTAGGAGGCCCAAAGGTTGGACCCTAACCAACCATAAAGCAATTGTGATATGTGATATGCTTTTACTTTATGACATGGGAAAACCGCTATTATTTTTCAGCCAAGCCAGTGTCTTCATGCGGAGTTCTTAGACATCATTTCTTTCTTTTTTGGTTTTTAATACCACTAAGTTGTCGTGATTGGTGACCACAAAAGACACAGAAGACAAGCAGTATTGGGAACATTGTTTCCTATTGCTACTTTATCCTTCGCTCTGTAACTCATCCTTTTATTGTGTACTTCGTAAATTGCATCAATAATGATGCATCCGAAGGGCAGATAACAATGATCAATCTCACTTTTACAGAGCTAAAGACATAATTAATTCTCATTACAGTAAATATCTCTTGTGGGTTTTTCTTTCTAGACTCGCCATACCACAGACATAACATTACTTTCCCTATATTTCAGTGCTCTGCAGCCTGTGGAACTGAGGGAGCAATGAAGAGGGAAGTCAAGTGCTCAGCAGAATCTAGTCAGTGCGATGAAAGCATTAAGCCCCCAAGTGAGAAGTCATGCCTGGGCCCGCCTTGTGATCATCACTGGACATCAACAGAATGGAGGCCAGTGAGTGGTATTACATTACTGTGATATAGAATAGAGTATATTTGTATTTTTACATTAGTGTTTGCTTAAAGGGGCACTAACTTTTCAGACAACTTCTGATCAACTACTAACTTTTGTTATTCTCAACATTTCTGTAATATACTTGCATTAAAAAACGTGTTACTTTACTACTATAAATCATGTTTGAAGTGGCTGCCAATAGGAGTCTCCCTTCCAGTTTCTCTGCAATCCACTCTCTGTCATTAGGTACAGAGCTTCTGTAGTAACAAGGACACTGGGATGTTTTGATAATAACAAGAGAAGGGGCTATCTTCATAGGTAGCCTTTGTGCACTCACAGGTTGCTGTCTGACAGATCTGCAGTCACTGTGATAATGATCTCCACAGCCTCTACCTCTCCTGCTGTTACAGAATATGGGTGTGTGTCTGTGTGTGTGTGCACACATTACACATATATATTAGAGTGGGTTTACTCACCATTTAGCCAGAGTATTTCTAAATGCATGATCATTCTGGAAAAGCGGATGGGTGGGCATTCAGATAATGCCCCCTTGCTGATTGTTCCAAAGACACTGCAATGTAGCATGGGAAGTAAGGGCAAGAAAGTCAGGACAGTAAACTACTGGCAGAATGCTAGGTTTGCCACACGCATCCTCCCTAAAACTAGATTGTAAACAGACGAGCAATAGAAAAATTGGAGAAGATCACCTGAAAATCAGAACTTACAGACATAATAAAGGATGCAAACAGCAGCATATGAGCTGGTAAGGAGAACCTGGTGTATTTTAGAAAACTTGTTGAAAACTCAGGTACATTTTATGGTAAATGCATCCATGGTCTCTGTGGATTTCTAAAGTTATGAGTAAATAATTTTATATTCTCTCAAAGGAATATTCAAGGAATTACGTTGCAATTATAACCGGCTGTATAGTTTTATACTAATGGGTATCAAATAGAGATGAGCGAGCATACTCGCTAAGGGCAAGTACTCAAGTGAGCATTGCCCTTAGCGAGTACCTGCCCATTCGGAAGAAAAGATTTGGCTGCCGGCGCGGGGGAGAGGTGAGTTGCGGGAGTGAGCAGGAGGGAGCGGGGAGTGGGGGGGAGGGAGAGAGAGATCCCCTGTCGCTCTCCGCCCCGTGCCGGCAGCCGAATCTTTTCTTCCGAACGGGCAGGTACTCGCTAAGGGCAATGCTTGCTCGAGTAATTGCCCTTAGCGAGTATGCTCACTCATCTCTAGTATTAAACAATAGCACTTGTGTGTTTGCCTACTAGTTTCCTGATAGCTTTACTAAAATCTGCCCCAATTCTACTGAGTCAACTATGGCCAAATTGAACACCATTTCGGAAACACTTAATAACAACTCGGTAGCCATCGTAGAACTCCCTATCCTAGAAGTGCCAAGAATTCCTGAAGAAATACACTTCATTGAAGAATCCAAATTAGATAGATACATTTTTTCTGTTATCTTGCTCCCCATCGGTATCGCCAAACAAACCCCATTCCATTATTGCCATGGAGATAGAACTACAGCAGAACCTCTCTACTACAAAGACCACCTTTATCTTCTCCAATGTATATGTATTTCTCATCTGTATACAATTGCAAGCTGGTGCATACAACATGTATTTCTCAGATGTGTAAAGATTTAAGACCATGCATACAAAATCCTGACGAGGTGCTGTAATGTACTTACATAAGAATTAATCTCTGCCCTGCGAGCACCTGCTGGAGATGTACAGAAAGCAGGATTGGGGTCAGTAGCTCACATCTGGTGTTTTTTCTCCTCAATGCAAACATTTAAGGAAGGGATCAGGCCTCAAATTACACAAATCGGCCTCACTATCCCTCACAGCTCAGGTTCTACCTTAGCCCTACTGGCTCCAGAGGGTCCTTGCGCTTAACCCTTCCTCTCCCACCCCCCCCCATTACTGGCTCAGACCGAAGCTGACATCGGGAATGTTATTGGGGGCGCAGCTGGTGAGAGCCCCAACGTTGGAAATAACCTTCCCCCCTCTTGGGAGCTCACTCTCCCCTCACCCTCCCTCGTCCCCCCCCCCCTCACCCATCCTCTCTTAACCCTTCCCATTCCCCCTTTTGTCTTCCACAGTATGTTTTGTTTGAACAGGTCCTTGCAATAATTACTAGCCTCGGTTGAGACCTGATGATCCCCTCTTTCTCTTTTTTAACCCAAAGATACTGCACATGCCCCGCGGTAATGCCTAGATATAGCAGATTGTTAATGCATATGTTTATCCTTGTCTACAGTTCTACATATGTACGGTATGCTGTAAAATTCTCTTTTGTCTTTTATTGTGAAAATTTCAATAAAAATTGATTTAAAAAAAAAAAAATTACACAAATCTCCTCAAAATCTGCACATTAATTCTGATATGTGTTATAACACTTCAGTCTGCGCTGCCAAAAAGTCATCTACCCACACTACTTTTGAATGGAGCAAGCACTACTAATCCACAGACGTCACGGTCTCCTTTTACACAAATATGGTTTTAGATAATTTTGGTAGTGAAGAACTCCCGCTGTATCTTTCACTGTCTAATACCAACCTAAGGGCTTTTACCCACCAGCGTTTTTTTAACGTTGCGATATCGCTGCGTTTTTTTCACTGCCAATGTCAATGGGACTTTCTAATGTTAAAATCGCATCGCACAAAAATCGCAGAAAAGCAAACTTGCGATTTTTGTGCGATGCGATTTTAACATTAGAAAGTCCCATTGACATTTGCAGTAAAGAAACGCAGTTATATCGCAGCGTTAAAAAAACGCTAGTGGGTAAAAACCCTAAACCTGATATTTCCATTTCAGTCTGTGATATCACTATATCTTCTCGGTAGCATGCCTGCTGTCTTCTTGGGGGTCATTTTCAACTCCATTCTTTCCTACACTCCCTATATTCCATCACTTGCACGCTCATGTCACCTGTACCTCAAAAACATCTCCAGAATCTGCCCTTATTGTTGTCCTGATTCTTTCTCGGCTTGATTGCTGCAACTTGGTACTGATCAGTCTCCCATCACTAAGCTCTCCTTTCTACCCTGAATGCAGCAGGCTTTGTCTTTTTGGTAATGCTTTTGCCTTTCCCCGTCACTGCACTGGTTGCCCTTCCACTATAAGGTAAAGGTAAAGTCCCCTGGTGCAAGCACCAAGTTATGATTGACTCCTAGGGTGAGGTCACATCTTGACATTTTCTTGGCAGACTGTTTTTACCAGGTGGTTTGCTATTGCCTTCCCCAGTCATCCTTTCCCCCCCCCCCCCCAGCAAGTTGGGTACTCACTTTATTGACCTTAAATACATGGTAGGCTGAGTATGACTTGAGCAAGCTTACCTGAACCATGCGGGGATTGAACTCGCAACCTTCAGGTTGTGAGCGAGAGTTTCTGCTGCCTTAACACTCTGCTCCACACAAGGTTTAAACTCATCACTCTCATTCATTAAGCTTTCCAGAGTGCTGTGTCGCCTATATCTCCTCCTTCATCTCTGTCTGCCACCCAACATGTGTTCTCTGCTCCGCTATTGACCTTAAACTAATTGCCCTTTTAAACTAATGACCTGTGCTTTTATAGAGGAACGAACACCACTGAGTGAATGGAGACAGAGCGGGCCGGGGATCGTTCTGGCCGGCTGCCTGTCCCCAATTCACAGTAAACAGGCAGTCATTCATAAATGAACAACTGCCTGTTAACATTGGCTGATTTGTCGTTCAGTTTTATGAATTCAGAAACTGAATGAGGCATGAGAAGCAAATGAATTCTCGTTCGTCATACAGTTGTGCATGCTTTACACTGAATGACGATTGCTCAGATTCCTGTTGTATGAGGGAATCTGAATGATTTATTGGACCACGTAAGAGGATGCAAAGTTCCAACTTAATCCAAACTTCCCATTCCTGTTTCCAAGATTTGTCACCAGTTTTTTAGAATGCGCTACTGAGACAATCAGGTTACTTTGTAACACCCACAGTGTTAAGCCTGCCCTAAAAACACATCTTCTAGGGTGGCCTACTATACTCCCTAATCATCTCCATTTACCCGTCTTCTTCAATCCCCCTCAGAAGCGGACCCCTTCATCCCACTGCATCCCACACCCCCATTATTATTAGGGCTTAGACAAAAGAACTTGTTTGCGCACATTTTTACACGCTTGAAAGTCACGCCCGCAAAACGTGACAATGCCCACCCATTGGTTTCAATAGGTTCATATTCATGAGCATATTTCTCGCGTGAAATTCATGAGCGCGAGATAAAACAGGACTTGCCCTATCTTTCTGCATGCTACACAGAAAGCTGCCGTAGAAGCCTATGGCAAGTTAAAAAAAAATCAAGGGGGAAGGTATGACTCTGCAGACAACCCTTATTCATACACTAATACGCTCCGCTGCGCATGCATGCGTTTGTTAAAGCCCGTATGCTGGGATTAATGGAGATTGTATTTTTCTGCCTTTGTTACAGTGTAGTAAGACCTGCGGATCTGGATACCAGCTTAGAGAAGTGAAGTGTTATCAAGGGGAAGAACTGAGCCAGGGATGCGATCAGTCTACTAAACCAGAAAGTAGACAGGTCTGCAGTGTCAATCCATGCCCCACCGAGGCTCCTGGTAAGATAACTCATGCTGTACCTCCGTTATCTCTATATCATTACAAGCAGGTGCCTATTTCTATCTTACTATAACATGTTTTTTTTTTAATAATCAGTGAGGACTTTACCTCCCTTTGTATATCTGTTTTCGTAAATACTTGCATTTCTCATTAAATACTTTTGCTGTAGCACTCTTTCTTAGAACTGTTTATAGGGACATGCCTCACTGACGAAGGTAATAATAACATCCGGTTATCAATTTAGTCACACATTTCCAGGATGAGTAATAAAGGCACAGAGTAATGGAGTCTCGGTGCCTCTATTACTCATCCTGGAAATGTGTGACTAAATTGATAACCAGATGTTATTATTACCGTCGTCAGTGAGGCATGTCCTTATAAACAATGGCACTGTCTCATTTATTTTGAGCTGATTTCTCGTGCAGCCTGTTTAAACCGACAGATATATCATTGGCTCGTTCAGTGGAGAAATTGTTAAGAGGTGGTAGCAGGTGCTAGAGGGGCAGTCCTAATCTCTCACTTATGACCTGAAGGTTGTGGGTTCAATCCCTGCTTGGTTCAAGTAGCCGGCTCAAGGTTGACTCATCCTTCCGAATACCCAGCTTGGTGGGGGTAGTAAATAAAAACTACCTGAAAGCGCTGCGGAATAAGTTGGCGCTATACAAATAACAGTAATTATTTTTTATTTAAACCAAATGATAAGTGAGTGAGAAAAGGAATGATTTTAATGCCTACATAAGGTGAATGAAAAGCGAATGATTTATCGTTCGTCTGATTGTCAACTGTGTTTATACTTAACGATTATTATTCACTATTGCTCGTTTAAAACGATTTTTCTGAACAATCGTTTCGTGTAAAAGCGCCTTAGGGCTCCTTCACATCGGTGTATTTGCATATGCAAAATTTGAACTTGTAATAGGCAGAGAATTGATTTCAGTGGGTTCATTCACATTTCCTTTTTTGCGCATGCAAATTTCTCGAACGCGCAAAAAATAGAACATGCTCTATTTTGTGCACAGAGAAGTCAATGGGAGGTGCGCAAATGTGTAATATGCTGCACAATTCAGTCGAAAAAAGACCATATTTGCCCTCATTAGGCTAAATAGCCATTAAAATCCGGGCATGGTAGTGTCCCGTGTACAAAAACCCCTGTGTGCGCAAAAAGTACAGTACGATGCGCAGACATGTGTGCAAATCAACCTTGTTCGCAGCACAAATATGTTGCACCCACGTAAAGCCCCCTTAATATATGCCAACAGGGGAATGGGAACATCTTGCTGTGAATTTAATATGAATATATTATATTTAGAGATGAGCGAGTATACTCGCTAAAGGCAATTGCTCGAGCGAGCATTGCCTTTAGCGAGTATCTCCCCCACTTGAGATGAAAGGTTCGGGTGCCGGCGCGGGGGAGCGGTGAGTAGCGGCTGTCAGCAGGAGGGAGCGGGGGGGAGAGAGGGAGAGAGAGATCTCCCCTCCGTTCCGCCCCGCTCTCCCTTGCAGCTCCGTTCCCGCTGCCGGCACCCGAACCTGCAGTCTCGAGCGGGGAGATACTCGCTAAAGGCAATGCTCGCTCGAGCAATTGCCTTTAGCGAGTATACTCGCTCATCTATAATTATATTCATACAGTTCCAGGAGGAATAATAGAGGAAGGACACAATGAAGAGTGTTAAGAAAACCTGCTCTAGCATCAATATTTATTAATACAGACGTATGCTCGTTAATATAATCATAATTATTATAACATAATCCTTGTGGAATATATGCTAATGATATCCCCTGACTGAGTTATGCACTTTGGGGCAAAAAAGTGTCAAAGGGCGAGTAGAATGGTGTCTAAGCTGACCCCAGCCTCATGACGTAGTTCAAAACGAAGGCATTATGTTCTTTGTAAAAACTGTTAGTACTTTTATTTCATGTGATTCTGTACAGAACTCCGATAGGACTGGATGTTAAGAGGTTCCCAATGGCAATTCTCTACAACCCTCACTGCTGTGAGTACATGATGTAAGAACAGAGTTTGGCAGGACAGCAAAGAGAATGGGATCAAGACCTTTGTGGAATAGAACTCCGTGTTAACGTTTACACTGCTCAAACTATGTAAGATTAGAATAAATAAGGTCGAGTGAAAAAAAAAACCACCGCATGCTCTATTTTGGTGCGTGTTATACAATGCCATTGAAGTCAATGGACCTGCGTAAATATGCAGTGAATATGCAAAAAACCTACGTTTTACCTGCATATTTGCGCATCTAAACAATGGACCCTTCTACGTTTTTTTATGTGTAAATACACTGCATATTTACCCTCCCCAAAAAACATCAGGCTGAGATATATAAGGAATATGTGTATTTTGGTCACGCAAATATGCTGCATATTATGCAACCGAAATATGCATACACCCATGTAAATGAGTCATAAGTAGAGATGAGCGAGTGTACTTGCTAAAGGCAATTGCTCGAGCGAGCATTGCCCTTAGCGAGTACCTGCCCGCTCGAGACAAAAGGTTCGGGTGCCGGCGGCGGGCAGGGAGCTGCGGGGCGGAACGGAGGGGAGATCTCTCTCTCTCCCTCGCTCCCTCCTGCTGACAGCCGCTACTCACCGCTCCCCCGCGCCGGCACCTGAACCTTCTGTCTCGAGCGGGCAGGTACTCGCTAAGGGCAATGCTCGCTCGAGCAATTGCCTTTAGCGAGTATACTCGCTCATCTCTAGTCATAAGTTATGATACTGTTGGGGAAGGTGAAGGGGAGCCCGGTGATGTATTCTGTACCACTCCCTGCACTGTCAGGACAAATACACATTAGGTTGAATTTCTCCCCTTATACATGAAAAACCGGCGAAGGGGAAGAAATCCCCCTAGTTCAGGACCAACTACACTCCATGCCGGTGAGCGTAGTGGCGTCTATGTTCGTCTGAAACTGCCCTCACCCGTTGAAGATTGTATTGTCCAAGCAAATCTGACTGCTTTTAGATTGCTGTGCTTTACTCTACCATAGACTTGTATGGACATGGGTGTATTTTGCTGTACTTTTTGTGCCCGCATGGCATGTTCATTTGCGCAAGGCAAACAAAGACCCACCTCTTGAAATGGCCCATTCATCTAATGAGTCGCAGATGTGTTTTGTTTTTTTATATCGCGGAGCTACGCGCATCTCCTTGTGTATTGTGAAAACATTTGCACACCCCCTGTCGATTTTTATGGGTATCTTTGGTGGGCAAATCCGCACAAAAATAGAACATGCTCTATTTTTTTTTGCGTGACCAAAATGCGCGTGTAAAATATGGAAATGTGAATGAACCCAATGAAATCAATGGATTCTATTCTCTACACATTGCACGCAAATAGGCCCGTTTGAAGCCAGCCTAAGTTAGATTATGGTGCTGCAGATAGCTGACCGGTGTCCTTCAACTCTCTGCTGTGACTTTCCGTCTTCGAGTTCTGTTTAAATCGCCAAAAATTGTGTTCAGACTGAACCCCCGAACAGAACTGTTGAGTTTAATTAGTCAAATGGAGACGAAAGTTGCACATTTTGTTTTCTGTTTAACGTGATTTCCATTTGTCTCCGTTGTTGTGGAGGACAGAATAGCGTTCCACCTGATGAGAGTTGTGTATACAGGTACACCCACACACAACTGGAAGGAGCACAGTACAAGTAAACAGATTTGATTGCTTTACGTCACACATTAGTGGAAAGTAAACAGTTGTTACTGATCATGAACGTGGCCATCTAAACATATCGACATGACAGATCCCAGAAGAGATAAAACACATCAGTTTCATGGCGGTAATCTCACAAACTTGTCTTCAGGCAAACTGATAGAGCCATGTTCTGTTCCGTGCGGCCTCACCCAGGCTCATCGCAGTCCTCATTCATCCCACTCGCCATCCTATCCCATCCATACCAAACCTCTAAATCTGTAAACTGTGAAGTCCTTTACACCTTACTTGTAGATGTCCTGACATTTTTTAAGAAAAATCTTAAAGCAACCCTTTGGTTTCGGGAAACAATTCTGTCCTGGGGCTGAAGAAGGCATGGGCTATAACTAGAGATGAGCGAACGTACTCGGTTCGGGTGTTTTTGCACTCGAGCACCGCTTTTTCCGAGTAACTGACTACTCGGACGAAAAGATTCGGGGGGCGCCGGGGGTGAGCGGGGGGTTGCAGAGAGGAGTGGGGGGGGGGGGGGAGAGAAAGAGAGAGCTCCCCCCTGTTCCCCACTGCTACCCCCCACTCCACCATGCTGCCCCCCGCCCCCCGAATCTTTTCGTCCGAGTAGTCAGTTACTCGGAAAAAGTGGTGCTCGAGTGCAAAAACACCCGAACCGAGTACGTTCGCTCATCTCTAGTTATAATACCTGCAGTTGATCTCTGCCACCCCTCTGTTCTGTTGGTCCTGGCTCTTGTTTTCGGCCATCCAGGATGACCAATGTAATCATTACACTATCTAATTTCCAGAATGCATTTGTAGTGTTAGACTACCAATGCACTATACCTTCTATCTAATTGACCAGGGTTGCTCATGTGATTAGTGCTGACCAATCAGAGAGCAGTGCACAAAAAATTGTGGTGGGCATTTTGGACAGCTGAAAACAGGACCGAAACCAGCAGATCAGAGGGACAGCAGAGACATTCCATTGCAGGCAATATGCGCACCTTCTCCCCTATCCTCACCCTCCATTTCAGACAGAATTTTGTCCCAAAATGGGAGGGTCTCTTTAAGGGCCTTTTAGGCAGACCATTTTATCAGGTGCAAAGGTTTACCCAAATGTTCGATTGCCCAATAATGAACTCATCTAAATCTGCCGCTGATCACTTGACAGACATTCGTCCATTGGGTGATCGCATCTCTTATGCATCACAAAGAATCATTGTTCACAGCACATTGCCCCATATACCCTTAATATGGATGAATGATTATATTCACAATTGTTCATCCCTTAATAGATTTCGATTAAGTCCATGTGAAGAGCAGGTAGATTAGCGATAATCTCAAAGATCGGCACTATATTGGATAATGTAAAAGAACCCTTAAGCATCATGTCCATCAGCAGAGCTGTGTGTACAGAGCTGTAAAGTGTAGTATGATGCCTTACATAAAGTGTATTTTCACTTTTGTCACCATTGTATAGGGCAGGGACAGTATATAGACAGTATATGATCCTCTTCCTCTCCAATAGCTCATCACAGAGCACCCCCTATTGTCTCTTTAACAATTGAATAGTAATTTTAAGTTATGAAATAAATTAGCTCAGTTCCCTACAAACTATTTTAAGGTGTTAGCCGCCCCCCTTACCTACTAGGCCCATGCAGCTGTACAGGTCACACATATGGTATATGGTTGGCTCATATTTTACTTTTAGGACTTATTAGTCAGATTGTAACATTGTGCAAACAAATGTAGTACTTATAGCCAGTGTTAATCATGAGCTGTTGTTAGTGGGGAGAGGTTGGCGTGGCCCATCTCTTTGAATCAAGAGCTCTGTTCCGAGCAAGACTTTAAAGCTTTCTGCGTTTCAGAATAAAACAACCACTAGGCTAGCAGACATTTCTTGAACATCCACTTGGGCAGCAGACATCTCTTAGACATCCACTTGGGCAGCAGACATCTCTTAGACATCCACTTGGGCAGCAGACATCTCTTAGACATCCACTTGGGCAGCAGACATCTCTTAGACATCCACTTGGGCAGCAGACATCTCTTGGACATCCACTTGGACAGCAGGCATCTCTTAGACATCCACTTGGGCAGCAGACATCTCTTAGACATCCACTTGGGCAGCAGACATCTCTTGGACATCCACTTGGGCAGCAGGCATCTCTTGGACATCCACTTGGGCAGCAGACATCCCTTAGACATCCACTTGGACAGCAGGCATCTCTTGGACATCCACCTGGGCAGCATGAACCTGGTGACAGATTCCCTTTAAGACACAGTAGTGAATATTACCCAATTACTATACACACCCTATTGGTAGCACTACACATTTCTGTAATTGTCAGTGTTACAATAGCATATGACTGAAGTACTCATTGTTCATCCCAAGGAATAAGAAATATTCATTGTCTTATGCCATAAATTAGAATGATGCTTAATCGAATCATGACCGTAGCTGCCTTCTATGTCCGCCAACATAGTCTTGTTAATATGTATCCTAAACCAGAAGAGGATGGACCACCAGTCAGCATTGAGCACTTGATGTCACTTTCTATAATCCCAGCATGATGCCTCCCTTCCCTGCTGATCTGCAGTGTCTGATCTCCCCAGTAGTTCAGACTACAACTAACTTTTTGAATAGCTGCCAACATTCGCCTCCACATTTTAACCTATCAGTCTAATTATCTGAATTTTCCCACACTCTCAAAGTCACCCAGAATATTGTGTCTCTAACATTTATACATCACATTGCTCTTGGGATTGTAATTTCTAGCTTTGCTCTGATATACTTGCTACTACCTCGCTACAATATGGAGATTTAACTAGTGAAGATTATTTATCTAATTGCAAAAACTTTTACTGTCTCTGAAACTAATTTGGATGGGTTTCATTGGTGAATTCAGGGTCTGTTTTCTGCAGTATCCATTCATAAGTGAGTGGAACTAGAAGGCTTCCCTAGTCTTTCAGAAACATTAATGTACTGTACCTCCGACTATAAACACATTTCCATAAAACAAAAGTAAAAGTGACGATAAGATACTTTGTAATACCATAGAAGTCTACCATATATGTGTGTTTTCAGTTTAACTAAGAGCTTGCCCATAGAAGTCTATGGAGAGAGGTTGGGGGGGGAGTTGCTGAAGAGTGAAAGAGAGCCACAGACATACATAGATGCTACTGGCTTTAGCAAGTGTTTTCCTGTCTTATCCTAGTGCTAGAATCGCATCAGCACTGTTCATTACTGCTGTATAATGACTTCCTACGCTGCTTCCGGGAGAGAGAATAGAGGAGCATGATCTCCCCTGTATGCTGTGTATAGCAGCTAGTCTCCTCTCCCCACCTCTTTCCATAGACTTCTATGGGCAAGCTCTTAGTTAAACTGAAAACACACATATATATATATCCAGGTAATAAATTATTTTGACAGAACAGCAGTTCAGTCAATCACTCTGCTTTAAACTCTGTAAAGCGGCAAACTTAAGTTTGTGCACAGTTGGATTGTGCCTCTGCGAGACAACCTATTTTCCTGTAAAAGGAATTCATGAGATGCAGTGAAATATTGAAGATAAACTCATATACACACTGTTTCCAAGAAAATTTTAATCCTCAAATCTGAGCTCTTCTGTTTAAAATTAGAAGATCTTGAAACGTTACAAGACAATTGGTGCTCTTTACTTTTGTACCATATAAATGTTAATTAGCGTTTGCAGGCAGAGTGCTTCCGTATATAGCAGTAAGCATATACACAATAGTGGTGCCGACCCCAGGAGATGTTGGGTGAGAATGCCTGTTTGAGTATACCTTTAGTGATGTCCTATCAGATGCCGGTCAGTTTATTTTGGACAATTAAAAATTAATTTAAATAAAATTAAAAATCTCCAACTGAAACAAATAAAAAAAGTAAAAATATCTAATAAAGGTCAATAAAGTTTAAGAATCCAACTTTCAGGATCCCCACAGATCAGCAAAGTGATGGAACCCCTTCATTGTTTACACAGGCACATCAGCTTGTCCACATTGGTGGCTGTAATTGGTACTGCAGCTCATACTGTACACTTGAATGGAAGAAGCCACCAGACATTGCTGCTCAATTGGATGAGTCACTGTGCCTTTGTAGATAATGAAGGAGTAGCAGCAGGAGCACCGCTGCCCCTTGATGTGCTGATCGGCAAAGGTTGAACCTCAACCAGTCAAACATTTAAGACCCACTGTAAATATATGGCATCAGTGTTAAAGCCCCAAATAATCAATTTAATATGTGAAAAGTAGAATAAAAGAAAACAATTAAGGAGTTGTAGTTTTTCAGCATTCTGCCTAAATAACATTACTCCCCCCCCCCCCCAGTGTTATGACAAACTCGGTTTGTTCTGCAGGAAAAGGACTTTACAGTTTTGACAAACTGAGCTCATTCTATTTAAGAGCCTAGAGATATGGACATACTCTTGTCTTAAAAAGTGTTTTTCTACCTTACACAAAGCCCTAAATTTTGAGAAAAAAAAAACCTACACATAATTGGTATCACCCCAATCAGAAAATGCAAAAATAGCATTAGTTTTCCATTCATTTCGATTCAGCAAAACAGGAATGATAAAGTAATCAAAAGTTGTATGCACCCCAGAATGGCATCAATAAAAACTAAAGTTGACCCACAGAAAACAAGCCCTCACACAGCTCTGTCAACAGAAAAATAAAAATGTTCTGCTCCTGGAATGTGGCACCAGAAAAAGGATTTTTGTAAAAAAAAAGTGTAAAAGTGGTAAAACCTCTATAAATTTGGTATTGTCATAATCATACTGACCCGCAGAATAAAGGCATCAAGATTTATAACATATAATGAACTCTATAAAAATAAGTCCCCCAAAACAATGGTGAAATAGCTTTTTTTTCCATGGTCCCGCACCAAAAAAATGAATAAAAGTTATTGAATACATTATATGTACCCTAAATTGATTCCTATAAAAACTTAAACTCATCCCGCACAATGCGAGTACTGACAACTAGAACACAAAAGGGTACAGGACTTACTGCTTCCTAAGGCTAGAATTACTTATGTCACTAATGCGTTAAAATTGTACTTAAGGTAACTATGTTCTCTGCTAAATACACTCATCGTAAAAAAACAAATCCATCACCTGGAAGTTGTCGGAATCGAGTGAAACTTTCTATGTGGGATTTTAACATTGATATAAGTAAGTGATTATAATACCAGAGCAAAAATATAATTTATTGTGGAAAACTGAACACTTGATGGGAGGCTCTACTACCCTGTTGTACCGCCTCTAGCTTGTATACAAGATGTGATACAAGGGCATGGAGGCTCTAGTACCCTCTTCTACCACCTCTAGCTTGGATACAAGATGTGATATGGGGGCATGGAGGCTCTAGAACTCTCTTCTACCACCTCTAGCTTGGATACAAGATATGATACGGGCAGGCATGGAGGCTCTAGTACCTTGTTGTACCACCTCTAGCTTGGATGTAAGATGTGATACGAGTGGGCATGGAGGCTCTAGTACCCTGTTGTACCTCGTCTAGCTTGGATATAAGATGTGATACGAGTGGGCATGGAGGCTCTAGTACCCTGTTGTACTGCCTCTAGCTTGTATATAAGATGTGATGCAGGCAGGCATGGAGGCTCTAGTACCCTGTTGTACCGCCTCTACCTTGGATACAAGATGTGATATGGGCAGGCAAAGAGGCTCTAGTATCCTGTTGTACTGCCTCTAGCTTGGATGCAAGATGTGATATGGTCAGGCATGAAGGCATACAGGTTTTATATGGCGTCCTGTGGCATATCGCTCCACATTTGCTGTAACTGAGCCTTTAGACTGGGCAAACCTGTAAGCTGTCAAAGTTGGTGTACCAGATGGTCTCATACATGTTCTATTGGTGATAAACCTGGTGACTGGGAAGCCACAGAAGCGTAGCAATGTTGTGGAGGCATTACTGTGATACTCTTGTGTGTGCGACTGAGTATTATCCTGCTGGAAAATGCCTCTTGGAAGCCCTGCCACGAGAGACAAAACATGTGGCTGCAGGATGCCCTGAACATATTCCTGAGACATGTCTAGTGGTCAACAAGCTCTAAGCAAGCGGAAGAAGAGCTCACTACACACAAGGAGCCTTTGAGAGCCTTTTAAAATGCCAACAGTGGAACCACTTTAAGGGCCTCAGGTGACAAGACTGTTCATATAATAACATGACAACTCTAATCATTTCTATATCTGCCTAAGATGGAACTGCATGCTGAGTTTTGAAGCAAAATGACAACTCCTTCTAGGGGTGCGATTTTTTTTTTGACAATGAGTGTATACTAGAGATGAGCGAGTAGTGCCTTATGCGAGTACCTGCCTGCTCGTCTCTAAAGATTCAGGTGCCGGCGGGGAAAAGCGGTAAGTTGCAGGAGTGAGCAGGGAGGAGTGGGGGGGGGGAGTAAGTGAGAGCGAGATCTCCCCTCTCTCCCCCGCCGCTCCCCGCCGACACCTGAATCTTTAGAGACGAGCGGGTAGGTACTTGCATAAGGCACTACTCGCTCATCTCTAGTGTATACTTATATACACACACAGATGTTGATGCACTTTGGTTGAGAAAGGAGCTACCTGCTCTGAAACGTGTCCCTGTGACAGTAATAAACTTATGACTTATTCTTAATCTCAAGTGGACAATGGATTGACCATTCCTTATCCAGTGGGGTGCATCACTATCTATGTGTGCGTATCCATAACTGTAGTTCTTACTGGGGTCTCTTCCTGGTGATTCCGTCAGACCCTAGTTTTTGATTTCAGCCTTTTGGTTGTTTGCCCAACCTCACGAGGTGAGTATATTTCTTTTTTCAAAAATTGACTATTATTGAGATTTTACTCATGGAAGTGCTCTGCCTTTTATTTTTGTAAATATATTTATACGAGACAGAAATTCTTAATCTATCGTAAAAAAAATACACTTTTGGGAGGGTTTTTCCAAATTTAATGTGACTGTTGGGGGTTAATGTAATTTAAATATTAAATCATGTAATCTAAAATGGTCAGCATAGTAATTACAACTCATTCCACATAAAAATCTTAGACATTTTTCCTATGTCATGTAATGATAAAGCCACCAGAATGCAAAGAAGCAAAAATTAAAAAATTCCAAAAATAGTTTGGCCCTTAGCAAGTTAACCCCTTTGTGACACTACCTGCACACCTCGTTCAGTTAGGACGTCTACAGCCATCCACAGCATATGCTGCATATGGGGGTGGATTGGGAGCCAAATCCACTTCATACATGGTGGGTACCGGCTGTCTCTGACAGCCAGCACCTGCCCACAACAGCTGCGATTGGAGATAACTTTGATTGAGACTGTTAACCTTTTAAATGCCATTGTCAGATCTGAAAGCAATATTAAATGTCTAGATCTACCAGGATTTAAATGTCCCAAATGGCCGCCCGCAATAAGATCGTGGGGGTTCTGTCCAGATTTTATGGAAGCCTGAGGCCTCCTGATGGTCCTCAGATTTGCCATGATTGTTTGCCTGTGGCATGTCTTTATTAGGCTGCCTGTTAAAATACAGCATAATTCTATACCATAGTATTTCAAATGTTACCAGGACAGAGGAACATCAATGACCTTTGGTCATGAACAGGTCATTAATAACCATAATAACAGAGCCTTGCAAAGTGCTAAGGCAGCAGAAATGCTCACAACCTGAAGGTTGAGAGTTCAATCTCCGCGTGGTTCAGGTAGCCGGCGCAAGGTTGACTCAGCCTTCCATCCTTCCGAGGTCGGTAAAATGAGTACCCAGCTTGGTGGGTGGTAATAAAAAAATTACTTGAAAGCGCTGCGGAATATGTTGTTGCTATACAAATAAGATTTATAGTAAAAAATAACAGAATAAAGTTCAGATCAGGAGCAAGTTAACACATGTATGACGAAATAGAATTTCAGGTCAAAAATATCTAATTGCAATAACATTTTGATCGTTAATATTCTTGTTTCCAACCAGATGAAAACTGTGAAGACAAGGCAACCGCTAACTGTTCCCTGGTGTTAAAGGTGAAGCTGTGCTCACACTGGTATTACCGGAAGGCCTGCTGCCGAGCTTGTGGGGGAAAAGCCTCCTGACTGGTGTTCCTTGAAGTATTTGTCCCGTACATTTGTGAATTTTGTACATTATGGATGCTGCCAGATGCTTCTAACCCTGCAGTCACACTTTCGAGCTGTGTTAGATGGTAGTACAAGGTGTTTGGCAGAAGTTATTTTTTTACCTCTTCGTTTTAACAGAATTTTATGGCGCGCAGTCATCAACCTGCTGTTATGTGAATATGATGCCTCTATTGCACTAGATCTTCCATATCTGTATGCCTTCACCTCTTTGTGTGTTGGACAAGAGCTTAGAAGACTTATACATTTCCTATGCCAATTCTCTACCCCAACGGAGTTAATACGCAACTGTATTACCATACTCCAATTGAATGTGCCAGAAGAAAGAAAAATACCATATCTACATTTTGTTTATGGTTACATTTTGTTTTTGTTTTTACTGTACCTTGAAGATTCCTAATCCATCCACTCTGTCCTGTTCTTTAATGAAGTATTGGATGAAACAGATGCTAGCAATTTCCAGGTCATGTAGAACTCATTGGAGGAACATCCTAGGTGTTTTCCTCCTTAGATCTCTCATTATGGAGATCAGTGAACTCTATATGAGTATTAGTACCCTTCAGCCCACCCATAGGTGGAAAAAAATGAAAATTCTCTGAAATGCATTGTCTAGTTTCGTTACAAAAAAACCTAATAAATGCCTTCTAATAAAAGGGCATGCAGGCCATTGTAAATAGAAACAATGAAATGTTATACGCCAGATTTCTGGCATACAAAAGCTGCAACTTATGGCACACACCATAATATGTGACTTTTGGCCGTTTTACGTTGGCCTACCTTAAATGGATGGGGCTAGGCAAAAATAATGTGGTTAGTTAGATTTACTATAGTTTACATCAGAAACTAGCATAAATTGTAGCTGAAACCTATGCTAGCTCATTGCTGGTATAGATTTCAACTTTGGCACACAGGCGGCCCAAAAGATGTGTCAAATGTATTAAGAGGCTCGTTCCTCTTAATACATTTGGCACACTTTATGGGAGCATCACCTATACTTAGTCCGGCGTTTCAGATGCTGGTCTGAGTAATGTCTGGGAGATGGGAGAAGAATCATGGGAACTGTGGTCCTTCACATTGGTGATCCCACCCACAGCATAGCAGAAGGCACTCTGCACTCCAAGGAAGTTTAAAGTGATTATATAGTTTATATACACTCATTGTCAAACAAAATCAAGCAGCTTGAAGGAGTTGTCAGAGTCAAATGAAACTTTGTATGTTTGACTTGAAAGGAGGCTCTCTCACCCTGTGGGTCGCCTCTAGCTTGGATGCCAGATGTGATACGGGCGGGCATGGAGGCATACAGGTTCCATATGGAATTCTGTGACATATCAGTCCACATTTGCTGTAACTGAGCCTCTAGATCATGCAAATTCATAGGCTGTCAAAATGGGCATCCCAGATGGTCCCATACACGTTCTATTGCCGATAAATCTGCTAACCAGGAAGGCCATGGAAGTGTGGCAATGTTGTTGGGACATTCCTGTGACACCCTTGTGTGTGCGGCCGAGCATTATCCTGCTGGAAATCTCTTGGAAGCCGCCATGAGAGAAATACAAGTGGCTGCAGGATGTCCTGAACATATCACTCAGGCATATCTAGTGGTCAAAAAGATCTAAACAAGCAGAAAAAGAGGTCGGTGACTGACTGTTGTATGTGATAGCCCACCAGACCATCACACCAGCTGTCGGGGCAATATGCAGCTCCACAGCAAAGGGAGGATTGAGGAGCTCACCCCTAGGTCTCCAGACACGAACATGGCCATCATCAGTGCATAAAGTAAACCTGAATTCGTTGCTGAAGATAACCCGGTTTCACTTCATAGCAGTTCAGTTTTGTCATTCATGACACCACTGGAAACAAAGGCGACCGTGGACAGGTGTCAAAGGCAGTACATGTAATGGGCGCTATGAGATTAAATGTCCTTCAGCTAAGTGCCTGGAATTGGTTCTCAGACACAGGAGCCTGTAATGATGGTGCCACCTGTCACTGGATGGCGGACAATGTAACAGTTGGAGCTGCTCGTGCCTGTTGGATGATCAGATGATCCTCTCTACTGGTGGTCTGTTGAGGGTGTTCTGAGCCTGGTTGCCTTGAGTGTGTCCCCTCACTCATCCACTGGCCCCAACACCTGCTAACAGTGTGGTCAGAATGGCCCAGGTAGTGGGCAATTCATTGATATGACCACCCAGCTTCTTGCATTCCAATAATACACCCACTCTCAAAACTTAACTAGGCTAAATCTCTTTGATTGCATCATAGAGGCGTCTAGTAGTCAACAAACTTTAAACAAGCCAAAAAAGAGGTCACTACACATAAGTAGCCTCAGAGAGCCATTTTATAGACCAAAGTTGGAACCACTTTTAGGACCTCAGGTGGCAAGACTGTTCATCTAATCACACTGTAAGTCTATTCATTTGAATATCTGTCTGAGATGTAAGGCATGCCGAGTTTTACAGCAAAACGACAACTCTTTCTTGGAGCGGTATTTTATTTTACAAAGAGTCTATAAGGAAGGCAATTCAATTGCCCTCCTTGTGAATAAACTATCACATTTAGGCCTCCTTCACACGGGCAACAAAGTCGCGCGATTTTGTAGCATTGCTACAATGCTACAAATCGCATGTATGTGAAGCCCATGGTTTCCTATGGGTTCCTTCACACATGAGATGTTTTGTAGCATGCTACAAAACGACACACAAACCTCGCAGGTCTGGCGATATGCCCGCAACACGCGAGGTTTTGTAACCCATGTTTCTCTATGGAGCCTTCCTCTCTGTTGTATCGCATCGCACGAAAACGCGGTTTGCATGCGATGCGATGCAACTTTGACAGTAGCAGATGCTACAAAGTCGCGTGATTTTGTACCGTCACATGCAACTTTGTAGCGCTACAAAATCGCGGTATTGCTGCGAGAAAATCGCAGTGATATCGCACAGTGTCGCACGGTGTCGCCCGTATGAAGGAGGCCTTAGTGCAGAGTCCCTTCTAGGTATATGCACTTACTTAGAACCTAAATGATTGAAAGATTTAGCCTTCTATTTGCATAAACTATTAATGGCCATTAACACTTTATCATCCTCATTTGAATATACAAGGACCTCTAGGAGTTGTTTATAGAGCCTAGCTTGTATTTAAACACACACCCAGCTGTGCAAACAGCTGTTGGCAGATTCCAATGTTCTCCTCAAGGCTAGTATAAAACATGCCACGGGGAGAACAACATACAGTCTATTGAAAGATGATCGAAATACATTCAAATGGAATGTATTTGTTCAGTCTTTCAGCGGCTGAACGATGAATTTTAAGTGAACCAAAATCCATTGTTAAAACAAAAAGAGAACGATGCCCGCGTTTACATGTAACGATTATCGCTAATTTTTGGACGAATTTTGAGCGATAATTGTTGCATGTAAAAGCGCCTTTACTCTTTCATCCTTTAATAGTGAGTGCTGTGGATCTACTTCCTATAACCCACCCACAGCACTGGCAGCCTGAAAGCAAAGGTGCTATACAGAGATAAGTCGGAGGATGTCGTTTTTATACTCACCTGCTTCTTTCTACCTGTAGTGTCCACCGGTGAAGATCACGCTGGGCACAAACATATGACTCTTCTCTGAGTACAAGCCTATGGGAGAACCCAAGCATATCACTCAGAGAAGAGTCATAGCTTCGTTCCCTGCTTGATCTACACTGGTGGACACTATGGGTACGCAGGAGCAGGTGAGTATAAAAACCACATCTTCAGGCTCCCTGTCACCTCCTGGAACAGAACCATAACTCGGTGCTCTTCCGAGGTGACAGGTTCCATTTAAGTGAAAAACACATACGAGGAACGTATAAAGTCAGGTGCACCACTTTTATGCCATACAGAATTTGTGAAACGGGCTCACGCCATGTTTACGATGTAATTTGCAACTTTTCATACAACTTTTGAAAAATGGTGAGAAAAGTGGATGTGGTTAACCAGGAGGGTGCGGGATCGTCATCTTTTCCACAAATTTACATTTTCCTAAAGACAGGAGTGGTGCAAATTTTAGCGCAAATGTACACCTGTTCATAGTAAATGTAGATTTCCTTTTTGTCATTAGGACAGTCCAGCATGCACCAAATGTGTTAAGAGATGTCATCCTTTAGTACATTTGGTGCATTTTACTCCAAAACATTTTAGATTAGGATTAATGTATAAAACACTACAGCAAATACGGTAAATCTTCCCTTTAGTGTTTTCTAGTCCGTGAATATGCAGCATATTCATGGACTCAAAATTGCCTTTTCCCTGCATATTTCAGTCCTTCTGTATTTTTTCGCACGCGTAAATACATAGCGTACTTATACGTGCAAAAAAAAAACTCAGAAAGGCCATTGCTTTGATATGCAGATACACAGTTAATTTGCAGGCTTCCTGCGTATTCGTGCTGGCCCATTCACTTCCAAGTCGGCTGGTAATATGCACCAAATTAGCTATTTTTTCATGCGACCAAAAATCGTCTGAAGATATGCAGATGTGGATGAACCTATTGAAATTAATGGGTTTTATTCACTGCGTATCATGCATGTAAAAAATATGCACATAATTCGCAGCATATTTATGCCCATGTGAATGAGACCTCTGAGTTCTCCAGCCCCTAATGTTGCACATAAAGCATTTTCTAGTCCCTAAGCATCATGGGAGATACAGATTGTATGCAGGTGGAATACCTTCAAATCTCCAACAGAGGCCAAAAGTATGATGAGAATAAAGTCTTCTTGCTCTTTCGTCCTATTGTATAGCCCATGGCAGAATCTAATTTCTTTTTGAGACAATGGCTCCTGCTATAATGACAATGGCTGGAAGAAATGGATTTATTATTCTAAATAAAATAAAGAATGTGATTTATTTCTTGGTGGTGTTTTTTGTTCAGCCTAAGGGTGGACACCCACTGGCGTTTTTTTCTCCACTGCCCTGCAAGAGCAAATGAAAAGTCTCGCAGCGCAGTGCGAAAAATAAACCTGGCATCACGCTGGGATATCGCCAGTCTTTTCAATGGGGCCAGCGGCAGCAGCGCTAGCTCCATTGAAAAGATAGGGAGAATGCCGCGGACTTCTGCCACAGCTGTGACAGGAGTTCCTTCATCCCCATGGGGACCGCGGGATGAAGGAATTCTCTGTGACAGCTGTAGCAGAAGTGCAGAATGATATCCCATTGCTTTCAATGGGATCGGCACTGTTGCCGATCCCCTTGAAAGCAGTGCTTTCTTGAAAGCCCTGCAGTATGATTATCGGGGAAGGGCTTGAAATATAAGCCCTTCCCTGAAAATCATCAATAAGTGTTAAATAATAAAAAATTTATTCACCTCTCGGCCGCTCAGACGCGTCCTCCAGCTGGCTCTCCGACACTGCTGTCCAGCACTTTCAGCAGGGGGGGGGGGGGGGGGGGAAATTTAAAAATCCCTGCATCCTGAAAGGGCTGTGCTGATTGGCTGAGGGCTCAGCCAATAGCAGCCAGTGCTTAACTATCGGCTGAGTGCTCAGCCAATTACAGATTGTGCTTAGCTATTCATTCATGAATAGCTAAGATAGTGCTATTCATGAATGAATAGCTAAACACTATCTGTAATTGGCTGAGCGCTCAGCCAATAGCTATGCACTAGCTGCTATTGGCTGAGCCCTCAGCCAATCAGCACAGCCCTTTCAGGAGGCGGGGATTTTTAAATCCCTGGCTGCTGAAAGTGCTGGACAGCAGTGTCGGGGAGCCAGCCGGAGGACGCGTCTGAGCGGTGGAGGTGAGTAAATTAATTTTTTTAACACTTATTGATGATTTTCTGGGAAGGGCTTATATTTTAAGCCCTTCCCCGATAATCATACTGCGGGGCTTGCAAGAAAGCACTGCTTTCAATGGGATCGGCAGCAGTGCCGATCCCTTTGAAAGCAATGGGATATCATTCTGCACTTCTGCCAGAGCTGTAACAGCTGTGGCAGAGGATTCCTTCATCCCCGTGGTCCCCGCGGGGATGAAGGAAACTCCTGCCACAGCTGTCACAGCTGTGGCAGAAGTCTGTGGTATTCTCCCTATGTTTTCAATAAGAAGCAGAATGATTGTACTGGAGGAACTGTTAATGAGAATCGGTGACTTTTATAATGGTCAACTTTTCCATAACATTGAAATCTCAATTTACTTCTCAAATTGGAACAGGAATAACACATATAAATCAAACTAAGGAACCAATGTTCCTCTAACAATTAACTTTTTAACCTGAGTCGACCAGTACTCTTGGTACCATAGGTTATGCATTCATTGTGGAGCAGACTTTGCTCTATTATAGTTGGCCTATTATTTTGGTAGTGCTGTATCACAGAAATGTTTAACATAGTAACCTTATACTGCATGGAGTCTTATCGTCTATTTCATGTAAATAGAAGATTGGTCCCAAGATGATTCCCCACCTAAATCCTTTAATTTGGATAGGTCCAAGCAATCAGATTTTAAGCAAACAAGCTATATTCTCTCTCAGAGTCCATTGTGATTCCCCAGAGTCAATGGTTTAAAGGAAAAGAGGGGAAACAATAAGTCTCTGTCAATCCTGAAGTAATAAGTAATCTTTGAGGGCAAAATCGGCACCAGAGTTGGCCAGGGTACGCTGTACTCACTTTCCTTATGTAGAAAATAACTTGAGTACAGTTGCCAGTTGCAACTTTTGTGCACAAAGAGTTGGATGTCGTTTCAGCGGTTCCCCGAATTTTGGACATGATGCTGTGATGTTCTGAATGAAGTGGTATTGCTGCTACGATTGCACTGTTCCTGTCTCTCACAATGCTGCGCCTTACCATCATGCAAACAATCTCTCCTCGCTCAGTTATCTCAGCCATGGTACTGCACACTTCACACTGGGCATGTTTTTTTTTCTATATCCCAGCGTTAGGAACAAGTAGTGATGCAATCACGTACAGGTATTGCATTGCAGAAAAGCATTAAACAAGTTAACTCTTTGCCTCCATTGTGCTTCAACCTCGACACGAATATTTTAGGAGGGCAACTTCCATTGGTTCTCCTCCTGAACCATTACAACTGCACTAAGGGTGGCTTCACACGCTTCTATTTGCAACAATGCATTCCCTATGGTGTGTGCACATGTCCGTGCTTTACAGGTGTGTGCCTGCAAAGATAGGACATACGTGCACCATTGGGAATGCATGCATTGTTTTCAATGGAGCTGCGGCACCCCTGCATTCTTTTTCAGGGAAGGGCTTTACACATACCGGCAGCTCCCATAGGCTTCTATTGGAGCTTCTATTGCTGCGATCAGCTGGCAGAGGGAGTGGCAGGGAGGGAGAGGTGAAACTTGAGCAGCCCGGCTGTCTGAATGGGTGAGAGAACGTGAGATTTAGCCACGACTTTCTCTCATTCATGTGATTTTCGGCTACGATACGGGCAGGCAAAAATCGCAACGCCTGTGTGAAAGAGCCCTTAGTCATTGTATCCGCATTTTTTTTACTAAGACATTGTAAGTAACACATTACATTATTTACTTATTCATCAGTGTTGGACTTTGTAATGATTTGCAACTTTTTACATCAACAAGGTCAACCCTGACTGGATAATATACTTTCTTTGTCCTGCTCTGCACTATAAATAAAGCTAACAATGGGCTGGACTAGTTCAAAAGGGCACTGTGGTGACTTCACACAGTTAATGTCACTTAAGGCCCATTTACACGCAACAATTGTCGTTTGATTGTTGCTTTCAAATGATTAGTGTTTACACTTAAAGATCCTTGTTTGCTGGGTCATTTGGTAATGTTTATATGTAAAGATAAGTGGACGATTGTTTGCTCTTGTGGGCGTATGTATATCTAAAGACTCTCTAGGTGGGCGATTTTTAATTAGTGCAAAGAAAAAGCCATTGTCTAATTTGGCAGTATGTGGATTGGCTTTTGAATGAATCATTTCGTTTAGCTGGGCAAACAATTACTCCTCCTCTCAAGTTGTCTGAACAACTGCTGTTTAAACCTAAGGACAAGCAAATGAACTAGCGACTATTTTTATGCTGCTTGAAACTCAGCGACCGACAAGTAAATGAATAGGATGGCTTCACGTTTACACATAACGATTATCACTCATTTGAACGAATTTTGAGTGACAAGTGTTGTGTGTAAATGGGCCATTACTCTTTCTTCAATGATCATTGTTAATCTGGACACATGAGAGAACTCAGATTCTAAATTTAAAGGAATATTCCAACACATTATACACCTACACAGTAGAGATGAGCGAGCGTACTCGGAAAAGCACTACTCGCTCGAGTAATGTGCTTTATCCGAGTATCGCTGTGCTCGTCCCTGAAGATTCGGGTGCCGCTGCGGCTGACAGGTGAGTCGCAGCGGGGAGCAGGGGAGAGCGGGCGGGAGAGAGGGAGAGAAAGATCTCCCCTCCGTTCCTCCCCGCTCTCCCCTGCAGCTCCCCGCTCCGTGCCGGCACCCGAATCTTCAGACCCGAGCACAGCGATACTCGGATAAAGCAAATTACTCGAGCGAGTAGTGCTTTTCCGAGTACGCTCGCTCATCTCTACTACACAGCACTGCTGCACGCACATTGTGCATGCGCACAACACACACAGCTCTGCAGTATTTACAACTCTGCTACATACACACAGTTCTGCAGCATTCACACTCTCACACAGCTCCACTATATGCACACACACACCTGCAGCTGGCATGTTAAACACTGATTTTATTAACACTAGATCCTCACATACAAGTGTAGTAATACATTGCCCCTTTTTGCTGCTTCCTGGTCACATGGTTATGACATCATCTGCGGTCCTGCTGCTACTGTTAGACCCTTGAACTTTGCTATTGTCTGTTCTTGTGTGTACAGAGCAGGACCTGCACCTGGGAGGAAGGGGATGATATATGTGATCTGCAGTGTTATCTCCTGTAGAGGACTGCTCGGGCAGGGAGAGGAGGGACTGTGCAGCCACAGTATGTATGGCTGCAGATTTTCCCTGATGATCAATCAGTGCACTGCTGGATCATTGAGGCAGTGGTCAGGGGTCTCTGGATTTATCAGACTACCCTGCTTTTGGACAATAAGGCACAGACACTTTTCAGCAAGATTCAATCTTGCTGAAAACTGTGTCTTAGGGCTTATTCACACAAGCGTAGGCGTTTTTATGTGCGCCGGCTGGTGCCACATAAACCCTGGAACGGGCGCACAAATATACCATCTGTGCACCTGTTCAGACTGCCTGAGTCTGGCACAAATACGTCGAGCCTAGATTGGCGTCAGGCGGGGGAGACAGTTTAGCTCTGCTTAACTGCCTTACCCCTTTCCACCCCCTCCCCGACTCTTGGCAAGGGAAGAGGGAGAGATGGGGGGGAGGGGGCTAGTGTGCTAAGCTCCTGTCCCCTCTCCAACCCCTTGTTGGCTGCCAGCAATGGGAGGGGGCAGTATGGGGTGGGAGCTTAGCAACTAGCTCTCACCCCATCCTGCCTCCTCCCATTGCAAACAGCTGGCAAGGGGCAGAGAGAAGGAGGGAAGTGGGTGGGAGTTTAACAGACATGCTGCTAAATTCCCTCCCATCTCCCTTCTCTGGCACTTGCCATTGGCTCCTATGGGAGTCTATGGCAGTGGCTGCCATATTCTAGCCAGGAAGATAGTTCCTGAACTATGTTTCATGGCTGGTGTAAAAGTGCCCTGCCACAATGCGCTCGTATGCGCTATGTTGGCCGGCCGGGCGCTTTTACGCCGCGGTAATACACCCATGTGCACTGATGCATTGTAAACCAATGCATCAGATGGGCAACGTATATCGTCCGGGCGTGAAAGCGCTGCCGATATACGCCCGTGTGAATAAGCCCTTATAGTCATTTTGTATATCTGCATCTGTGTTTGTATTAGTTTGTATATTCGTCCGTCTAGGACATTATATTTATACCCATGTAGGCCATGTAGGATAAGCCCTGCACGGATGTAACAGAAACCAGTGATGATATGAAGATTCTGAAAGCAATTAAAAATTGTGCAGCAAAGGTATGATATTAATTAGATGTCTATATTGTTCAGCTGCCGCTTAATGCATATGCTCTCTCTATAGGGGACCTTTCACACAGGACAGAATATTCCACATCTCTGTTGCAGAATATGCCGTCCCTGAATTCCTCACCAAAATCCGAATGGCTACCTGTGGATTTTGATGCAGAATTACCGGCAGCATTCTGCTATTTTTAATCCCTCACCAAAATCTGCACATTAGCTGTGTGTATTTTGGGGCTGAATATTCTGCAATGCTGTTGCGAAATATTCCATCCCATGTGAAAGGCCCATAAGCATTTTATAGGAAATCCGTCAGTAATCTCACTGATACATGTTGAAATCAAATCCCAAGTGGTTGCTTACTGTGCTCTATACTCAGTTGATCATCTTTTTTAAAGCATAGATAACCAACGGAGACATTCACTTTAGTTACCTTAGAAAAAGTCTATATAATAGTCTATATAATATTCATATTCACCCCAATGATGCAAAATTAAAAGCCCCATAAACATTATAGTTTTTCTTTTCTTCCATTAAAAAAATAAAGTCAAACACAAAAAATCATTAAATACAAGTTATTTGTTTAAGCAAAGTCATTATCCCCCATTCTTCTCAGGACTTCCTCATATTTAGAATGGCAATGTAATATTGTGCCTCTTACAATAAGCATGGTGCTATATACTGTACATTTACCATTTTTACAGGTCATCCTGTAATTAAACATTTTGTTCCAAAAAAAAAAGATCAGGGAATGCCCATGAACATGGCTGGCCTGTGTGGATCCACAGTAGTGGTATAAAATCCTTGGCAAGATTAGAACATAGAGACTCTCAGTGTTGTGTTGGCCACTTCCAGTTCATACTTGGGTACTGAGAGCGTGCAGCCCTCTAGAAAGGCTAGGGGTACCCCCCATCACAAGAAGGGGTCCAGCTTCTGCATAGTGAGTCGGAGTGTATGAATCACTTTCTCCATTGCACATGGTATCTGCAGTCCGAATGATATATGGAGAGCCATATGGAGAGTAAGCTGGAGTTGCATATGAAGGCAACACTCCATCAAGGTGACCTGAAGAGCAGTCATGGCAAGGAAAGTGTGAGTGAGGTCGGTGACCAGAATCCTCTTCTGCCTCTCCATTCAGTTCTTCTTTCTTACAGCAGTAATACTATATTGAAAACAGGGAACATTTTAATAGTCATTTTTATGGAAGTGCTACAAAATAGTATGCAAATATACTAATGATACAAAGCATTAAAGAAAGGGCCACTCCTGTGATTTTTTTTTCATTAATTCATTATGTAACTAATAGAGATGAGCGAGCACCAAAATGCTCGGGTGCTCGTTACTCGGGACGAAATTTTCGCGATGCTCGAGGGTTCGTTTCGAGTAACGAACCCCATTGAAGTCAATGGGCGACCCGAGCATTTTTGTATATCGCCGATGCTCGCTAAGGTTTTCGTTTGTGAAAATCTGGGCAATTCAAGAAAGTGATGGGAACGACACAGAAACGGATAGGGCAGGCGAGGGGCTACATGTTGGGCTGCATCTCAAGTTCACAGGTCCCACTATTAAGCCACAATAGCGGCAAGAGTGGGGTCCCCCCCCCCGCACTGTCAGCATAAAGATCGTTCTTCTCTGCCGCAGCAGTAACAGCTGTGGCAGAGAAGAACGATGTTAGCCCATTGAATTCAATGGAACCAGCAATACAGCCGACTCCATTGAATTCAATGGGCTAACATCGTTCTTCTCTGCCACAGCTGTTACAGCTGTGGCAGAGAAGAATGATTTCTCTTCTATATGTTCTCAATGGGGTCGGCGCTGCTGCCGCCGGCCCCATTGAGCGCATATAGAGAAGAGAACAGGAATCGCAGATCGCAGATAGGTGCGATCTGCGATTTCTGTTCTATAATTTATCAGTTGAGCGCATAAAAAGCGCTCATGTGTCCGATAAAAATTCGCCGGATGCATGCGCAATCGGCAGCCGGAGTTCCGCGCGGCCGTCCTGCAGTGGGTGTAAAGGGGGTGTGAGTCAGACCTGCCCCCTGATTGGCTCAGCGCTGAGCCAATCAGGGGGCAGGTCTGACTCACACCCCCTTCACACCCACTGAATGGGTGTGAGTGAGACCTGCCTCTGATTGGATCAGCGCTGAGCCAATCAGGGGGCAGGTCTGACTCACACCCCCTTCACACCCACTGCAGGACGGCTGCGCGGAACTCCGGCTGCCGGTAGCAGGTCAGTATATATATATTTTTTAGTTTAACACTTTTCTGGATGAATTGCAGGGAAGGGCTTATATATTTAACCCCTTCCTGACAATTCATCCCGCGATCGTCGGCAGCCCATTGATTTCAATTGAGTCGGCTGTATTGCCGGCTCCATTGAATTCAATGGGCAAACATCGTTCTTCTCTGCCACAGCTGTTACAGCTGTGGCAGAGAAGAATGATTTGTCTTCTATATGTTCTCAATGGGGTCGGCGCTGCTGCCGCCGGCCCCATTGAGCGCATATAGAGAAGAAGGACCGTTGGGGTTCTTGAAGCCTAAAATCACTCCTAACACTCTCCCTATAGCAGCCCCGGCATCAACAGCACTTTCCCTCAGCTAAGTGAGGGACGCATCTGTGGCGAGCCGCGGGCCGGCAGATTTTAATACTCGGGTGACACCTAATCTCGCCAGCCACTCACTGCAGGGGGGTGGTATAGGGCTTGAACGTTGCAGGGGGAAGTTGTAATGCCTTCCCTGTCTTTCTATTGGCCAGAAAAGCGCGCAAATTTCTCAGGGAAGAAAATGAAAGTAACTGAAACATCACGTGGTACTCGTTACGAGTAACGAGCATCTCGAACACCCTAATACTCGAACGAGTATCAAGCTCGGACGAGTATGCTCGCTCATCTCTAGTAACCAACTATCCCTCCAGTATATAGAAGAAGGAGAAGGGGGAGAAGATAGGGAAGAAAAAGATGAAGGAGAATAAGCAGATTTTCTTTCCTTCTTCATCGTCTTCTTTTTCTCCTTCTCCTTCATAGAGGAAGAAGCAGGAGAAGTAAGAATGAAGAACAACTGGGGTTCTTCTTCCTAGGACCTCAGCACTGAAAGGCAAAAGTGCAACTGAGCCGCACTGATAAAAAGAGCAGGCACACGCATGCCGATTTATACTCTCATTGATTTCAATGGGAGTTGGAATCAGCTATTCCGATATACAATCAATTTTTAAGAATTGGGTTGGGCTGTCTTGACTGGAATATTTTACTTGCCCAATACTAGTTATGAATTAATTCTTGTCAATTGCTCAGTCTGTGTGATGCTGTTACATGGATCTACCACATCAACTGTCTGAAGATGGATAGAGAACCTCTATCACAGTTACTGAGGACCATCAAACAGTTATAATAGAGGTGATCACAGCTCCCCCTCCTGACTGTATACTTATGTTCTGTAGCATTTTTAGGTGAATGTAGAAGGTAATGATAATTAAACTGTTCTTCCCTGCAGGCGAAAAAGCATAGCATTAACTAATGCTAGGCTGATGCATCATGGGATTGATTGAACATGAAAGTAAATTAAAAAAAACTATCATCAAGATGATGTCAAATAAAAGAATTGCATTGTGTGGAAGTAACTGGAATATACAGAGGAAACTTCCAGAGTGTGACAGGCAATCAGGTGAAGGAGCAGGCATGCAAAAATGTGTTTTCGCTGGAGTGGCCCTTTAAAGTATATCTCTAACTATGAACAACTGCCCGTAAATCAACAGTAGAAGTAAAGATAATAAACTTTGTAATCTATCTTGTTGCAAAAATGCATCTTTCCCCACTTATCAGATTCTTTCCCTCTGCTTCCTCACTTCATAACTATTTATTCACTCAGAATTCAATGATAAAATCCATAGATAGGGATACAGATTTTCAACTTCACTGAGAGATCAGATTACAGTTGCCCATAGAATTTTATAAAGAGGGGAGAGGAAAAAGGTAGTAGCCAATGACAGAGAAAGAGGCACATACACACAAGATACACTGCTGGCTCTATTAAGTATTTACTATATTACCCCAGTGCTGGATTTATAGCTACACTGTTCCTTAATGTTGTATGATGTCCTTCATGCTGCTGATTCTACGTGCTTGTGAGAGGGATAAGGGAGCAGGATCTTCTCTGTATACCAGGCTCAGAACCAACATGAGAACAAATGAATCTCCTGGTGGGTCCTGAACAAGGATGGGCTCCCAGTCCTCTTCGTGAGCTATGCAAAGGATCTGCACATGTTGGATGAATGGGAGTTGACCAATTTCTGTCCAATGCATTCTCCAAATATTTCAGTGGAGACAGGGCCACACACAAACAGCCACCTTTCTATTAAAGTATATGGAGAATGCAGGAATTTGTGAACAGGAATCAGGTAATATTTGCACGGAGCTGTGTAGTGGACCCCCAGAAGGAATTTTACTTGTGAGCCCTGGGCATCCCAGTCTGACGCTGCTGTATGCTGGGTATGGGAGACATCGTAGCGGGTAAACTCCTGTTTCTTCTTTCTATTCTACTCTCCTCTTCATAGACGTCTATGGGCATCTGAAAAATCTTGTCTTAGTGAAGCTATAAATCCATCTCCTCTCCGCCATACGAATTGTATCAGTGAATGAACAGTGCTGGAGGCGGTACGGTTAGGAGAAGTAACTGATAAGTGTAGAAAGACCATTTTCTGTAATTATATTACAGATATTAATTATCTTCGCTTGTAGTCGAGACTTATGGAAACTTTTTTATAACCAGAAGAAAAAGTTGGTCAGCTCTGCGTAAACTAAAAAACAACCATATGTAATGTATAGACCAAATTCTGAACACGGACAAGCTCAGAGCAAAGCTATAACACTCAGCAACAATGTAGAGAATCCAGCAAGAGGAAAATTCATTAATAATGAAAGCAGGGGTTTATTGATCCGTTTGAAAACTAGCACAACTCTCCTGCACGTGCGTTGTGCTGGATTCCAAACGGATCAATAAACACCTGCTTTTATTATAAATGAATTTTCCTCCTATATTTTATACATTTTGGAAAACTGTTTATAATCCAAGGGTCATATTAGAAGACATCTACTACTTGGGTCACAAGCTACCCGGATTCCCCCAAAATAAGGGTTTTATATTAATCTTTGCTCCAAAAGATTTCACTGTTTTACATGTATAGCTACTGGGCATTATTTAAATGTACTTTTTTATTAACTGTATTTAGGGCTTATTCTTGAAATAGGGTGTATATCTAGGTCATCATCAAAAAATGTTGAAAAATCATGCCTGGGCTTATTTTTGGGATGGGTCTTATTTGCAGGGAACCAAGGTAGCTATACACATTTGATGCTTATTGGCAGAACCCAATTATTTCAACTGGACCTGTGGACCATTTATAGGGGGTGTCCTCACTCTCCCCTAAGAACAGATGTCATTAAAGATAAGGATTGACAGTTGGATTTCATCTTACGTCATCCTTTTGTTCTTGGGGAGATAGGCTTCTGACAGAGGTGTCTGACTGTGGCTTATTCACAACACCTGCATGTTTGGCTGACTTGATCCTACACGTGTATGGGAAGGTCAGGAGAGATAGCTGTTGGCTGGATGACCATTCTGTTGACATCTATCTAATATGTATGAGGGTGTCAGGAGTGATAGCTATTGACTAGTGTTGAGCGAACCAAAACAGTAGAACCCTATTCGGGGTCAAACTTTGCTAAAAGTTTTGTTCAGGGCAGACCTGAACTTTGGAGAGTTTGACTTGGCCAAACCCACTAAAATTAATCATCATTCTTTTTCCTTCCTTCTTCATTAGCTTTGCCTTAAAATCAGCTCCAAAAACGTATACACTCCTGGCCAACCTAAGAGTGTTAGTAAGGTTTTTTTGGGGGGGCTCATACACAAGTTTTATGGGTTGTGGTGAAGTTTCATTTCAGTTCAAACTAATTCGGACTGAACCAATTTTTTTGCTCAAATTCAGCAAACTGGCCAAACCAAGCTTTTCAAATGTTTGCTCATCACTACTATTGACCAAACAAGTGTTCGTCTGACATCTAATGTATGTGGCCAGCAATTCTCTTACCTGAAGTCTGCAGTAGCACAGTACTCCAATAATGCACAGAAGTATCACAGTAGCTAGGATTCCTCCTGTGATCACAACAGTTCCAGCTGTCATCCGAACAATCCCCCATCAAACCTAAATATAAAAAAATGAGCATTCAGTAATATACCTACAGTATTTATATATATACAGTAATATATATACAGTATTTAGTTCCGGTAGACGGTGGAAAGCAAAGCATGTCTTTCTCAATGAGTGCTACAATATTAATGGTAAATGAGTGGCAAAAAGGATAATTTCATGTAATGGATAAATGTGCAGCTGCATTGCAGGGGCTGGGAAGGCGATTCATATGTCTGTTCTTTGATACGGTAATTTTCATGCTGAGTATTCAGTGGGAGAGAGTTGTCTCAGCATGGTTCTACTGAGATACAATCTTATTTGCTTCTGATTGAGTGGTATGCTGCAAGGTTTTGTGCTCAGTGGGTGAAGAATTACAGAAAATACCAAGAACAGAGTAAGGCAGGAAATGCTATCAGGATGGAATATGAAAATAGGTAAGTTAAAGTTTTGATAACTTTTAAAGATGAGTGAACGTACTAGTGTAGGGTGATTTCGCAATCGAGCACCGCTTTTTTTGAGTAACTGACTACTCGGGTGAAAAGATTCGGGGGGCGCTGGGGGGGAGCGAGGGGTTGCAGAGGGGAGTGAGGGGGGAGAGAGAGAAAGAGCTCCCCCCTGTTCCCCACTGCTACCTCCCGCTCCACCACGCCGCCCCCGCCCCCCGGCGCCCCTCGAATCTTTTCGCCTGAGTAGTCACTCAAAAAAAGCGGTGCTCGATTACGAAATCGCCCTAAATGAGTACGTTCGCTCATCTGTAATAACTTTTCCAATGGATATAACTTATTTCTTAAAAATGTATTTTTATGTAGTCGTCTCATTAAGCACAACATGTTACAGCCATGATATCATGATTTTATGCAGGGTATAAGCATTGTAGTGTTCTGTTAATGTGGTAAATGCAACTTCCACATATTCTATGTGTAAGAGAAATTACATAATCAGTATAAAATATTTCAAGCTTTCTGTGTTCTGACTGATTCCATGCTGTGGGACCGTAAAAACTGTCCAACAGTAAATAAAGAAAGTCAGATTTATCTCTTATTAGATTTTTATTTTTAAAAAAATGAAATCCGAGCCATATTCAAAGCTGGCCAGATAGGACTTAATATTCCTATTCAATTCTATGCTCAAGTCAATAATAGGATCATGCAGGGGAGAAAAAATAGCAATTTTGATGATTACAAAGCCCTTACAATATATGGTGACCCATGGCCAACTGTTGGGCTGATTTGTGAATGAGAGAATGGTTTATGAATGTATGATCAACCAGCATATAAAATGTCTACACAGTTAAACCAAGGATTAACTAACAGACGCTATTGACGTTATGAATTATTTAGCAATGGATTGCTATTCTGAATGCAGTCAGTGTAACTACACACAATACACAGAGCTGCTGGCTGAGGACCTGCATAGACTGAAGAATTACTTCTCTTCTACATGACTCATATTGGATATTGCCAACACATCCTAAATCCTGTTCCTCTACCCATTTGGGGAAGTTTATGTTCTATGATGCACTTAGGCACAATCATCTATAATTTGGATTAAATATCCATTAAGAAGGATCACTGAGTCACGATATATTAGATCAAATTAAAACAGAAAAAAGATGAGTCACTCGTGTATACATATTGTGACCAATCAGAATTTAGGATTCATTTTAAGATTGATATATTGCAATTGCTATGGTGTGGCAAGTTGAATTTATCTATAAATCAATCTCATTGTAGCAGTTTCAGGCACTAGGGTGAAGCCTCGGGTGTAGTAGTCACAGATCTGGAGAGTAGTCAGGGATGAGCCAGGAGTCAGCAACGGGAGGTCTCAGTTTGCAGTACAGATGGATAAGGCGGATATCGTAGTCAGTGGGGAAGCCAGAAGTCAGTATCATGAGGTCTTGTAGCAAAAGCAGAGAAGCAGGCAGAAGGGGAGCTGATCAATGCTGTGGAGCAGAATAATCATGCGCTGGTGCAGTGGCAGGATTAGGCTTTTATAATGAGCCTAATTAGGAACAAAGGCAGGTTAGGATAGGGGGTGGGTTTGCAAGATCTGGGAACAAGGCAAAGAGTCATGCAGAGGATCTGTCTAAAGGCTGGATGGCGCAGTAGTGGGAGCTACTGACTGGAGTGCGGGGCGTCCCAGGTATGATCCCTGACACTTATATTGATGTAATATCTATCTCATATGTATTTACCTATCTAGCTAATCTATTCAGTTAAATCATATTTATGTACCAATATAAAGAATTTCGATTTTAAAGGGGGTTTTCCAGGCAAAAGTTATCCTCAGGATAGGTCATAAATAGCTGATTGACTGGGGTCCACAGCTCGGGACCCCAACTGATCTGCTTTTCAGGCGCCCATTGTCATCAGCAAAATGCACAGTGTACGGAGTGAAAGCTGATAGCTCCAAGTCCTGTGTACTGGCCAGAATGGGTAATTGCATGTATAGCTCTCATTAAAATCAATAAGAGCTCCGTCTGCAAATACCAGCACCGGCCAAGAGAGCGACTGCAATTCTGCCCATTCTCACTTATACAGTCTTATCTTTGCTCAGCTTATCTCCACAAATGTGTTGTATCCAAGTCTTTTAGTATATTCGAATGCAGCCCTGCATTAAAAACAATTATTTTCCTTCAAAGTAAAGATGTAGGCTGCCTCCATGTGTGCACTGATATGGCCTGACTTAGTGTTTTATGTTACGTTATTTTATGAAGTCACTACAAGCTTGTCTAAGGAAGAACATGAATTCTTCGCTAGGCTTAAATATATTAGTGTAATAAACATTGGGTAATTACATTGCACCATAATAAAGATTCATGATAGTTGTTATAGAAATGAGTCATACCACAAGTACTGTAGGTCAAGGTAGAGCAGATGGGTTGAAACTTCTCTGATGCAGAAGGATAGTCAGTTCTTCTTGGCTCATGCAAAAACATCTGATGAATTCAATAAATGTCCAGGTGTCTTCTATAAATCAATATACAAGTCATGAGATTTGTACTAGAACATATGACGAATGGAGATGAGCGAGCATAATCGCTAAGGACAATTACTCGATCGAGCATTGTCCTTAGTGAGTACCTGCCCGCTCGGAAGAAAAGGTCCGGCTGCCGGCGTGGGTGAGAGGTGAGTTGCGGCAGTGAGCAGGTGGGAGCGGGGGGGAGAGAGATCTCCCCTTCGTTCCTCCCCGCTGCTCCCCGCCCGCCGCCGGCAGCCAAATCTTTTCTTCCGAGCAGGCAGGTACTCGCCAAGGGAAATGCTCGCTCGGGTAATTGCCCTTAGCGAGTATGCTCGCTCATCTCTAATGACGAATAGAACGTTCTATATATGATTATTGGACATTTATGTAGCATTGGGATATATAATGCTCTTATAAAAAACACACACACAATTGTGCTCTTCTTAAGGGACAGCTACCTTTAACATGCCCCAAAACTTTGGATAGGTGTCGGCTGAATGCTTTCCAGAGACAGTTGTTCCTGCTGATTCCCCCACCTACTTGAACACTCAACTCACTTACATATGTATTTGTAAGGGTGTTTTGCCAAGTTTTAAAGTTATCCACCATCTGTCTGCTCTGGGTCTGACTACTGGGACTCTGCAGATGATTTAGACTATGATCCCAAAGGTCTCCAATTGAATGGAGTGGCATTGGGGGAATGGGGGAACACCGCCATATACATTGGATAGTCAAGCAGTCCTGCCAAAATCTAATGTGTATGGGCTCCTTTAAGAAAATAGCCTGTTAACTATTCACTCAGGTTGTCTTTAATAATTATTTTAGTTCTATTGCTTATAGAGTTCCTACATATTTCACAAAACTGTACAAATTTACATAATCTCTTATCATCAGTTCCTGTCCCAAAATAGGCTCACATTCTAATTTCCTATGGCACACACAGTACAGACAAATTATCTATATTCTCAGAGACTGGGGCAAAACTGGAGTTCCAACCCACACAAACATGGAGATAACATAAAAACCTGCTTGTCTTTGGTAAGACTCACACTCAAGCCCTAATGCTACAAGGCAAGTATGCTACTCAATGAGATATTGAGTGATCCCAACTTTGATGACTGGTGTCCTTTTAAACATGCAGCACCTTTTTCTTTTTACAGTACAATGCACTGCTTCCCCATCACTGTATAATTCCACACAACGTCCTTCTGCTCCATAGTATGTTGCCGTCAAGCCTTCATGTGCTACTGTACAGCCTCTCTGCACAGGCTTTGAAGTATGAATGAGACCTAACAACAATGCAACACTGTTGACATATACGGTATGAGTTTCAAGTAAATTTAAATTTCTGTATAATTGGCAATTAAAATTGCGCGAATAATGTATTTGCACAATGTTTTATGTGCAACTGTCATTTAAAGGCATTGAAAAGCTATTTGCATAAAAAAATCAATGCACACATATCCTCCTAAGTCCCGTCAGAAAAAATTGATGCACTTATGTTTTTTTTCCATTGAGTTTTCCTTCTCATGTATTTAGGAAGCCTCATGCTTGGTTTGCAGGCTCTCCTACATACACGTTTCTGGGTTGGGAGCATTCTCAGCACTGATTACCTGGTCTCTCTTGTGAACAAGCTCAGCTCCCCCTCTTCTCTTTCAGAGGCTGTGTAGCATAGCCGCACCCACTCAATACTACACAGCTATCTCATTCTCTCTCTAAGTATCGTGTAGTCCATTCCCTATCACTACTGATAACAGCACAGAATTAATCCACAGTGAATTACAGCTCTCGGTACCGTGTTTCTCTTAAAATAAGACCTACCTCAATAATACTTTTATTTTGAGGGGGGTTGAAATATAAGCCCTACCCAGAAAATAAGCTCTAGCTACACTACGTGACAAAAAAAAGCAATAACCACTTAGCAGATGCCATCCAGGTTCCTCCCGCTGGGCTGCGGTGCTTTGGCAGGCTTCTGTGCAGTCCCTAATGCTGACAGAGCATCTCTTGCTGGTGACAGAGCTTGAATACCTTGCCTCCAGCACGCTTGCTATGATTGGCTGAGGCGGCGCTCCTGAACCAATCAGGCCCGGTGCACGATGAACCAATCATAGCCATTCATTGAATGACATCATTGAATGGCTGTGATTGGTTCAGGAGCACTGCTTCAGCCAATCAGAGCAATCCCTTGCTAGAGGTAGGGTATTCAAGTCCCGTCACCAGCAATAGATGCTCCGTCAGCATTGAGCACTGCACGGAAGCTTGCTGGAGCACTGCAGCCCAGTGGAAGGGACCCAGACAGCGCCTGCTAGGTGACTATAAGACAACCCCCGAAAATAGCACCCTGTGCCTCTTTTAGGGCAAAAATGAATATAAGACAGGGTCTTATTTTCGGGGAAACATGGTAATAGTAGCTTTCTCTGTCCTTTGATCTGCTTCATATCCCCTGACACTGTCACATAGCCCTCAGTAATAGCTTAGTGGAAGGTCAGTGATTGCACTTTCACAATAGAGGAGCAGCTAGTGGAGAAGCTGTCAGTTAATCTGATTGATAGAATTTGCTAAGATTTCAGTCCTCCAGTCTGCGATGCGTTGGAAAGCAATAAGAAGTTGGAAATCAAACCATCGGAAATCTTTAATAAAAACCAATTACAAAAAGTCTTAAATTTCCAAAAATAAAATGATTAAAAAGGGGGAAAAAAAGACTACAAAGGTGTATATAGCCTTCAACATGTCTATGTAAAATAGCAACAATGATAACAATGTACAATAAATATCCATAAGTTTATTTATTAAGATATTAGTGTGTCCATATAGGTCTATAAAAATTGTCTTCTTCTTGCAGAGTTCAGTGCACAAGAACAGCAGTTCAGCAAATAGCTGATAGGTGGGGTCTTGGAAGGCAGAGTTCTTGCCAATCCACGATTAACCCCTTGAGTGGCAGGTTTCCTACCACCCTGTCGTGCCCACCAGGGCAGGTTTTTTAAAATGGTCTAATCATTGAATTTCAACTAATTTTGCAGTTGCGTCTCAAGAGCCATAACTTTTTCATTTTTCCATTGACATGGCCATATAAGGGCTTGTTTTTTGCGGGGCAAGTTGTGATTTTTTAAACAGGGGGGAGGAAAAAAAGAAATGGGGAAAAAAGAAAAAAAGGGGCCATGTCATTAAGGGGTTAAATAATGTATTAACTTCCTTCTCTGTGTCATTATGACGCACGAATACCACATGTGTGATTGTATTTTTGATTTTTTACAAAGTAAAGGGAGACAAGTGTTTTTTTTATTTTTTTAATAATTTTTTTACTTTTTTTAAAAAAAAATTTTTTTTTTTTTGTCCCTTTAGGGGACTTCCACAGGGACCCATCAGGACCCCTGATCACATTCCAGGGGTCCGATGGTGACAGCCCTTTACATGCTGCAGTGACAGCCCTTTACATGCTGCAGTCACATAGACTGCAGCATATAAAGGGTTAACACAGCAGAGATCGGAGGTTTTCTCTGATCTCTGCTGTAAGAGCTATTACCTAGCTGTCCTCTGACAGCTAACAACCAGCTCTTCCTGCCACAGAGACCATCGGCTTGCTTCTGACAAGCCGATGGTCTCTATGGCAACCTGTAAACAAAGCAGGACATTGCCGACATGTCGGCAATATCTTCTGCTGGTTTTTCAAAGCCCTTGCTTTGTTCTGTGGGTCTGTGCAGGCAGAGCACACTGTCACAGCTTGTGGCATTGTGCTCTGCAGCTCCCATAGTGATACATAGCCCGGAAATCTTCCGGGGTATATCACTATGGGCAGTGGAGCTCGTCACGGAACTTTTCCGGGCGTGCCACTCAAGGGGTTAAACTGTCCAAATAAATTCAAAAGGACTCTCACCCTAGCCAACGTCAAGACCACAACTAATCCAGCTACCGCAAAACAAGGGGTTGTTACCAAACACAGCTTTGCACTGGAAGTTCAAGATGGTGTGAAAACCCTTTCCCTGCTCCACTAGTTTGTCCTCCCAATAGAGATCTTAACAGGGAATCAGAGGCCGCAGTGCTCAATGATGTTGGATTCGGGAGCTGGAAGAAACTTCATGAACTTAAGATTCGTTCTTGACAAAAACATTGCAACCAGATTCAACCCTTTCCAATCCAATGTCTGACGTCTGAAGACATTCTGATTAAAGGCTGTACAGCTCCGATGTCGAAAGATGTCCGGCAGGGTATTCTTACTGTTTATTACAGTCTGCTCTATTGTTGGGGGCCTCTCCAGCATGTCCCATACTGCAGTACTGGCTCTAGCCGGCAGATGGCGCCATTATATATTGGCAGAAAGCAAAAGTCCCCTAGGAAACCCTGAATCCAAAATTGGATTGCAAAGGGTTAAGCCCATACTGATTGATATGGAAACAGTGGATGGGTCACCCTTGTCCTCAGGAAAAGTCACACAGGAGACAATCGAACTGGAGCTCCACATGAAACCTGACCACCAAGAAACGATCAGCTTCCAGCTCATCTTGTCCGCTAAATTTCCAGTGATTCTCAGGATCCCCTGCTTCTGTACCCATAATCCCTTTAACCCCTTAGTGACCAAGCCTGTTTGCGCCTTAATGACCAGGCCAAATTTTGCAAATCTGACACGTGTCACTTTAGCATGGAAAAACACCAGAAAGGTTTTGCATATCCAAGCGATTTTGACATTGTTTTTTCGCCACATGTTGTACTTCATCTAGGTGGAAAAAAAAGACCGATAGAATTTGTGTTTATTTATTAAAAGCGCCAAAATTGGGAAAATTTTGAAAAAATTGTCATTTTTTTCACATTTCCAACTGCAATATCTCAAATATGTGCAAACATAATATAGAAATTTTTTGCTAAGATATGTATTTCCATCTGTTTACTTTATTTTTGGCGCACATTGGAAAAACTTTCTTTTTTTTTAAAACTATTTAGGAGACGTAAAAATTTAACATTACTTTTCAGCATTTTGAGGAACACTTTGCTTTCCTACACCAAACCAAGATTGGAAAGGCTCATAGGAGTCAAAATGATAGATACCCCCACAAGTGACCCCATTTTAAAAACTACACCCTTTAAGGTATTCACTGAGGGGTGTCATGAGTATTTTAACCCAACAGGTTTTTTTTAGGAGTCAATGCAATTTAGAAGAGAAAAACTAAAATTTCATATTTTTGCAAATATGTCATTTTCAAGACAGGACTTTTTTCTATAGTACACATGAAAATTAGGATTTACACCCCAGAATGGATACCCCTGTTTGTCCCGTGCTCAGAAACATACCCATTGTGGCCCAAATCTTACATCTGGATGCACAATGGGGCCCAAAATGAAAGGAGCAACCAGTGGTTTTCGGAACAGAAATTTTGCTTGAAGGAGATGTAGGCCCTATTGCACACTTGTAGAGCCATTGAGTGACCAAAACGATGGAGAACGCCCACAAGTGACCCCATTTTGAAAAGTAGACCCCTTAATGAATTTATCTGGGGGTACGATGACTTTTTTGACTTCACAGTTTTTGAATGAATCTAAGCCAAGCCGAAGGAAAAAAATTACGATTTTCATTTTTTTGGTAATTCTGTCATTTCAAAAGCAGTTTTTTTTGTACCGCACATATAGGAATGAAAACTTGCACCCCAAAATGGATACCCCTGTTTGTCCCGTGCTCAGAAACATACCCATTGTGGCCCTAATCTTACGTCTGGATGCACAATGGGGCCCAAAATGAAAGGAGCAACCGGTGGCTTTCGGAACAGAAATTTTGCTTGAAGGAGATTTAGGCCCTATTGCACACTTGTAGAGCCATTGAGTGACCAAAATGATGGAGAACCCCCACAAGTGACCCCATTTTAAATAGTAGACCCCTTAACAAATTTATCTAGGGGTAAGATGACTTTTTTGACTTCACAGTTTTTGAATGAATCTAAGCCAAGCAGAAGGAAAAAATAATGATTTTCATTTTTTTGGCAATTGTGTCAATTTAAAAACAGAGGCCCGCAGTGGATCTCATCTGTGAGCCCGGCTGTGACCCTGCATATGGCCGCGTAATGTACTGCGCATAACTGCCTACTCACACAGGCGGTCATGCGCAGTACTTTTTTTTTTTGTTTGTATTTCCCGCACCGTCACCTAGAGATGACCCGAGTACCCGCAGCCCGTACACAATGTATTTGCATATGGGCTGCGAGTATATCCGTGGTCATAGAGCACAATGGGCTCTAGGTCGCAGATATTCGCGGTAAAATATAGCATGCTGTGTTCTGTTTCTGCGAGTGGATTACGTAATTCAGACCCGCTAATTGGGGGGAATTGTGTAATCCAATGCATGTGATTGATCTGTGGATTGCCGCTGATCAAGCGCATGCAGAACCTGTAATTCCTCTCCGGTCATGCGTGACCGGCCTAATGTTAGATCGTTACTTTATCACGTGACTGGGGACCGCTCAGCGAGGCCACTGGTCACTGCTCCAAGCACTCAGCGACCGTTGGTCGCTGGGAGCAAGGAGATTTAAAATTTCCTGGGCCCCCCGGCTCCTGCGAATGTGTCCGGCATTTTGCCGGCGGGCGCATGCGCAGCAGCCGGAAGGGTCAATGGAGGATAATCGCATCTGGATTCAAATACGGAAGCCTCCGAGAAGATGTTTCATCTCCCCTCACTGATCGCATCGGTGAGGGGAGATGAAACTGCCACTTTTTAAAGAACTTTTACGTGATCGCCATTATGCATTGTATAGCGGCGATCACGTGACCAGTAACCACATACTGCGGCTCTCCGTGACATCTCCAGGCTCTTGGCTACCTTTGGTAGCCAGCAGCAGGGAGATTTTACATTTCTTGGGCAATATTTCACTTTTGCGCATGCGTCCGCCATAATGTTGACGGGCACATGCGCCGAAGCTGGGGTAAGGTCCGCAGATCAACATCCCATCAAGGAGCAAATCCGGGACCTTGGGTACGTAATTTCATCCCCCCTTACGGAAACTTTAACTTTTTAAACTTTTTTTTAACTTTTAATTTTTTTTTTTTACTTTTTAACTTTATATGATCACCGTTATCCGATGGATAATGGTGATCATATGACTGGAAACCGCATACAGCAGTCCCCAGTCATATCTCACTGCACTCGGCTATCTGTGACAGCCGGGTGCAGGGAGATTTTGAATTTGCCGGGCTCGCCGGCCTTCTGCGCATGCGCGCCACATCGGCGCATGCGCAGAAGCCAGCGGGGGTCCCGACACTGGCCGGAGGACATCGGCGGACCTGAGGTGAGTATTTTCACCTCCCCTCATGGATCCGATCCATGAGGGGAGGTGAAACTTTTCTCTTTTAACACTTTTTTTCACTTTTCTGCGATCGTCGTTATCCATTGGATAACGACGATCGCGGTACCGGGGGCCACTCACCGCGGTCCCCGCTGACAGCTCCATGCTGTCGGCTACCTGTGGACACCGACAGCATGGAGCTGTCACGTCCAGAGCCCCAGGGGCTTTATTCTCTGCAGGACGCATGTTTTTACGTCCTCAGAGAATAAAGCCCACTTCGGGAGGACGTAAAAACACTATGGGCTGGTCATTAAGGGGTTAATACCTGGAAATCAAAGACCATTACCTTCCCTTCAAAGCTCTGTAAAGAGAACTGCAAGACAGCACCATCCCACCTAAACCAGTGCAAGACCCTGAGAATGGTCAACAGGACCTTGATGAGTTTCCAGTTCAATATCAGATGTTCAGTAATGTCTGCAGCAAGAAGAAAGTTGACCAGCTGCCACCATATCGGCCCTATAATTGCCCAGTGTAGTTGCTTCTATTCCGTTCGGGCAGATCTACAACCTTTCAGAGTTGAAGGTACTCCGCGAATACCTGTCCGGAAATTTGAAAAAGGGTTTTTTTCGACCGTTCTCTTCCTTGGCGGGGGTGCCCATATTTTTAGTTGAAAAGAGTGACTCAACCCTGTGACCATTATTGATTGTTGTTGTTGTTAGCTGTTTAGTCATTCACGACCCTTGGTGACCATAAAGGCGAGGTCCTTGCATGTTTTTCGGTTCTGCACAGTTTCTTTCAGTTGTCTGATATTCATGCCAGTATCAAGCCATTGTGGTCTTTGGAGGCCCGATCTTCTTTTGCCACAGATCTGTTTAAGCATTATAGATTTTTTTAGCTACTCTGCTTGCATTACATGGCCAAAATATGTGAACCTGAGCCTAGTGATCTTGCCTTACAGTGTATCGATTACAGGGAGATAAGTACAATTACGGTTAAGAATCGCTACCCCCTTCCCCTGATTTTCTAGAACTATTAGAGAGAGCACGCTTAGACAAGATCTTCACTAAACTAAATCTAAAAGGGGTCTATAACCTTGTACGAATTCGCCCTGGGGACAAATGGAAGACTGCCTTTAGGACAAGGTACGGTCATTTCGAATACCTAGTGATGCCATTCAGCTCTGACTACACTACCTCATCCATCTGTAGTGCTAATCAAGACCTCACGTTGCTGACTCCTGGCTCTTACCTGACTATCTTCAGATCTATTGCTGCTACACCTTAGGCTCCACCTTAGTGCCTTACAGACTCTGCGCCCATCATGGTTAGGTTACACATATTTTTTTTTTCTGTCATAAGTTATTGTTGGGGGAAAAATAATACTAAGCGGAACTTGGGGGCACAATTACTACTAAGGGGGTTATTGGTGGCACAATTGCTACTAAGGGGACATTTAGGGGAACTATTACTATTAAGAGAGCACTTAGGGGCACTATTACTATTAAGGGGTCACATTGGATCATTAGTACTGTTAAGGGGGCATATTTGGGAACTATTAATATTAAGAAGGCACCATTACTATTAGGAGGGCACTTGGGGGGGGGGGGCACTTCAGTGAGCATTATTACTAGAGAAACAAAAGGGGTATTATTACTGTGCAGAAGCAGAAATAGGGGAAATTAGTGTGTGGGGCACTAAGAGGAGCACTTTTAATATTTTGGGTACAACAATTAGCATATTTACTGTGTGGTGCAAGATTACCATCAATATGGGCCACAATCTGTTTGGAACTATTCTTTTTAGGGGCATTATTGGGGTGCTTTTTATTTTACAGGGTGCTGCCTGTGTGGCACAGTTTTCTTGGGGTAGGTAATTATAGTTATAATAACATTGTTTCCGAAGTACAATATTTGGGGGCATGTTGCTTCATAGCAGGTACAGCAATAGCTGCAGGTGGTGCCGCAGCCAGCACATAATAGAGGTAGCAGCGAAATGTAGAGTTTGTGCAGATCGGGAAAGGGTTAGTAGGATGCTGGAATGATAACGAACCAAATAGGTCTGTGTTGCAAACTTTACACAGACAAGCTGTAGCTGACAAGAAATCTTTACGATAGTCTAAGCTGGATGAAAAAGATGGAAAAAGAGAATGACGCCAGAGAGGACGCGACCTGTGAGTCACTGAACATAACTGTACTGTAATCACTTATATGGTCTGCAGAATGTCTGTTTAGAGCTGGTATCTATCACTATATGTCCACTGAATGGGCATAATATTGTTTTTGTATAACCAACCACGCTAATAAGGATGCTCCTTTATAATGCTATGAGCTCAGGTACGAGACAAAAAATATGCTTATAATATGCTTGTCTGATATGGCCATTCTGGTGATGTATATCATGCCATATTTATGGTATGACTTTGGTTCTGGTACTGTATTTATGGTATGAACTTGGTTCTGATGTTGTATTTATGGAAATGAGCTTGATTCTAGAGCTGTTTATATGTTAAATAGATACATAGGTTAAGCATGGTAACATACCATGTGGCGACCATCGTCTGCACAATTTTGGCTGTAATTTGTGTGGCCATTGGCTGCAACAACTGGATATTTTCTGACTGTGAGCAGCAATCTATGCCATGCAATTCTACCTTTAGAGTGGGCCTTTACTCATGGGCTGTGCTTGCCCTAACGCTAAAATTTACTAGCCAGCCCTTGACAATGATTTTCCAGTACACTTGGAAAATATAGGAAATGGTTATTTTACACAGTATGTTACATTTTCAATATATTTGTTAATGTCTGTTTGTTTGTTTGTTGGAGAATCACACACAAACGGTACGACCGATGGCATGACATTTTGCACATAGTATAATCTCGACCCGGAGAAAGTTATAGGCTATAAAAATGTAAAAATTTTGTTGTCTCAGCAACCCTATTTGCATATTTTTGCCTTTCCTTGAATTTTAATGCAGCAACACCCAAATTTGCTTTCACCAATGGCTTCTATGTAGAGATGAGCGAGCATGCTCGGATACAGCAGTTACTTGAGCGAGCATCGCTCTTCTCAAGTAACTGCTTGCTGGTCCGACCGTGCTCGGGGGGGGGGGGGGGCAAGGGGGGGGGAGAGGCGGGTGGTAGCGTGGAGGGAGAGAGAGAGATATCTCTCACTCTCCCCCCCGCTATCCCCCGCCGCCTCCCCGAGCGCGCTCGGACCAGTAAGCAGTTACTCGAGAAGAGCGATGCTCACTTGAGTAACTGCTGTAATTCTACGTACTCAATTTAGTGTTCCTGGTTATTTCCAACAAGTAATTCCCACTAGAAGAGTCATACTGAGCGTTGACAATTTGTGCTTCGGGAAATAATATGTCCCCAGACAGGAATACATGGAGCAACTGAGGATTGAAAACTGTTGCCCATAGCAACCAATCACAGCGCTGCTTTCATTTTACCTCAGCACTAAGAAGATTAAAAGCAGTTGCCCATAGCAACCAATCACAGTGCAGCTTTTATTTTACCTTTGCAGTATAATATATAACAACCAATAACAGCGCAGCTTTTATTTTACCTCAGGAGTATAATATATAGCTAATACATTCGCATAGCATTAACCCCTTCCCGCTGCAGGGCGTAAGTTTACGTCCTGGCAGCCTGGTACTTTCCGCAACAGGATGTAAACTTATGTCCTGGAGATAGCGCGGGATCACATATGATCCAGCGCTATCCCGCAGCGGGAGCCGGCTGTCAGTCACAGCCGGCCTCCCGCTGCAACAGCGGGGGTGCATCGGAGATGCGCCCCCCTGCTGTTAACCCCTTCCCTGCCGCGACAGGGAAAGAGTTCACAGAGGGAGCGCAGCTCCCTCTGTGTCTCCGGCTGGAACTCGCAATGTCATCTCGAGAGCCCGGCCTGTCACCATGGCAACAGGACGCCAGACACTGGCGTCCTGTATTGCCTATGCCTATAATCGCTGTACAAAGATGCTTTATGACAGCGATCATCAGGGCAGTGGTTAAAGTCCCTCAGAGGGACACAAACAGTGTAAAAAAAAGAAAGATTAAAAAAAAGAATTAAAAAAAATGTAAGCAGGCAGTTGTTCATCCATGAACGACTGCCTGCTTAATGTGAATGGAGGTGGGCGGGCGGCAGCGATCCCTAGCGCGTTCTGCCTCCATCCAGGGAGTGAAAGCACAGGGGTGATTATCACTGGGACTACTGTCAGGCATTTAGAGGGGTTTCCAGGGAAATACTACTGATGACCTATCATCAGGATAGGTCATCAATAGCTGATAGGCTGGGGTCCGTCACTTGGGACCCTGACTGATCAGCTGAGTGGACGAATGTTGTCAGCACCACAATAACACAGAGGTCAGAGCAAAAGCCTCTGCGCCGACTTCTGTGTAGTGGCCGGCGCTTGTAACTGCAGGCACAGCTCTCATTAAAATCAATGTGAGTCGTCCCTGCAGTTACAAGGGCCGGCCACTACATGCAAGCTTGGCGCTGAGACTTCCGCTCCAAAAACAAAGAGGTCAGAGTGGTGGCTTCCGCTCTGACCTCTGTGTTATTGTGGCACTGACAGCATGCGCCCGCTCAACTGATCGGTCGGGATCCCGAGCAATGAACCCTAGACAATCAACTATTGATGACCTATCCTGATGATAGGTCATTAATAGTATTTTTTGGAAAACCCCTTTAAGCAGCCGACGATAGTGCTGTGTAAAAGGACCTATATGTTGTTGCATGTTGGTAAAATCGGTCATAATAGCCAAATGCGCTATTTCTGCTGCTTGACCTTTGTGCTGAAAAGAACGATCTAGTCCAGATACCATATATCTAGCAGTACATATAGTTACATAACTGCAGTAACACAAAGAAAATACTCTCATAAAGAGAGTTTATATAGAATATATGTATCTCTCATTGCTGGTGCTAAATCATTGGGGCAGAAAAATCAGGAAATATCCATCAGCTCCATTTGCTTTGGTCATCATGATGAGACCCTGATTCACTCACTTGTCTACTCAAGGGGCACAAGAGAAGATTGCATTTAAAAGGTACTAAGCAATATAGATACAGGAGTTACTATTTTCAGTAAGCCTATTGAGATTTGGTTTAACTTTGATGGAAAGAATAGCGGACCCTCTGGATAAAAAACAATTAAGAAAAAGAAATTAAGAAAGACAATAGGGCTTAATAATGTTAAAAACGCATCGCATTGCATGAAAATCACAAGTCCGTGCAGAGCGATGCAATAAAACTAAGGCTCCATAGGGAAACATGGGCTATAAAAAAAGAGCAAAATGCAGAAAGACAGAACATGCCGCAATATTTTTTTTCATGCAACATAGCATGAGTGAAAATGTTGCAAATGTGAAGGAAACCATTGAAAAGCATGGGTTTCATAATTCTGCATTTTCACACGCTCTCAAATCACGCAAAAATCGCACAATTTTAACGCCCATGTTAAAACCGTCCTAAGCCAGTTAATATGTAATGGATCTAAACACCATAGCCATTTAAAAAAATTAAAACAAAATGAAAGCCCTCCAACCGTTACAAAGTACAAACGAGGCAAACAAATAGTATTGATTCACTGCAGGAAACAAAGTTATTATCAGTCCAGGTCATAGCAAGGATTGCAGAAATATTACACCTCCCTGTACAAATCATTCACTTGCCCAAGCTGGAAAAAAGTCTTGTACATTGATAACCTAATTTTTTTTCTGCTTATAGTATATTGCTGTTATCCGTTTAGTCATTCACGACCCTCTGCGACCCTAAAGGCGAGCTCCCTCCATGTTTTTCAGTTTTGCACTGCTTCTTTCAGTTGTGTAATATCCATGCCAGTATCAGCTCTGACAGTATCAGCCATCGTGTTCTTTGGTGGCTGGGTCTTCTTTTGCCACTGATCTGTCCAAGCATTACAGATTTTTTTAGCAACTCTGCTCGCATTACGTGGACAAAATACATGAGACTGAGCCCAGTCATCTTGGCCTCCGTGAGTCTGAGTCCGGTCATCTTGGCCTCCGTGAGTCTGAGTCCGGTCATCTTGGCCTCCATGAGTCTGAGTCCGGTCATCTTGGCCTCCGTGAGTCTGAGTCCGGTCATCTTGTCCTCCGTGAGTCTGAGTCCGGTCATCTTGTCCTCCGTGAGTCTGAGTCCGGTCATCTTGTCCTCCGTGAGTCTGAGTCCGGTCATCTTGGCCTCCGTGAGTCTGAGTCCGGTCATCTTGTCCTCCGTGAGTCTGAGTCCGGTCATCTTGGCCTCCAGTGATATATCGGGTCCTATAGAATCCAGGACTTCTCTGTTACTCTCGCCGTCCAGCTTTCGTCAGCACCACAGCTCCAACGCATCAATCCTCCTTCTATCAGCTTTTTTTTGCAGTCCAGTTTTCACATTCGTACATGGCTCTGGGAAAAACGGTGATTTGCACTATATTGCATTTAGTTGCTATACCAATTTCCCTACTTTTCCAGATTTTGTCCATGTTTAGCATCGCGTTTCACCCAATGCTATCCTATGTTTTATCTCTGGCATAGATTTTCCATTTTGGTCAATTTTCGGATCAAGGAAGATGAAGTTTCGCACGCATTCTATGGCCTTGTTGCCTATTTTGATTTGAATTTGGCTATTTTTTGCAGTTGTCATAACTTTAGTCTTCTTTAAATTCAGGTAGATGCCCATTTTTTCACTTTCACTTTTAGTTTTCAATATCAGCTGCTTCTGACCGGCTTCTGTTTCTACAAGCAGAGTTGTGTCATCCACATAACGGAAATTGTTGATGTTTATTCCACCTATTTTCACCCCAATTTCGTCTAGGTCCATTTTACGCATGATCACTTCCGCTTTTACGTTAAACAAGAAGGGTGAGAGGATGCGGCCCTGTCAGATGCCTTTGCCAATCCCAAACCAATCTGTCTCCCAATGCTGTGTTCTCACAGTGGCTTCTTGATTGGTGTAAAGTGATTTTATCAGCTTGACTAGATGTCCCGATACACCCAGCTCTTGTAGGGCCTGCCATAGCTTGTCATGGTCGATGCAGTAAAAGGCCTTGATGTAGTCAATAAAGCACATGTAGATATTCTTTTGGTATTCTCAAGCTTTTTCCATGGTCCATTGCAGGTTTGCAATATGGTCATGGTGCCACGTCCTAGCTGGAATCCTGCCTGCACATCAGGAAGCACCGCTTCGATGAATGATCTCAGTCTTTCCTGTATAATTTTGATAAGGATCTTGTTTGCATGCGGAATGAGGGCTATTGTTCGGTAGTTGGAGCAATTCTGGGAGTCGCCTTTCTTTGGTATAGGGATGAAGACAGATCTTTTCCAGTCCTATGGCCATTGTGTGGATGCCCATACTGCCTGGCACAGCGCTGTGATGGTTTTCACTGGTATTGGTAGTAATAGCTCTGCTGGTATGTTATCTATACCTAGTGCTTTATCTTTGGCTAGTTTTTTCATTGCCATAACCATAAAGCTTATAGTATGTTTACATCTTAGTCTCCTTTGTAAAAACATTATTTGCCCTTGCTACATTATGGTGCCAGTGTAATTGACTTTTCACCCTAAGTAAAGGCAACTCAACAACACAATGGAATATGATCATGAATGCTGAAGGACAAACTCAGCTCTTCTACATCTTCATACAAAGATTTACTACATAACTACCCATCAGTGCTCCAATTTATACTGGTCTACAAGTCCGAGTTGGACGTAAAAAAATGTAAGAGTCATGGCAGTGTAGCGTGGAAAATTAACTATGATGTCTTTGAAAGCTGGGAAAGAAATTCTTAAATGTTTGTTCGGTCTCTAGTGAGTTGTGAGCAGGGCGAGTAGAAGAGAAGGATTCAGAAAGCAGTCAGGCACATGATATGAAGTGAAAGGTACAAATGCTAGCGCTCCTGTAACATCAATCAAGAACATATCTTGTGTCTGGAGGCTTGTACCAGCAGCTAGAAGAAAAAGAGTGATATCAACTCAAGAGGTCAAGATCACCCAATCCAAACACTTTCTTTATTAAGGAGACATGTCCATATCCAGCACTCCGAGGTCATTAATGTGGAAATCTCATTACGTAAGTACATTATCAGTGAGTTACAACTTTAATTACAGTAGCAGTACTCAATGCCAAGCAGTAGCTGCTAAAGCAAATTAGGTTTTAGGGTGTATAAAGGGAGAGATAAAAACCTGTGATCCAAATGTAATATTACCCCTCTATAAATCCCCTGTAACATCACATCTTGTATATGGGTTCCAGTTGTGGGTTCCACATTCTAAAATAACATAGCAGAGCTGACGAGGGCTCAAAGTCAGGCGACTAGATTATTAAATGGGATGGAAGGACTGTCTTATACTTCATTATGTGTGAGGTAAAGGCAGTTTAGGCACCTATGTAGGAAAGGGTTCTTTACAGCCAGAGGAGCCAAACTATGGAATGCCCTTCCCCAAAAGGTAGTGATGGCAGGAGCAAAGACAGCATTTAAAAAAGCTAGATACTCATATAAGGATACATGGCAGTGAGGGTCATGACCATTTCTACCACTGGGTAGGTGTGATTTCTTGGGGTTCTGACTAGTTAGGAAGAAAGGGGGTGCTGCAGTGGGCCACTGATTCTGACCCTGGATGCTATTGCTTGTAATAAAATACAAAACTAACCATACTAACTTTCCTTTGTTGCTCCTTTGGCTGCTGTAGTGGGCGCCGTTTTGTTCAACTCCGGGTTTATGACCTAGCACACATGATCCCCAATTTCAGCTTTAGTGAGGTCGGGGAATGTCTGCTACGATCATGTGTGTTTGTCACATGATTGCATAACCAGGAAGTCTGCGGTGACTACAGTGGCTGACTACAGTGGCTGACTACAGTGGCTGACTACAGTGGCTGACTACAGTGTCACTGTCTACAGTGAAAAAGGAAGGTAAGTATGGTCAGTTCTTTATTTTATTACATATACTAGGATCATATTAACGGCTGAATGGGAGCAAAAGAGGATATTATTACTGCTGAATGGGGACAGAAGGAGGCATTATTACCAACTGGGGGCGCATGCGTCTATTTTACTGTACTTTTTGTATCCACAAAAAAACACGCAACTATGCTGCCATTCATTAAAATGGGCAATTAAGTTATCTAATTTAATATGTGCTATTTTCTTGGGCAAATGTGTAGGGAACTATAGCATGCTATTAGAGATGAGCGAGTATACTCGCTAAGGCTAACTACACGAGCGAGTAGTGCCTTAGCCTAGTATCCTCCCGCTCGTCTCTAAAGATTTGGCTGCCGATGCGGGTGACAGGTGAGTCACTACATGCTATGTATTTTTTTGCGCAAACGAAATGCATGCGCAATATACATTTATATGAACGAACCCATTGAAATTAATAGGATCTATTCACAGCATATTGTATCTTCAAATATATGCATGTTAATCTGGTTTTAAAGTGATTTTCCAGAATTTGGCATGCTCAGTAAAGCACACAAAGGCTTGGTCTTGAAGGGTTTAACAGAGCTGAGCAGCATTAGGGCGGCTTCACATGGGCGTATATGGGCACGTCTTTGCACGTGTAAAATTTACGCGCATTATACGTAGAGAATATGTCAATGGGTTTTGTACCCATTACGTGCGTGTGCAAAATAATAGAACATGCTCTATTTTTCTGCGTATTTGCACACCAAAGGTCCCCATAGAAGTCTATGCGGAGTGTGCAAATGCGCGCACAATATGCAAGAGGATGCATGAAACACTGCCCAATTCTGTGAAAAAAAGAACACATCTGGAACTCATTAGGCTAAATACAGTGATCCCTCGCTATATCGCGGTTAAATGATTGCGGATTCAGTGCATCGCGGATTTTAGATAGACCATATATAATTCTATTTCTGCAGAGTTTTTTGCTATATTGCGGAATTTTTTGGTACATACAGGAAATACAGTACGCCACTAGCGCTTGCCAACGTGAGATTGTACACGGCACACTATTGGCTGATGGAATGTGTTCTGTATCCTGGGCGCTGATTGGCTCACTGATCGTAGCATCGGTCTGTTTGTTCTATTTTACGATTGTCACTCGACACATTCATTTGTGTAAATATAATGCTGCTACTTTGCAGATTTTCACGTATTGCGGGAGTCTCTGGAAAGTAACCTCCGCGGTAGACGAGGGATCACTGTAGTCATTTAGATTGGGGCGTGCGCAGAAAGTACAGTAACATTTGCCAATATGCGCACAAAAAAGACTCGTTCATAGCGAAAATATGTTGCACTAAGGTGTGCGCAAAAATGCATACGCCAGTATGAAGGAGCGCTTATGGTGCCCAGCCCATGCACAAGAGGGGTGCTGTTTGAAAAGAGCACAAACTGTTTCTTTTACTAAACTTGTACAACTTCTTTGAAGAGTCAATAATGCGAAATGCAGTATTTGTTCCATGGTTCTGATAAGAACTAAAGCATTCTGTAGGGCTGTTTTTTGCGGAACGGATAAAGGTCACATACGTGGACTGGCCTTATTTTACAGTAGGCCTTGTAGGCTTCTGCTTCTGGAACCAGCGATTGAGGCATAAACACTACTTGTACAACACGCATGTTAATTTATTCAGCAACGAAGAATGAACACCGGGAACTGATGAAACTGATGTAAGCTGAAGTGAACTGCGGACACAATGTGTGGGATTATAAGAGCATATTCTGTCCGGTGACATGAATGAACAAGCTACATGGATTTCTATGTATCACATGTGACAAGCGCATATAGTGTAAGGCTTTCAGCACTAGGATCTTCGCCTACAGGCTTTAGTTACGCAAATCTGGCCAAGCACACTGATGTTCAGGGAATGCGGGAAGAGGCATGGATAAATCTTACACTATCCAGTTACTTGCAAGGAGACTATAATCATTAAATATTATATCCACTATAGGGAATGAACATAGACAGAGAAGAAACATGATTGTTCATGAACTTACATTATCCTTTGATGGAAAGAGTAAATAAAAGTGACATTTTTAGTGCTTTTGAAGCATTTTGAGAATACTGTATATTTAAGTCATTTCTCATGATGCCCTGTTCTCACTAGAAGAGAACATAAATCTTCTTTCCAAAGGATCAGTACACATATTTCCTAGGCATAAGCACCATAGAGGCATCCTCTGAGGCTAAAATGCAGGTCCTTATTCTGCATTGATGAAGAGGAAAGAATGCTGAAACAGCTGTCATTCACTCAATGATTTTATAGAGGTTGGCAGATGCTGAAGCTATTGGTTACCTATCAGGATAAATCATCATTAGTTGATTGGCAGGGTTCTGCCACCTAGGATCCCCGCCAATCAGCTCACACAGCTCTATTCTCTTTGCAGTGGCACATGATGGTAATGCAGGCAATTTACTTTAGTGGAGACTTTGCCTGCAGTGCCATCTCAGGCCTCTACAGAGAGAACGGCGTTGTCTGTTTCCAGTAACAGAGCAGCTCCGTACACTCATACAGTGGCCTGATAAGCAGTGATCCCAGGCAACAGAGGATAGGCCATCAATATTTTCAGAGAACCCCTTTAACCATTTTGTGTATGCCTGACGAAGAGCCTGGTCCAGAATCAAAACGCGTTGTATGTATCTTCACATTGCCTTTCAATACATAAGTGGAAGACATGCTCAGTATTGGTTATTAGCAGCTGTCAAGACCCAGTAAGCAACCACCAAACAGCCAGCAGTGCCTGAGATTGTGTCGGATGTACAAAGATGTACTTAGTTTCATCCCACTTCCACAATAGAATAGAGGCTTTCTTGACCGATGCAGCAGTGGGCTGGCCTGGTGTTTCTAGTTCTCTTAAAGGCTTCAAATAGAGTTTTGCCTGATGCACAACTCCGCCAGGTTAGTGCATTAGGTTATAGTTTACTGGCATTTGTCTGCTCCAACGTTGTTACACCAGGAAGCATCCCTCTTTTCTTCCATAAATACTGGCCCAATGGAGAAGAGGATGTAATGTGGTGCACATCTCCCTCCTCGATGGACGGTATGGTCCTACTCACAGCTTTTATCACAGTAACCAAATATCCCTCTCTAGTCTACAAGGAATTTGAAGAAATGTTATCAGATCCTTGATGATGGTCAGAAGTATGCGTGAGGCATATTACATTTTGTGGGGTCACTTTCCCATTAGGTATTCCCCCATATTTACAAGCATAGGGTGGTTAGGTCCCAGGACTTGCCTGATTAGTAGAAAGAAGGCGCAGTAACAAATACTGGGGCACCGCGGCTCTTAAAAATTGCAGAATTCTTCCAGACACAATCCTAATGTACTTGTAGCTATGTCTGGTACTGCAGCTTATCCGAATAGATAAAAAAAGGAAAAAAATGTACACAAAATGTTTGTGTCCCACGACATATGGATGTATTTTAATATCAGAACAGCTAAACTAGGGAATGAGCAACAGTTTTGCTGACCTTGCAAATCATTTGAAAATCTTTAGCAATTACTAGACACTGAAAATCAGTTAGCCAACTTCTGATTAATTAGATTCTGAGTTGGCACAACTCCTGTCTCCTGTCTAGTGATGGCTCACTTTAAAAAAAGCACAAATAGCACAGTACATTTCAGTTCATATTCCTTGTATCATCACATATAAGACCTAGACTAAATATACAGGATACAGTCAGGAAGACGGATCCAGTGCTATATCTAAATGCTTTAGATTCAGTTTTGGGTTGTGGCCCCTGTGAGATAGAGAGTAAAACCCAATTGCAAAGTTGAAGAGCAGCCTGTGAGGAGCAGAAATCCACTTTCCATGTCTCTATATCCCATGGGACCGCTGCTATGACCGAAGTATGAAAAGCGTATTTGAAGTGGCCTCCTTCAGCTACAATCGGGGAAGATCATCCTGGTATGAACACAGCTCCAACAAGGCGATTGCGCCAGATTCCAATCTGATTGCTCATGCTCTTATTAGTAATTTGCATTGTATCTGCACTGAATTGGTGCTTTGCTGTTCACTAACATGGCCCTGCAAGGATAGCGTCAGGCCTGCACTGCACTGACTAACAGCTCCATGCATGTATAGTTGCAGAAAGAGGGCACTACGAGTACACTTACCTTATATCAGTCATTGTAGCGGTCCCACAGGACTTAAAGAGACGTGTAAAGTGGATTTCTGCTTCTCACATGCTGCTCTTCAACTTTGTAATTGGGTTTTACTCCCTTTCTTACAGGGGCCACAACACAAAATCAATACCCACTTCCCAGGGCCCACAGCATGCACCACACCATCATTTAGCACATCCATGCTTTTCTATTCAAGTACACTATCGTTACTTCAGTATTGAGATATAGCGCTAGATCCTTTTTTTTTTTTTTTTAACTATATCCTATATAAAAGAAACCTGAGCTAGAAGGAAGCTTGAGAAGAACAAACTACACACCAGACAAATATCACTACTACTGTTTCAGATATCTGAGGCTGGACTATACGTCCTCCCTGCTCTTTTGCACACATTCCCTTTATATACATCTTTACTATTGCAAAACACTCATGTATTTTCTATATTATACCCACGTTGTATCTCTATTTCAAATTGGCAAAATAAATTGCAATTATCCCTTTTACCCTTCCACTAATTACGTTGGCTAATGAACAATTTTGAGAGTACACAACCTCCGATTGGCACACTTCCAGCATAGCAACAACGGGAGGGGGCATATAATGCCCGCCTGGTAAATAAATGAGGCCAGATGTGAACGTCACCTATGCCACCTCATTGATATCATTACTATCGCACAGTTCTAATGAAAGCTGGAGTTAAATAACGGTAGTAAAAGAAGCAATGTCGGCCAGGAAAATCAACTCACTCCAGCTCCCAGCATCCTTGTGAGATGCGCTCCTCACCTGCATCCAAGGAATGTCTGCTGCTCCTCTTCTTGCAAGGGAGGTCAGTGCATCCTCCTTCCCCAGCTGTATGCAGCTGCTTCCACATCCACTGAAGACAGAACATGGGAATGTGCTGCTCCTACCCCTCCTCCAGCATTAGGATTTGTCCAATGAAGTGAAATAATATTAGAAACACTGCGAGATCTGCCCCTTCCTCTGAGCAAGGCCTCCAATTACCCTATCACAAGAGCAAACAGCCAATCTAGTCATTAATATAAAAGCCCATATGCCAGCATTTCACGTGTACATAAACCAGACCCCCATCTATCCCACTGGTATTCATATCCTCTGCCCATCGGACAACGAGGTGGATTTTTTGCAGCGTAGTCACTTCCACCTAATGAATAATGTGCCTGCAAGCTCCATTACCCATGTGCGGTACATCCAGTGTGTCTGCTGTCCGTGGTGCTGAACTGTCCCTGAGCTATTCCTCTATTGATATGTGTAATTGTGTCCTACTTCCTGATCCAAGCAAAATGATGCATGTGATTTCTCTTTTTTATTAGATCATTTGGTTTATCCCTCACGGCAGGATGGATGTAATAGAAGGGCTCTAATATGCTGTAGTTGTTACCATGCAGTATAACTTACATTGTCCCTGGCAGCTTACACTCAGCAGTTCAGGCGACAGATTAAAGTATTTTCCAAGTTATTGTAAAAGCTTGGAAAGAGCAGCAGACTGTTAACAATAAAGTGCTGTAAGCTATACACGCTGTCCGATCCCTTGCCTATCGAGCGCCGGTGATCCGTTCCTCACCGCCGTTTCTTTCCTGATAAACCGTATTGGTGACATATCTGTATACACATATGACCTCAGCTCTCTCAAGCCATATACCATTGAAGTCAGTGATTCGATGCAGTGGTCACATGTGCATATGGAACTTCACAGTTGCAGCCAAGTTAAAAAAGTTTGGCGCACCCCTACCGATCAACTATTGATGACTTTTCCAGTGGATCGGTCATCAATAGCAAAGTCCTGGACAACCTTTTTAATCCAGTTTTATGTAGCTGAGAAAGTCACGCAAGATCTGTGTGTTGCGATACTCACAAATCTTGTACAAATATGAACCCCATTCTTCGGAATGGATGCATACACATGTTGGTGCGTGAAAAAAAATAATTAAAAAAATAAAATCGCTGCATGCCCAGGGAACGCATTGCCCATTGTTTTCAATGGGGCAGTAAATCTCATCGCACAGCGCATGATGTGCACGTGAGTGTGTTCCGAGGTTTCCCATTGAAAACAATGGGAAACACTTGTCGATCATCTAGCATGGCTGACAGCCACGCCGGAGAATCGTTACTTCGCAGAAGTGATAGGAGGCGTTTTTGCCAGAAATGCCTTGCATTGACGTAAAAATGCACGCTGACGAGCACGCTATCAGGCCGAGTTTCTTGGACCGATATCACGCTTACCTGTGTGCAGGTAGCCTTAGGCTCAATTCACATCTGCATTAGACCTTTAGTCATAATTCCATTCTTCTGCTCTGTTTTTGAAGCAGAGAAATCGAATAAAATCAGAAATAACGAGCCCCCCCCCCCCCTCCATCGATTTCAGTCGGTTTTTATAAAATGGAAAATAAATGCAAAGCTTTCCTTTTGCCCCTTCCGTTTGGTTTCTGTTTTCTTTAATGACAAGATCGTGCTGCCGGCTGGGTTTATTTGTTCAGTTAACAAAACAGAACCTAAATGTAATAGAAGCGAACGGAAAGCTCTCCCTTTTATAAA